>NC_140591.1:1327398380-1327796702 GCF_964204655.1 Triturus cristatus
GGTTATGGACTGCAAGATGGTAGCACTCAGAGCCGGGTTACGAAGTGCCTCCAGAGGGAGTCGCCATGTTCGGCCTGGACG
Organism: Triturus cristatus; assembly: GCF_964204655.1. Lineage (NCBI taxonomy): Eukaryota > Metazoa > Chordata > Amphibia > Caudata > Salamandridae > Triturus > Triturus cristatus. Next base: position 1,327,398,462 of record NC_140591.1, read on the forward strand.
CACCCCAAGACAGTTGGATTTGCAGAGGGATATGGTCCGAGATCGAGCAAGCGAAGTTCTCAGCGTGTTCTACATGTGTCAGCACCGTTTCCGTGCAATAAATGGCATCGATACATGTGTACAGATCATGGAGAGTGGAGTAGTGCAAGTATACCCGATCTGTAGGGTGTTTTGCATGCCACCGTTCAAACAACTGCATCTGCATGGCCCAAGCAGTCATGGTGTGTGCAAGTCCAATAGACTGTGCACCAAACGATCAAGAGTCAAGTCAGGAATACCATTATAGTCGCCCCCCCCCAATAAGTGGGCACCAATGGATCCCTGAAGAGTGCCAGGGTTAGTGTCTGAAGGAATGTGGATTGCCCTGATATAGGTGCATAGTGAAACCACGGACAGTGGACGACTGTCTAAAGAGCCTCACAGTACTACATAACGGCCCTGAGAGTCAACGCGCATTAACGTCATCTGTAATGGAGTGCCCAATGCCACACAAATCGGGGTCCCCCTGGCATAGCCCGAATAAGTTGTGCCTATTACCGTGTCCCTCCAACTTTTACTAAGCGACTGCAGTGTTTAGTGTGTTAGGTGAGTCTCTTGAAGGAGAGCTATAGCAATCTTGTGTCTGTGGAAGCACTGGTAGACTTTGTCTCTTGACACAACCAGTCAGACCGAGCACATTCCAGGACAACAATAAATAATTATTTCCATGCACTTATTTCAATGAGGATGAGAAGCAGTAGGCGTGCATTCCTGCATGCAACTAAACAGCATGTGAATGGCAATTCTGCATTCTAGTGTAACACACAGGTGTATATTATGAACTGACATTTTGTGGTATACTATTAACCAACCCCACCACCCCTTGGATGGACCCCCAAGCAAAGGGGTAGTCGTCAATCTCTGCCCCCACTGCAGGTTCAGCACCCGGACCAGGGCGCCAAGCAATGGTGACCATTATAGTGCGTAGCCGGAGAAGGGTCAGGCCCCGCACCTCAATCGGCCAGGGAGCGCCAGTGGCAGAGCTGTGTGTAAGTGCGCATTCCTCTCCGTAATTCACAATGAGCCAGTATGATGCGGAGGCCTTTGCTGATCCGCAGTAGGAGCACAGTAAGCCTTGCTGTGCCTGCGAGGTGCACAAACCCAATAAGTAAGTCTCAGGTCACTGTGGAGCAGACTGGTGAGGCCTTGATTATGGGGGAGGGGAGCCCACATGTGGATATCAGGCCCCCAATTACCGTTGCCAGTGAGTACCACCAATATCCAGGTGCGCCCTAGAAGTCTAGAGCCTGGACAGCCTACTTGCAGCCGTGGCTGGGCCCGTCCTGGCGTGGCGCTGTAGCGCTCCCTCTGCGCCGGTAGTTGTGCAGGGTGCACGGTTGGGCAGCGGTCCATCGGGATGCGCAATTGCAGTGAGGAGATCCCGGGCTGCTCCAAAGCAGTGTGAAGTCTATGGTTATGCAGGGGGGGAAGCCCGCAGAGGAATACCAGGCCCCCGGTTGAAGTTGCCAGAGAGAGCTGCGAGGTTCAAGGTAGGCCCAGGGGAGGATGGAGCACTGCCTGTATTTTGTGGCCGAGCCCGACTCCAGCATGGCGTAGTAGTGCTGCAGCGGCGTCGATGGATGCGCTGGGGACTCGGGGGAGGTTACCTCAGCCGGGAGGATCGCGGTGCAGCACAATATCAGCGAGGGAGCCGCCCAGGGTAGCTCAGGCGTCCATGGGCGGCCGCGCTCACATCGGAGGTCCGGTGGGGGTAGGACAGCAAGCATGGGCCATAGTCTTCGCCTCTGTGCCCTTTCTCCCCGCAGCCACGGTCGTAGCAGAAGGACCTCTGCAGTCGCGGGACGCCCCTGGTGTGCTCCGCAGCAAATCCGATGGCCTTTGGCTGGTCGACGGCAGCCAGATGCAGGATAATTTGGTGGTAGTGACGGAGCGAGCTGAATACACGTCCGCTTACGTCGCCATCTTGGACACACCCGGGGTTGCCGTGGCTCATAGGGTACAATTTTAATTGCATTCTTAATATGGCCCTGGATTGCTCCTTCCCCCCCACTACCACGCACACCTGCAACATTTAATGCCGAGGCTCTGCTTGAGTGGCTACTGCATTGGCAGCTAGTTGATGTTTGGTGTGCACGTAATCTGGATGTGAGAGTATACTCCTTTTTTCTTTTCCACACCAGCATCAATTCCACATAGATAGGTTTGTGGGGGCATCCTCTCTGCTGCCATCCCGAATGCGCATCTACTATTTAGGATGTACACTTTATGATCACAATCCCAAATACATACAGATCGCATGTGACGTCACCCCTTCCTCCCCCCTCACCTCCCAAATGCCCACCTGGCGCCTGCAGGCGACAGCATTGAGGGGCCCTCCCTTTCAAGCTTCTCGTGTTACATCTATTGTGAACTACGTAGAACACAATACTGACACAGCTTCCCCCGAATTAATAGAATGGGACGCATTTAAGGTATCGATCTGGGCCCACTGCTTAGTGGTGCAATGTAACATGCGGCGGACACTCACTAGAGCCATCTCTAATTTTGAACTTAAGATTTTAGATTATGAACAGCAGGGGCACACAACCCCACCGCTAGTTAACAACTGACAGGTGCACACCATGATAAATCTTTTCTGCTCGAAAGATTGAACTGCGACAACTTTGTTGCTCTTTCTGCTCATACACATGCCACAGCTGGCAAAAATGGTGCCTGGCTTATCAGGCAGGACCCGCCCAGACACCCCATTGTGGCCATCCAATCTGCAGCAGATACCCTCCTCTGCACTCAAGAAGCCATGCACGATGAACTAACGCACCATTACATGCTCTTATAGCAATCAGTCTCAGAAGCTTACCCTAAAGACTATCCCTCATTTTCTACAAAATTGATGCCCCGTATTCACCCCGATCAACACATGGAACTAGGCAAACCCATTATGCAGTTTGAGGTTCAAGAGGTGGTACAAGCACTAGCTACAGGCAATACCCCAGGCCCCGGCGATCTACCTACTGAGTTTTATAAATCGTATGCACCATTACTTGCTACGCAACACCCGATCTCCCTGCCCTGGGCGATGCTAATGCACTCCTTCGCACAGGAAACATTACCGGCGGCGGGACTGCGAACGGTTGGCTCTCCGGAGGCCTCCGCGACTCAGGAGCCCGCTCAGGGCGGCACGTAGGAGTCCCGGGCACCCGACGGATCCTAAACTACGGACTGCAAATGTTCCCTCATTAAGCCCACGCACAGAAAAGGATCATTACGCCCGCCTCCAACATCCCCCCCCCCCCCCCCCCCCAACCCTTCTCCACGCCTGCGAAACCCTAACATTATGATAGGCAATGGCACTGCTCTCCAACACTAGACTCACTGCTTATATTCCAAGGTATGGTGCACTCCCCAGTTTACATACCCCCAGTTCGTTAATAGTAACCAGGTGGCTGTACTTCCATGACCTATGTGATACTCCACACAGGGGATATAGATATAATTAGTAGCCCCCGTATGGTGCGGGGTCCACAGTGCACACTAGTGGGCTGGGCCCAGGCACAGGCTTGGGTAGCCTGTTTATAGCTCAGAGATAATGTGGGGACCATAACACCCTAGGCCTGCGAGGTCTGCTGACTGCAAGAGCAGCTTCTGTATACTTCTGTTCCTGGGCTCATACTTATTGCATTTCCAGATGTGAAAATGTGTGCAATGCAATGTTTTATTACACATGCCAATAAAAAGTAAAAAAAAAAAAAAAAAAAAACATTGCTTGCTACGTGACTATTGGTGATGTATGAGGAAGCTCTCTCTGCTCCCAGAGAATGGCAACCCTCATAACCCTCCCTAAACTGAATAAATATCCTCTTTTGCTGGGATTGTACAGATCTCTAGTCCTACTTAACAATGGATACAAGATCTTACCCAAGATCCTTGCGGCTCGATTAGCGCTGGTGGTCCAGAACTTCATACATTCGTATCAGAATGGGTTTTTCCCGTCCTGCAACACTTCCTTAAATTTGCTTTGCTTTTCTCAGTGCATGACGTACTCTCATCAGCAATAGCCACATGCCGATGTATGGTCTTAGACCTGGAAAAGGCCTTTGTGTCGCTGGAGTGGTCCTACCTCTTTAATATGTTGCCTTGCTATGGAATTGGATTCATATTTCGCCGACTGGTGAGACTAGTATGTGCTAAACTGGTAATCGGGGTCAAAATAGGGCCCCTTGTATCAGCCCCGTTTAATATGTATCAAGGGATCAGACAGGGCTGCCCTCTACCCCTCCGTTACTTTTTGACCTCTAGCAGTGGCACATCGCGACCAGGGAGGCGCCAGGAGCATACCTTTAGAGGATCGGACTCGTATCTCTCTGCTCCGATGAGCTATTACTTTAAAGTCACATGCACTATCCCTACTACCATAGCCTTACCACTTCATAGATTTGCCACCCTTTCTGGGTTGAGGGTTAATTGGTCTAAGTCATGTTTGTTCTCCTTCATGACAGATGTTCCTATTTTGTTCAGTAATGGCTTACAGGTGGATTGGCAGCCTGATACATTTTGTTATCTTGGAGTGCAAGTATATCACAACCAAACTGCCCTCTTCAACTGTAACGTTTCTCACACTTGACGTCCCTGAGCTCCCAGATGTCTTTCTTGTGTACGTTGCCTCTCTGTGATGGGACGCATGGTGCTCCTAAAAATGGTAGTCCTTCCACGGCGTTTGTATTATTTTATTAACCACCTATATATCCTTGTATCTTTTTTTTGGAAAAAGTCCAGACGTAGGGCGGCATTGGTGAAGTTACTTTAGCAACAGATCAGGGTGGGTTTGCTGCTCCACAGTTTGAGCCGTATTATCTTGACTCACAAATCCAGTGGATTGCTCGGTGGTTGGCGGGCTTGAATTTAGAAGATACAGCAATAACCGAACCCGCATGGGGCTTTCCTGCTGTCCTGCATCTGTTGAACCCATGTACAAAGGAGGCAACACTAGACGCCTTGTTGTTGGGAGTGGTGTATTAGTGCTACTGACGGCGTCTCCTTCTGACCTGCCCTGCGATCCCTTACATACCAGCATTGGCGATACTTGGCACTCGCAGGGACGGCAGACTTACTGTGATGACAGAATTAACCGCATGGCACGCCGTTGGTATACACTCCCTAGGGGAGCTATATCTGGATGGTACCCTAGTCCCATACGAGGGGTTGGTAGAGGAGGATGGTCTACCTTCTGGTCAATTTCTGTTATACATTTCTGTGAACACATCCTTTGGTTGTAGGTGGGGAAACATGACCTCATGTTATGTTATATTTCATTTGTACCGCGCACAGCTACTCGAAAGTGTCCCGGCGCTAGCTTCAAAAAAGAGAAAGAAGAAATGCACACCAATCCAGACTAAAAAAGCAGAGTTTTTTATTTTTTTTTACAAAAGAGGGTCCTGGATAGCCTGAAGAGCTAAGGGCAACAAATTCCAGGCAAGACCAGCTCCCCCAGACCCCCCCCCCCCCCCCCTCCTCCCAGTCTTTGGCGGTTAAACCTGGGGGTCTGAACCAACAGCTGAGCAGACGAACGCTGCTGTCTCCCAAAGCTCTTCCGCAAATAGATAGGAAACCAGCCTGTAAAGGGCTCGGTGGGCAATGGATAGCATTTTGAATTTGACTGGATTCGACTGGGAGCCAGTGCAAGAAGCGCAGATGAGTACGAACACTAAGCCTTGGACACAAGCCCAGAAGAAGCCTGGCCGCCGAGTTTTGAACAACTTGCAATTTCTTAACTAAAAATCCTGGACTGCCAACCAAGAGGGCGTTGGCATAGTCCAAATGGGATAGAATAAGGGCGTGGACCACAGTTTCTTCGGCCCTACCTGGCAAGAGAGGAAGGAACTTTCTCAGGATTTTAAGAGTGCCAAAACAAGCCTTGGCCAGCTTCTTCACCTGAGTTGCAAAATTCAGGTTGCCTCGAACCAGACGCCAAGATTTTTTACGGCGCCTTTACTAGTAGTTGGACGAGGAAAACCCAGTGGCCACAGCTTATCTCTAGACTCAGATGAGAAGGAGCCATAGAAGAGAACTTCAGATTTGCCTTCATTGCATTTCAGCTGAGCATTCGCCAGCCAGTGAAAAACTGATAACAAGCAATGTTGAGCAGCCACAACTGAGTCAACTTCCCTATTCCAACAAAATAGGGGCTGAGTATAGTCGGCATAGGCCATCACTTTAGCCCCTAGTGATTCCGCAAGATAGACCAGCGGAGTCATATAGATGTTAAATAACAAGGGGCTAAGTGGTGACCCTTGCGGCACACCCGTGGTCACCTGCAGTGGCGCAGAGACACATGGGGGAAGCCAGACCTGCTGTGACCGACCCTCCAAGAAGGACTTAAGCCACTGCAAAGCAGAGCCAGCGAAGCCTATTTCGGAAAGACGATCAAGGAGCAGAGAATGGGGCACGGTGTCGAAAGCAGCCGAGAGATCGAACATCACCAAGGCTGCTTTCCCACCGGCATCCAAACAATCTCGGATCTCTGAACATCAGGCCTATCTTGTGATACAGTATCTCCATGTAATGGGGTCTGGCAGGCACCTAGTACGCTGGTTTGTTGATGCTCTGCAATGGCAGGCCAATTTGCAACGCCCATACACTAATAAGGAATGGATATCCTGGCAGAAATGCCAAGCATGTTCAATTTCGATATCATGCCTAGAGCTTACCTCACCCCAAGACAAAATCAACTGCTATTGTAGCAGAAATTATGCCGCTTGTCCTAAATGTCAACAGATCGTTGCTGACATACTTCATATGCTATGGGCTTTTCCATGCTTAAGCAGTTACTAGACAAGTGTCACATTCCATTTGTCCACATCCACTGGGCACTGGGACCTACACGCATGGGATATGTATATTTTGGGTCTCTACTGTAGACACAAACACGGCTTGTTTCCAGGAAATGAGTTTCATAGTGGCCAAATGCCTTATCACTCAGCATTCAAAATCACCTGAAACCACGCCATTGATAGCTTGGACGCTCTCACTGCTCACATAAGCGCAAGCTGAAAGTGTTGCCCTCCACTGAGAAGACTACTTTGGATTATGTAAATATCCCATTGCCACCTATTGGGACACCATTGTGACAATACTCCAGACAGATATTAACACTGATACTGCCGATAATATGGCATCACCTTACGAGGGCACAGCTAACTTATTCACCATCACTGACAGTACTCTATCAGTAGCTACTGTCTGTCAGACTCTCCTTACAGACACACTTCGGGTGGCTAATATATTTGCGCAGACAGTGATGGGCTCCTGTACACTGAGTTATTGATATACTTTCTGTGGGAACGGGTTGGGTCTCCATACCTGTAGTCCGCTTAGTTGTTTTTACTTTCTTTGATTTTATGTATTGTTTTCTAAAACCTAAATCTGTACAGATTTTTCCTGGTGATAGTCGTTCCACCCTACGGTGCTGGTTACCAATCCATCCTCTTCTATTTTCTGGCAATAAATGATTGAGCTGTTGGTGGGTTCTGGGGACTGATACGCAGACTTACTATGCTTATTCTGTAACCTCGTGATCTTAAAACTCCGGGGAGGCTTCATAACCGCTGGTCATAGTGTGATTAGCCTGCAGGTTTTGCACAAATGGGATCACACCTACACCTTTCATACTTTAGGTATGCTGTGTAACAACCATTTTTAGTTCTGTAGTTTGGATATACTATTTATATACTCTCGAGTTAGAAGAAAAAGTTTAATTGATGAGCAGAATGAATTGTAAAACAGCAGCGGGAAGTACTTATTAAGCTGTACCCAAAATATTGGCTATCTAAATTACCCCCCGGGGACCACCACCTCCTGGGGCTAAATAACAAAACACGAGTGGGGGAGGGGAGGGGAGGGTGTCACACCGAAATCCTCACTCCCCTCCTTCCCCGCCGGGGCTAAATATTTTTTTTTAAATGGGAGGGGAGCCACACAGCCCCTCTTCAAGGCCACAGGTACCACCACCTCCCCGGGGCGGCCCATGAACAAGAAAGGAGAGGGTACGTGGCCCCTCTCCTGTAGTTCTACATGGCCCTGGAGACCGCTGTTTGCTTTTGCATGGCAGGAGCTGGCAAAGCTGCTGACAAGCAAAAGAAAACACTCCGGTTCCAGCGGGCAGGAGCTGTCAAAGTGCTATCACTCGTTGGAGTCGAAGGATTCATCTCTTTTGCTGCCCGCAGACATAGGTCAGCGACCAGTAGAAAGAGGTAAGATAAATGTGGGAAACAAGCAGAAAGAGGAGGCATAAAGGTCAGAAAAGGGCAGAATAAAGGTCAGCAGCGAGCAGCATGAGGCAAAATAAAGGTAAGAAACGAGCAAAAAGAGGTAGAATAAAGGTCCGCAACGGGCAGAAAAAGGCAGAATAAAGGTCAGAAGGGAGCAAAGAGAGGCAGATTAAAGGTCCGAATCGAGCAGAAAGATTTGGAGTAAAGATGAAAACGATCAGAAAGAGGCAAAATTTGAAAACGAGCAGAACGAGGCATAATAAAGGTCAGCAACAAGCAGAAAGGCATAAAGGTGGGAAAAAAGTAGATTGAGGCAGAATAAAGGTCAGACACGAGCAGAAAGGCAAAATAGAGGTCAGAATCGAATAGCAAGAGGTAGAATAAAGGTCAGAAAAAAACAGGAAGAGGTAAAGATCAGCAAGAGGCAAATTAACAGGCAGAATGAGGCACAATAGAGTTGAGAAACGAGCAGCAAGAGGCAGGAGCAAACAGAGAAGAGACAGAAAAATGAGCAGAGAAGGCACAAAACCAAAGGCTCTAGATGGTAGTAGACTGCAGGCTAACTGTAGAGGAGGAACGTGACAGGCGAAGCTGGCACGATCACCTGCTCTCGTGTGCCCCCCTTCATTTTCACTGCACACCCACTCTCAGACCTACTGAGACTCCAAATGACAAACACGATCACACTTATGTACCCACTCACAGTTCCATTCAAGCACTCATTCACACACTCGCAGACCCAGAGAGAGAGACCCAATCCTGGATCCACACAGGCACTCCTGCACCCGCTTACACAGCCATGTATACACCTATGCAGTCACTCACAGACCCATACAGCTACTCACACACCAACTCAGAGCCCCATATATCTACTCAAACACCCACTCTCAAAGGTTCCAGGTTACATTTAGTAAATAAAGATGCATAAAACATTGAAATTCCCTGAAAAAAACAAAAGGATACAGGGACGTTATAGCTAGGTTCAGATTTCACTCGTGCAAAACCATTGAAATATAGCAGTTCTAGTAACCCGAGTTAACTATAATTTATGCCTGCGCAATGCACTGCTTATGACGTCACATATTACATCACTCATGACCTGATCAGAGACATTACAGATGGCGTCATTCACAGAACCACTCACACACCCCCATACAACTACTGACACACACTTATTCACACAGCCACTCACACACCCACAAAACCACTCTCACATACACCCATACAACTGCTTACCCATACAACACGGCCTCTCATACAACCACTCACTCGTGCAGCCACTCGCGCACCCATACAGCTGCAAACAGAGCTGCTCACTCATCCATACAGACACTCACACATCAATTCACTCGTCCACCAAACCACTTACATACCCATTCACACATCAGTACAATCAATCACTCACCCACTCATCTATACAGCTACTCACAAATGCTTACTGTGCAAAACAGCCACCCACACATTTACCCATAAACCCAAACAGCCTCTCACCCATATGTCCTCTTACGCACCCAGTTCCTCACTCAGAGCCATTCACCCAGCCACTCTGTCACCAATACAGCCACTCAAACACCTACTGACACTTATACAGCCATGCAGACACCCACTCCGATATGGACAGTCGCAGTGCTACTCAGATGACATGTATTATTACTCATTGGTAGTACAAAAAGAATATTAATTTAAGGTTTGCAGTAGATTAGTCCATATCATTAACTCTCAGACTTTTACAAAACACTTACTCTTACTTAATGATATGATCAACTATGTCATCTGTGATGTCACTGACCATGTCATCCGTAATGTAATATGTGAGGTCCTAAGCAGTGCATTGGGGGTGCGAACGTTATAGTAACTATAAATGCTGAATTTCAGTGATTATGTACGAGTAAAATATGAGCCGCACTATAACGTCCCTGTAACATTTGTTTTTTTCAGTGAATATATAAACACAAGCATACATACATAAGTTCCTAGCTTACCTAAGGAAAGCTTGAGCTTTTTCTATTTAGAGCATTTCTTCAACTTTTGTGTTCATGGCATTGATTAAGAGCTTTGCCTAACAGTTTTCCTCATCACAAGATTTGGGACCCTTATTGAGAAACAGTTAGTGTGACTTTCCTCCTGTTTTTTTATAATGACTTCATGGTTAAGGAACCGGTTTCCCAATAAATAATGTGTACTTGGCACATTCTTGACTCGTTACAAACTCCCTTGTTCTGGTGGACAGCCAGAGCAGACTTACGAGACTGACGAATGTTATGTATGTGCGCATATCCTGGTGACACATAAGGTCTGCATCTACTTGTATGCTCTTGAACTGACTTAGATTTTGATAATCAACTCTAGGTTAGGCAGTTTCTGAAGAGCCCCTTTGTAATAGTTGAGATGTTTCCCAAAAAAGCCCATCTGATTAAGATAACCTTAATCAATGGCAGGTATTAAAGTTAAGTGACTTGACATGAGGTGTAGCTGTTTGCACTTTGCATACAACACAAATACTCCTGAAGGAACTGTTATAGAAAATCTTTCAAACATACATTAGATGATTGGTCAAATATTTAACTAAGGCAATTAAAAAAACTAAAAACAAAATAGTAAAAAGGCGTACTCAACACTAGCATTCTAATAAAATATTGATATGTAATTTGTGTGCAGTTTTGAACGCCAGTTACATATAAAAATAAAGTCACCATTTTTTTTCAAATAAGTTTTCTCAAAACATCTATTGGCTTTGAAATTTGGTTGTGTGGTTATTCTCAATAATGCAAGGTCTGCTCTCTGAAACACACATGGAAATACTTTGACCTTGCTGTGTGATAGATATCTGTCTGTACACTCTACAAGGAAATTGTATCCAAATGTTAGATTTGTGATTTTTCTATAGAAAAAAACATAATTGAAAACAGTGATTTTGATTTCTATATCTTATTCTTTTGAAGTCTGTACTCTTTAATTAATATATAAAAATATCTTTTTTGGAATCCCAGCATTGAGTACGCCTCTTATTATTTACTATTTTATATTATTTTTATTTTTTTGTTTTATTTTCATTCCCTTGATTGGATATATTTGACCAATTATCTAATGTATGTTTGAAAGATTTTCTTAAACAATTCCTTTTTGGGTTTTGTGGTGTTTGCATTATGTACCTATCTCCTGAGGGAAGATTGGATTGCCCTATTGTGCGCTCCAGTTTGCAGTCTTTACAAATCTACTGGTGCTGCACCCAGTTACTCCAGCATGGGGTCAAAGGTCTTTTCTTCATCACCTTCACAATTTGTCTTCCACTGGAATGGTTATAGTGCCTCAGTTACGTTGGTCTCCTTCACCCAAATGGTCTCTTTTTTTGGTTTCTGTTGGTGCATCCACATTTTTCTGTTGTCTATTATGTCACATCTATTCCTCGTCAATTATCAACTGTTTTCTCCCGGCCCCCCACAGTGCAGCTGCTGTGCTCCGAACACCTATTATTTTGAATCCTTTTAATCTTATAGCAAAATGTACCTCTGATAACATACTGTTTTCCCTACAGTGGGTCTCATCTCTTCAACTGTTGATGGGAACTCTGTTCACCTCTTGTATCCTTTAAAATCTCACCTCCTTGGTCACTGAGTGAGTTACTAATGCAGAGATATGCTGTACAGGTTCTTGGTGTTATTCTTGAATCATATCTGCCAGCTGTCGATTTCTGCTTTTGTTTCATATCAACATGTTCCTGTTCTTTCACATTCTACCACCGGCCCTCCTCCTCCTCCCGGAACCTCTGCTCAGAAATGTTCTCTCATATACTGTTTCTTTCCAGCATTCACCCAACCAAAAATGCCTTGCTGCTATAGAAGTTGTGTATCTTGGGGACTGGACCTCCCTCTTGTACCTCTTGTGTGTAATGGTGTTTTAAGTGCTGACTAAAAATAACCAGCATCTAGGGGGTATTGTATTTTAGAGAGTAGTTTTAAAAAGGGGCATTCTAACCAAGTATTAAAATGATGCCAGCTTTTGAAAGCAAGAGTATTTGCATCTGCATATTAAACATTTCTGGTAAACCGAGTACAGTGGACAATTTGTTCTAGGAGAACACTAAGACAATTCTTTATAAAAGCTATGATGACTTTGCATTGCTTTTTGTTGTGTATTTTTGCATTATGCTTAATATATTTACCTTTGAATTACAGTGGCCCAGTAGCAAGACTAGATGTTTAACAATTACAGTGATGCTTTTCATGTTTCCTTTTTGCAGGTTCCATATCAGTTACATGCTGTTCTTGTTCATGAAGGCCAAGCAAATGCAGGGCACTACTGGGCATATATTTTTGATCGACGGCAAGACCGGTGGATGAAATACAATGATATTTCTGTCACAAAATCTTCTTGGGAAGAGTTGGAACGAGACTCTTTTGGTGGCTACAGAAATGCCAGTGCCTACTGTTTAATGTACATTAATGCTAAAGAGCAGCACTTAATACAAGGTACAGTAAAGTCATTCTCGTTGTTTTCTCTATGATTGAAGGATAATCAGTAAATCTCTTTTTGGTGTAGTCTCAAGATGTACATATTCTTTCAACATGCCCTTACACAGAAAGTACACTGGTTGTTAAAAAGCTTAGGTTCGAGGCATGTGCGGCTGTAGATACACATGCTGTGCATACACCTGCCATCTAGTGTTGGGCCCGGATGTGTGCAAGTTGTTTTTATTCAAAGTCTTTCGAGTCCAGAGTGATTCCTCCTCTTTTTGGTAATTCACATGGGCGCCAACTTCATTTTCAGATTTCATGTTTTTCGCCGTCTGATTTGGACGTGTGTTCCCATGCTCTGGTTCGACACTGTTGCAGTGCTCCTTTCAGTTTACATGGGTTCCTTCCTTCTTTCGGTATTCTAATCCACTGCATCTCCCTTGGTCTCAGGTTGACGACTGTGGCTTCACTCTAGCAACTTTCAGGTTGACCAAGGCCCCTCATGGGGCCTCTCGTTTCGGGGACTACTTCTGTCTCTCGGCTGCATCTTTCCACCATGCCTCGACTGTCTTGGAACAGGAGCCATTCCACCACTGTCTTCTCGGCCACGCAAGTACCCTCAGCCTGACTTCCATCAGCCTTACTAGTAGGGCTGCCTCCTTCCACATGGTGAATCTCCACACTGAACCTCTAGAGGTGGACTTTTTATTTGAGACCCTCTCCTCCCGCCCACTGCTCCACTCAATACCTTAATACAAATCAATATGTGCCGGCCTTACTCCGTGATAATCCAAGTTTCTGACATTAAACAAATTAAATAGGTTAGGTGCTAGTGAGGGCCACCTCCTGATCAAGCGAGGTGTATTGAATATGCAGCAAAAACGTCGTCCTACAAGGAAAAGACAAATACCGTCAGCACTCTGAGTGGGCGCCCTAGGCGCTTTGAAGTGTCTCTGCGAAGTCAAAAGAAGATTAATAGCTCGTGTTTCATTTTGCTTACATTAGCAATTTTAATGAATTTTAATGAAGTTATTCAGAAAACTGTTGCCCCTTCACATGATCAAACAACTTCAAAGTAACGTATATAACTTCCAGTAACATTAACTCCCTGTTACACATGCCACAAGAAGATTTCCTTAACATGTCCACATGACCTATGCATTTGGGCCTGTACTGTGAACATGACTGCTCCCCCTGCAAACCCTCTTTATTGATGCACCCAAAGGCCATCAGAGAGCAGGAAGCCAAACTATTAGTGGGAAAGGTCTTCCGGGCTGTTCCTCAGCATTCCCCTTCTCCTTCAGGTATGTCCCGTGACAAGGAACAATCTGCCAAAATGGCATCTCACAAAACACACTGTAGGATGAAGAACCTTCTTCCTCGAGGAAATGGTCCCTTTCCTTGGACTTTTTGGAGTTTCAAATATGCTTCGCTACGCAAAATTCTTCCTCATGGTCTGAGCCAATTTCAGTGCTGAAAACAATTAAACCGGAATTTCTTATTGAATCTGCTGACCTCTTAAAGGTCAAGGACTTTAGGAATGCCATGCTGAATATCTTCAGGGCATATCCAGTATCCTCTGGTTCACTTCCAAGGGTGAGCCGAATCCTGTCGTTTTGACAATTCCAGTAGCTCCAGCCTAGGTGCCTTTTTATTTGGGCTCTTGCCCTGACACTGTTTCAGAGACACTGGAGTTTCATCCTTCAAGCCTGCTGGGGGAAGGATCAAGTACACAAATAGAGAACAGAAAATGCCCCCACTGGCTACCAGTCTTTATACTTGAACTTACACAGAACAGCAAATTAATCCTATGTGTAGATCTGAATTAATAGATACTTTATAGCTTCAATACACAAATTAGTATACACAAAATACCTAATGGTACATACATTGTTTTCAAATTAAGAGTAAACAGAAGAACATGTATGAATCAATTTGACAAACACACATCAATCCGGAATCACAAAAACATGTGAAGACACAAATTAAGGAAAACCGAGGTAACCAACTTGGGTCGAGAGCCAACTAACAAAGAAAATCTCAGGAGCCACCCCACTTGGGTGATATCGGGGTCTGCTCCAATAATAGTTCATGAAGATCCCAAAGGTTTATGATGAGTAGTGTAAAAGGTTCATTAAGGTCCAACCTCCCTTGTGCCAATGTCCTTTCCAAAAGGCTTTTGAGTGTCTTTGTTTAAATGAGAAAAGGCCTTTTCACCTCTTTCATGTCTGCACTTACAGACACATTTCGACCTCAACATGTGGGTTCAAATTTACCAGAGGTCATCATCATAGCAGTATATATTATTGTCGTCTGGAGATTCTAGGGAGAAAGTTGTAGTAAAAATACATATGTATAGGAGCACCACTTGATCTTATTAGTAAAGGGAAATTAGTAGTTATTCCCACATTAGCAAAATGAAAACATACAAGTGAGCACAAAATGAAAACATAACTAGTGAAAATGGCATACTGCTTAAAATCACAGAATGAGCTCATTGCTATGTAGTTAGAGCATACCACATTAGTAACATGGGGACATATCATAACTTCAACATCATAATCGCTTGCATTTGTACATGAGACTGTAAACTAAAGCAGATCAACATAGTTGTAACCATCCTTGACAATTATAACACGAAGGTGTATCCCCACATATGTAATGCCAGATATTGTAATGGTTTCAATTGTGCAGAGAACCCGTGACTTTGCTGTGAATCTAAAAACGGGGTGTGTGTGCCTGTTATTTATATTATGCAGTGATATTCTCGATACCTACCTTAAATGTGCAACAAAAGGTAGTGGTGACAAAAGGCTTACCGAGGAGGCTCCATATTGATTGATCTACGAGTGCACCTTAGGGGAAAAAGAAGGTGTATCAGTAACCACATTGACTATCTGCAGCTAACAAAACATTTGGCCCGAAGTTCAAAGGGAAATTTCAATCCTTGTACACAAAATAGTTTCCTCAATGTTTATAGTAACTGGTATCACAGGTCTTTCGTCTATTCGGTGTTGCCTTGCTTGTAAGGGACGTGGAATGCTGCTTCCGTGTCATGATGGCATTTTGGGTGAGCCACCATTCTAAGTTAACCCGGGACACCGTGTTTGATGTGCCGTGGGTTATGTGGCGCAGTGTAAAAGAGCGTAATGGGAGATGTAGTTTGCTTTTTCATCGGGCCGCTCGAGAGCGCTGGGTCGGTGCAAGTCGAATATCACTTGAGTATATTGCCAAATTGGAACTTCGGCTGTAGGCATGGTGCAAAACTCTTATGAAATTATTAAGAAGTAAAGATAAAAATGAGTGCATGGGTGTCCATGAATAAAACCACTGTTAGGCAGCATAGTTGAATTTAGTGTAGGTCGGTGTTATTCTTTACATATTACTGATTCCTGATGTTTAATTCATGCAAAAAAAAAAAATATTTTGATTGCACAAGAAACTCCATCCAAGTTCAAAGTGCAGCTAAAGAATTTGGCTGGCTGGAATCTCGGATATAAAGAAAAGGTGGAACTTTGGAATAAGAGGAGAGTTATAATAAAGTTATGATGCTCTTATATTTATATATTTCGAAATGCTGTCAAACAAGGAAAATGTGCGCCGTTGAAAATGTTGCTGTCGTAATAGTATTGTGGCTGCAAGTAAAAAGTTTTAGAGGTCCAAAACAATTTAAGATGATTTATAGTGATTATCAAGGTGGCCTTATTCAAATTGTGAGATTTTACTTTGATCTGGAATAGAAGTAAGCCAAGGGCATTGGACTGATCCATTCTAATAATTGTGTAAAAGATCTAAATGTAATACTGGACCGCAAAGTGGTGATTTGTTGACAATATGATGTAGTGAGATAACAGCTGAAATAAAATGTCTTTGTGAACTGCACATAATGGTTAAAATGCTGACATCCCAGAACCACCCTTCTATCCTTGTATGTCCAATAAACTAAGCGCCATTAAATTGAGTATTAGCTGCTGATATTCCCAATCTTTAGTGCTTAATTCTGAAACGGCAGTGTGCAGTTAGGCATGCTTAAAAGAAAACTTGTGATTTTATTTTTCTTTTCTTTTTCCCTGAATCCTGAGTTACAGGATCAGAGTCAGTACAATTTTAGATCCCAGGTATTTACCACCCTGTAGGATTTTACAAAGTCCTATGTTTTGGCTTGGGGCTGAAAAAGGAGGAATGTAGGGTACTGTGGATGGCCATTCGGAATGCATGACACTCCTGCAAACTAGTAGGTTTTTTACTGTGCTAAACAAAAATCTTGCATGGCAGTCTACACTATTGAAAAACACCCTTAAGGTTGCATTTAAAAGGGGTTGATTTAACTCATTTTAAATCTAGTACCAATAAGTTTCATGAATGTGTTGAGGAAGTGGCTTCTCCTTAGGGTAAAATATTTTTTCAGATTTGAAAGGGGGAAAAGGATTGAAATTAAATGTGTAAATGCATATGACCTAATCATGCAGCTATTCAACAAAGTAGAAAGTCAACCTGAATAAATAACGGGTTGAAAATGTATAATTATCATACATTTTCAGGACTATTCTTGAGAATGTTTCTTGATCATCTAAACTTTGCGAAAGTCTGCCCCAAACATAGCACTTTGGTAGTAGATTTCTAACTTTGTTTTTCGTGATTCAGGGACACTGTAAATCTTGGTATTAAACCCAATTTTAAATATAGGTTTTTGTGACTCTGACACTGTACATTAGTCTTAAACCGTATTTCAGAAACACTGATATTTAGCGCAAGGTATTCTAAGCAGTCAATGACAACATGTAGCTGTTGTGTGCGAGAAGTAAAACATTAACTTTCTAGTGAATTGGTAAGACATAATTTGCAATATTGGTTGGGTGTGTTTGCCACAATGTAAAAAATACAACAAAACTTGAGATTATTCAGAGAAGGTTTGAAACATAAGGAACTGGATGGCATAACATACAATGAAAGCTTAAAAGACCAAGGCATATTTTTAGTGTTTAACAATAAGATAATTTACTGTATGGTTTGCACTTCTTTTTAAGCTCTCTTTCTGTAAGCAAAAATCCTCCTTTAGGCACCTTTCATCATTCACCTATTCTTGCAGAAGTGGGTTTCAACTTCAATCCTGTTGTAAAGTATATTGCAAAAATGAGAAGGAGTTAAGTCATTGACTTAATAGGGAGGCGACTTAAGTTTAGCATTCACTATTAGAAAAACGTGTTATGCAAAGTCAGTGTTTTAACCTTGAATTTATCTACTGTATAAGATGTTTTGTAAATTTAAGCTGTTAATGTGGAAATGAAAAATCAGGAATTTAGCTCTGATAAAGAGTACTAACATAGTCATCACAAAGGTTGTGGAACCTTTGACTTGCATTTTTGGGCTGTATCTGTCTGCCCCCACTTCCCCCAACCCTCATTTTGTATGTTTTCATTGCTCTATGAAATGTATGAATTATATGCTATTGCAGACGAATTTGACAAGGAAACCGGTCAGGTGCTTAACGGAATGGATACCTTGCCTCCTGATTTAAGGGACTATGTGAAAGAAGACAACCGGTGCTTTGAGCGAGAAATTGAAGAATGGAATGCTGATCAGCTCCGAAAGGCACAGGAAAGAATGGTGGCCTCACAGCCATCCCAGCATCCTGCACCTTCTGTCACTGCAGGTTTGTGTGTGAGTGGGGGGTGACAGTCTACTTCTGACTTTGATGCATATGTATGTAAATATGATCTCATATAGCCTTATTGAAGAAGGAATGATGGGGTATGGGTAGTAGCATCTTTTTTTTTCTCCTCCACTTCTAGCGATAGTTGGCATTCAGATTAAAACTTAACGTTAACATTTATGCTCTTCCTTCTATCTGTGAATAAACACCTTGGACATGGATTTGAAAACGGTATATGATCATACCTGCTCCAAGAATGGATCTTTACTCGAAAACAGTGCAAGCTAATCTTTTGCGTACTAAAACCACTTTGAAGCAAAACATTACTTTTTCTATTACATTAAACTTTATGGCCAACTTTGAGTTAAAACAACTGGTGGAGCACCCTACTCACATAGCTGGCCACACCTTAGTCGGTAATATTTACAAACAATCCCATAATAGAGGTAATAGAAAAATTACCATTACTTTGGCCAAATCACAAAAGCAGTAACTTTCACTTTTAGTATGCTGCAATGCCAAGAAAGACCAATAAAACTTTCCTCTGCTTCCGAAGGCTGCACCCGGAAGAATAGTGACTCTGTCCTGTTTGAATCATGTTTAGCAAAATCTAAAGCGAGTTTTAACTAGGATGTAGAGCTAGAAGTTTCTACATAGTCTTCTTGGATTAAGTCAACGATTGATTCCTTAGCTCCCACAAACCTGATCTTCTATCGGCGAAAAAAAAACACTTAACTTTGATTCTCAGACAAGTTTAGACTGCAAAAGAGCTTTGCAGAAGGAAAGAACGACAAGGGAGATCCAAGTATGACTCACAAGATGGGAATATCTCCTCACAAGCCATCATTGATTATAAAAAAATGAGTCATAGAAGAGGGAGAAAAAAAATCCCAACAAGATTTCACAGTCCAAACATTTCAATAAAGACCTATAATGCAAAGTAAAATGGTTACCGGAACCTATAAGCAATAACGGTGGTCAGAATTTCTGTAATGTCTTAGCTAAGTTCTTCCAGGGAAAAGTGGAAGATGTGTTTAATTCATTCACCAACAATAGTCTTAACAACGCATTGACCAAACAACTCTTGAAAGTCCCTTATGACAAAGGTTTGGAGACCTTTTCTCCTCTGGGTACAGAACAGGTACATAAGCTGGTATCAACAACTAAATCAGGCTCCCCTTTAGACCCTTGTCCGCCCAGAATAGTGCATCTTGCACCAGGAATTATGAGTGAGCATCTAACAAATGTATCTAATGAAATCATTAAAACAGGTAATTTTCCAGACAATTGGAAGCTGGCCTCTCTACTACTTTTACTAAAAAAAAAATCAAATCTGGAGCCGCAGGAACCTAGCAGCTATAGACCTATTCCTAGGCTGCCATTTCCAGCCAAGGTTTTAGAAAAAGCATTAAATGTTCAATTAGCTACTTTTATAAAAGCCAATGAAATACTGGATTCGACTCAATTTGGGTTTCACGAAGCACATAGCTCAGAAATTTCTCTGATTATGGCTTCTGAGGAATTAAAATCTATCTTATTTCTAAGTGCTTGAAAAACAGTCGATAAATTGTCAAGCAAAAATGAAGACCAACACTATAGCACAATTAATTAAGTAATTCACATGATAGTGTCAAGGTGTCAAAAAGTCGACGTTTCAATCCCTTACAAAATACCGGGATCATCATCAGGACATAAGCATGTATGCCTAAGACTGATGCCTGTTGATCACTTAAAACAGTAAGTAATGTCCAACAGGGGAGTTGAAGAAACTAAGGAGGCAAGTGTGTGGCAATTATACAACCAAATAGACGGTGTGTTCTCTGGGAATAGAATTTAGGTGGATCCGTATAGGAAAATGAGAGAATGCCAAGATTCACAGTCTGAAGGAAATTGCCGGGAAGCATATGCAGTATCGCGGCAGGGCTCAAGATCGGGCTGATATGAACCGCTTTTGGTGCACAAGGCATTGCACAAGGTTGGTCCATATTACCTAATAAATCAATTTGACTGGTATACTCCAGTTAGAAATCTTCGATCTTGTGCGGACAGGCTTCTGATGGTCCCCAGAACTAAGAGACCACACTTGGGGGGAGGAGCTTCATAGTAGGAACTGCAAAACTCTGAAACATGCTCCGTCTACACTTAAAAAATAGCCCTAACTTGATCTTCTTTAGGAAATCATTGAAAACCTGGCTCTTTGATAAATAGTTGCAGGAAATCACCATCCAATATTGTTTCTATGGTATAAGCAGTGCCAAGACGCCTCAGGGCATTCAAGCACTATAGAAAATTAAAAATCAAAGTACGTTTGAAAATGAAATACATATCCTGATTTATTGCTGCTCAGTTCATGGCTTTCTCTTCTATATTCACTGTCTGTTTTGTCCCCCCTCCCCAAGTTTGTTTGTAGTTGTTTTTTAAATCAAAAGCAGATAATCGGTGTTAAAGGGAATTAAAAGTCCAATCTTAAATTGATTGTTTTATTAGGTTTAGGAAAAAATAATCCACAAATCTAAAGGCATCATTCACTTTATAAGTTACTTGCGTTAGTGAATAGTTCTGCTTTGGCAAATAAAAGAAAATGAACAGCGCTATCTATGCCAACACATTTTTCAAAATCTCACATATCGCTTCTTTAGTTTTGGGGGCGGGTTCTAATTCATTTAACAATCCAATGAAAATAGGAGTTAGCAATTATGTGATTCTAATCATGATATCTTTTTGTCTGTGTAAATAGTGTACACTTCAACTAGTATTATGTAGCTTGTGATAGTTGCTAGCACTCGAATAGCCACTTTAGGTGAAATTCCTTAAAGAAACAGCATAGTCAACTCATCGCGGCTGCTGTTCCATATCAAAGCTAGATGACCCTTTGTGTTACGTAAATAGTCTAGGATTTGATGTTTGAGTGCTTTCTTTTGTTATTTGGTGGTATGAAATCATCCAGTGCAAGAATGCTACAAGTGTTGTGAATTTGGAGAGTACTGTGCAGGTCTGTTTACCACTTCAATACTTGAGGATATAATTTTTTTAAGTAACATTTGAATCTCACTCACTGTGTTTTAGGCGAGGAAACTAATGTACTTAGGTTGAATTACAATTGATTCAAATGACATTTTCCTCACATTTTTGTGGGCTCAGTGTATCTATATATTATCCAAAACTGTAAGTATATTTAGATTTTCACCCTGCATCAACCCTGTTGTATAGTGAAGGTGTAAGCTGTGAGAAATAACTTGAACTGCTTAACTAAATACAACTAAACAAAGTTTAGCTTATCACTATTCTAATCAGCATCTCACAATGTAGTACACTGGTTAATGAGTATCAGCAGTGAAAAATTAATTAGCTATACTCAGCTTAAATATATTTTTATGATGAGTACTATGAACCTCAGATTCATCACATTTTAAATATCTCCAGGTGCCAGGTTGGATTAGGAAATGTTCACAGCATTGCTCCCACGCACTGCTAGGTAGTGCCATGCGGCTCCACATCGACTTTGTTCCGCCCCAGAAGTGATTGAGTGGAGCTGCATATAAGCCAGACTCCTGCACACCAATGTCCGTTCCTTCCTTTCCATGCCTTCAAACGTGGATCTGGAGCTTTGCTCCAATTTTCAACTGTTTCCAATGCTCTTCCAAATTCAAATCCAGTGGGCAAGGGAATTATGTCCTCACTTAAAACTGCAGGATTAAACCATGCCCTGACCAGAGGTTAAGGACCCGAATGCTGTGTACCTTTGGTGTCTGAGCTTGAGACAATGATTCCAAGTTGTGTGATGAGTGTACCCTCATTCACCTAAAAGCGATCCAGGATCGTGAAGCGAGTATCAAAGAGAATCATGACCCTCGTACAAGTCCCACTCACGCTCCAAGTTGAGGCCAGTCCCACGACCAACCCTTGTTACTGTGGAAATCATGAGATAAGTTGAAGTCAAAATCAAAGAGTAAATGAAAAACCAAGTGGGACTAGATCCCATCCTTCCAAGCTCTATCAAAAGATAAGTTGTAAGGGCATTAAGGTGCCAGTCGTTCTCACTCCTGACCCACGTGACCACAATTGCAGCAAGTCAAGACCTTTAAGGAGGCCATGCTGCTCCTTTCTGGCTCCCTCTGTTCACCATTTGTGCCCCAGAGATTTGTCTGAGTCCCTTGAACTTGCCTCCGGTACTCCACCGTCTCTGGTGCCGGGTTCCATTCCGGTGTTGACGTGCTGTGATTGTTGCAGGGATTCTGCGGAGTCCCTGAACTATGCTTGGGATTATAGGACCTTAGTAGGCAGGGACTGAGTCATCATACCACTTGAGTACACATAAGCCCGCCTACTCACTCACAAAGCAACAAGTGATTAGACACCCCAGAACACAACTCTCTTTACCCTTTCAGGAATCGTGGTTACAGGACACACCCTTTCGCTCTCTTACTCGTACGCGTCCACAATAAGTTATGACAGACACGAGGGAAGTTTAAAATGTTTAAGTATCGTTCTCTAGTATGCAGTATACGTGCCACAATAAGTAGGAAAATGCCTAACGCAAATATGGTTAGCATTGCAAGTAGTCCATAAATCATAAATGGAACTGTCATTATATACGACAGTGTAGCCTACAGAAGCAAAATTATTATATATCAGAAGATCTCTAGGTGTTAGCAGCAGACCCCGTATCTTAGCATACACAAATGAACGTTCTACATCTCAGGTGCTGTCGCAATCTTTTCCCTGGAAAGGTACCTCTCCAAGTATGTGTCACCTATCTGTGCATACCTATATGACAAAACTACGTGTTCCCAAACAGCTGCATTTGCGTGTTTTGTCTCGGTGCTAGGGCCTGGCCAGAACAGAATAACAAGGGGCATTGTTGTTCAAACTTGTCTACATGTTCAGACTAAATGCCAGGCAAGAACAGAACGCAAAAACAGTGTGTTCTGTGTGAAAGTACAGTGGGGCACAAAGCAAAATGTCTGTAGAGCAACATGCGCAAAGCAGACAATAGTCTGCAATGAGTTCATGCTAACATAGGGAAAACGACAATGGGCCTGCATGGAACTTATGACAGTACCTTTTTAATTTACACAAATACAGTTGTACAGGTATGCTGTTAGTTTTGATGCCCGGCCCATTGTAATCTAATCTGTTCCTAAGCAAAGTGACGTTTTTCCATTTTAGTTTGCTGATCAAACCCTCATTGTTAACATACAGTTGAAAATCTCAGTTATTGATCCAAAACTGTTTTTTGAAATGCTGTAACTAGTACTCTACTGTTCCTAATATTTATAATTAATATTTACCTTTTGTTGATACACCTTAAATATTTGAGCATCAGAAATAATATAATCTTCAGAAAGTGTTCTCTGATACTTTCAAAACTGAATTTACAAAAGGTGTACGAGATAAGCACTAGTGAAAAATAAAAGCCACAATTCTCCGGGTTTTGATGCTAAACGAGTTGGATTTGAAAATGTAGTGTGAATAGGGAAAAGGAAAAAGTCTAAATGAGAAATACAAACACTTGATTTGTGCCTCTCCCTATTTGTGCTGGCCTTCTCCTGTGATTTATGTATGGTTATTATCCAGTGCTAGCCATTGGTACTTGCTGTATGTTACTCATATGTCAATGTAAAGAGTGACACTTTGTGTATATTATATGAACAAATAGTTTTAGATTACATAAGCAGTGAATTTGACAAGTAGTAAGGATTATAAATTGAAGGTCAGCTTGAAAGTTAGCCACATTTACTGCTGTAAACCTCTGCGTACAGTACATCTAATGTTGCCAGCGAGTGTGAAATTGGTGGTATATTCTGTTCATTAGTATGTTCCATTTCAGAGAACTAATAGTAAATGTCACAGCCAACAGCTGTAAAATGGCCTCTGATGCTATGCTCTAGAGAAAGTGGAGCTGTATTTGTGCACTGTTTGATAATTGTGGAGATGCTTGCATTGCTTGGTGTGTGGTTACAAGGCTCCTGTCCCTTTTGAAACTTCCCAACTTGATGATAAGCTCATGCTCTGCCATGTTATGATTGGTGGCTCACACCAGAAGGGTCTCATCAAAAATACAATCCTATCCTTCATACCTTTCAACAGATTTTCTATAGTGGATATTTTCCATTACAATTTTATATGAATTTACTGTGCAATTAAAACACATACTGAAGGCGCAATATAAACACAGCCTATCAACTGAGAAGAAACTTTACTTACATTAATTTTATATTCATTACAGCATTTCTGTAAATGTCTTTAATAAGCATCAAGTGAGTTAATAAATTTACAATAGTTTGATGTCGTTATCAAGACCAGAACAAAACAAATGCACACTAACATTAGTATGAAACCTCAATCCTCGCAATCAGCTCTTGAAACACTTGGAAAAAATATATCACTTAAAATGAAAATTAGATGAGTGATATGTACATAGATTAAAAAATTAAAAACATTAGTTCTTGATAAGGCTAAGTTTTTTTGTATATTTTCCGGTACGCATAACATTTATTTCCATGTTTGTTACAGTGAAAGGAGGCGAGCCAGAATACTTGGAGCAGCCGCTACGAAGCGATCTCTCAAATGATTTGAAAGAGTCGACAGTAAGGGCAATCACTAAAGCAGCTACAGAAAATGAGGATCGAAATCCAGAACTTGTGTTACAGATGGTTAGAAATGTTTCCTTTTATTCAATTAATGTCTGTGGTACTATAACGTGGCTTTTTTTGGAATGGTTTTCTTAGTAAGAACAATAATGTCTGGAGTACTGTTCAGTAGGCAAGACAAGCCTGTGCCTGTGAAGGCACCTTGTTTTTAAATGTGATTTTTTAAATGAGTCTGCCTTGTTAAAACTGTTTTTTCTTTAAGATTTCACCAATTTTCTTTTTTGGGGCCATTACTACTAAATTCACTGATGTGCTCAAAAGAATGATTTTTCAAGATGTTTGACATTTTAATTTGGTTTTACTGGTATCCCTCAAATGAGAGGACATGTCCAGAGAACAAGCTCTCATAGGTAGAGAATACTTTGGCTGATAAGTCGTATAATAAATAAATATTTTTAATATTGAACTAATTTACAAACATTTCTTTGGCATTGTGATGTATCATGTAACTTGATGCTATCTTTAGTGGGATGAATAGTTTCCAGGTCTTCTGTATACCAGCTCATGCTTATTGGAGATGTAGAATAAGATAGGTCAAATACTGAACTTACTTGGTGAACACTGAAAAATGCATTTGACTCAAGATTTTTTGTATTTTGAACAACTGTGCTGTATTGTTTTTTTTTTAGTCAATCTGCTGTATTCATCTTTGACATTTCTGGGTCCATCTGTGACATCACAATGGATTAAGTGCTTTAAGAAGGCCATGTTTTGGATCTTTTTGGTTCCCTCTTGTGTGCCTTCAGGACTCTGGCATTCACAAAGTCCTCCATTTGAGTTTCCACTGCCGCGTCCACCCTCTGTTCCCACTGTGCCTGCTGAACCGGTCTCGTGTTCCGCTCTGATGTCAGAACAAACTTCCAATCTGGCACCAAAATCCACACTGGTCCCATTAAAGTTGACGCCAGTCTTGTCCCAATAGTTCTGTCTCACTGCAAGCCAAATTTGTTCTCGACACAGACTGACGTTTTGTCATGAATCGGTACTGATGCACCCAGACTCAGTTGAATTCAACTCCAACAGAACCATGTATTTACCTCTGAGCTGCACCCCAGTGCTTCAACAACTTTTAGTTCTAACTTTCATCAATGACGGTGGAAATAATGGGGATTTATTCTCCCCCTTACTATGAGGATGATTGTCTGTACATGGATTTTAATGAGGCCTGTGAGCTGAACTCTTCTTCCAGACATTGAATTGTATTCTCAGCCTGGACTTTGAACAAAAGAAAGTGCTTAATTCGCTGTGACCATAAGACAAGCAGCAGCGGTATTATATTTACTGCTGTCTTCCTTGGAAGTTAGAACAATTTGCCAAAGGAAGTTTTGCAACTAGGGCATGCTTCCTCTGAGCCCTTACTGCCATTCATGAAGCCCTTACTGGCACTCTAATGGTCACCTGGTCTAAGTTATGGTCTTGCCTACCAGTGAGCAGGCAGGTAACCAGACGCCACAAACAGTCACCATATGATCTTGACTTCTTGAGGCAACAACCTACACCAGACAGTCTGATGGTTCAGGCCTCCACCATCAAGGTGAACCTCAATTCATTTCCTATGACCCTCCCCCCCCCCCCCAACCATTCCAGCACCCACCCCTCCCCAACACCAAAGAGTCGTAGAGCTTTGAAGCATTCAGGAAACGGGTGGTTTCATCGGCCAGACTAGCCCACTGGTCAGTTAATGCCAGCTGTTTGCTGGGGAGATATTCTCGCTCTGTATGGGACTTGGTTTGTGAGATCTTGCCTGCACCCCTGAGGAATTTTGAGCCAGCCTAGGTCAAACCCTCCAGATTATTAGGATATGGCCAAATGCATCATTCATTCTGACTCGACACTACTTACTGTTTCGGCTGAGCAGTCGGTACTAGCGTGATGGTTCAGCATCATGCATGAATCCGATCCACAGGCTTTTCTGGAGATGTGCAAGCCTGA
Organism: Triturus cristatus; assembly: GCF_964204655.1. Lineage (NCBI taxonomy): Eukaryota > Metazoa > Chordata > Amphibia > Caudata > Salamandridae > Triturus > Triturus cristatus. The sequence continues at coordinate 1,327,425,418 of NC_140591.1, forward strand.
TGGCTATGCCATTCTATTGATCTCACCTGTTTGGTGCCAAAGCTGATGTCACATTGGTGCTGCTAAGAAAGCTAGGCCAGTGTTTGATCCTTAATTCATTTTAGCGCTGTGCAGCATTACTCAACAGTTTTGCTCTTTTGGAGGCTGTTCCAGACATTTGCCGCCCTGGCAGCCTGAAAGTCTACTGCTTTCGCAACAGGGGCCCCAGCTCTTTTGAAGTCAAGAGTGAAGGTCAAGTAAACCACATCTAGGCAACCAGGCGTAGTGAACTTCCCAGTTCCCGCCCTCATACCACCCAATTTCGTTTGTCCTTAACAGCACATGTCCACCCTGTGGGAGGTAGGGCCAGATATTTCCACTAAGGAAACAAAATATAGCTTCTGTTAGGTGGTTCCTTATGATTAATAAATGGGGCCATGCCCTTTCAATCCTTGCCATATTTTCTGCTCACATCAGTGTCTTTCAGAGGAGCACCTGTCTAGCTTCAAGAGGTGCAGGCTCTTTTGACCAAAGGAACCATAGAAAAGATTCTGGCACTGGAATTAGGGACGGACTGTTACTCTTGCTATTTACTTGCTCCGAAGGAGGATAGAGGCCTTTGTCTGATTTCTGAGGTCTGCCCTCTGAATCAGGAGTGTGGAAATATTTCAAAAATCTTTTTAAGATTATTGCTTGCCATACTCCATAACTCACTAATGTAGGTCTGCATGGAGAGAACCTGCACTGCAATCATTGCAACATACTGTCCCATATATATTTCCAGTGCAAGTCCAATTATGCAGTGCACGGTCATGCACCCTTAAATGCAACTGTTGTACAGGCTGGTTGTACAGCATGCGTGCAGATGCATCATTGTGCACAGCACCCAATTATCATCCAGTTTGCATGCGTCAGATTTTCAAATGTAGAGAAATAGTACCTAAAGGCAGAGTGCAGACTAGTAATTGACTACATTTCTTGATGAGTCTTTGGCACAGACTGTGTGTGTTACAATATGAACCTGTAGGACAGAAGGGTGTTCCCCATCCTACTGCCAACTCATAGATTTCTAGTTTCAAAGATACTCACATGTGGTGCTCTGATAAGTTGTGGATGGAAATAACTGCACTTCTTGGCAGAGCTTATGAACTGTTTGTGGGGCAAAAATTACATAGCAGAGGTGCTGTGATTCACTGAGGCATTATCCACAGCTAAACAATACACAAGAGGAAGTAATGGGCAATTAACTCAATCTCTCCTTTTACACTGCTGGGCAGGTGTGGTGTGATTATATTATTGTGCATTCACTGCTAGATCTCCACATTTTCTCTCACACTAGAAGTATATGCAGCACTGGCAGTAGCAGTACAGGGTTCTCTTGTGCAAAGTACTGGTATAGTAATGGCACCAGCAGAGTAAGCTTCCCTAACGGAGGTGGAGCTCAGCAATAGATGTGCAAGTTTCTCTCACTGAGATTTGCAAAGTAGTCACTCTTTTCTTTAAAATCCGAGTAAAATCGTGTAATTCTGTTGCCGGATGCTGACATGGGAGTTGGTGGAAGCCAGGTGGAATATACAGTTTTAACGTTGCAGCAACTTGTTCTATCAGTTTGTTTCTTTCAGAAGCTGAGCATTCCAAGGGTCTAAGGGATGATGCTTAGATATTTCAAAATGGGCACTTGCATAAAGAAGGCACAAACACGGGCACACAGGAAAAACGCCAAGTGGCAAATCATGTAGGGATAGAAAAACAAACCGTTATGTCGACAGGACGAAAATTCATTTTTCCATGGATCTTGTATGGACTCGTTTTTACTGCCGACGTAACTGTGCAACAAAAACTATAGCGTATGCATAAAATTCTGAGGTGGGAATATTGTATAATTCCAAGCAGTTATAAATGTATGGGTCTCACAATCACGTTTTATTGACATTTTGAGAATTTCTGTTTTATATTGAGTTCACTACAGCAATTTTTGCCATTTTTCAGTCCTCCAATGATGGCAGGTGCTGTGTACGTCTGTGACTCGTATACAGAGCCACTCAAATTGAGGTTATACAGCTGCGTCTTTTTCCACATAATTTGCAATATAATCCAACACATGCTGCATAAACTGTATATTTAAAAAAAAAATGTTGATTCTAGCTCAAACAGATCAAAAGTTACTAAAAAGGTGGGGACACGTCCTGCCGCTCATTGGAAAGCCCATCATCGCAAGTAGTGACTGGTCACTTTTACATTGTTTATTGCTGTATTTGGGATTTAATCTGAAAGTAATGAAGCAAAGCATTTATATAGACAGTGCTACCATGTACAGATGTGAAAATATTGAAGTAATACTTTTAAAAAATGTGCTGCATTATGCTACATAATTCTCATTTTGTGGCCACATAAGTTAGTCCACGCTGCTGCATAATTTAGACCTTTCCTGCCGCTTTATTACAGTGGCTCAGCTTATTTAGCTCAAACCGCCAGAGCGATGTCCACGGTGAGGACTGTTTAGAGTAGGTATAGGAGACTAAAAATGCAACCAAATAAAGGTACAGGGCAACAGTAACGAGTCCAAAATGTGGACAATAACCAGGTTTTGACAGGATTAAAGCCTATAAAATTGACACGGATGTTAGGCTTTTCCTCTGCCGCAGTGGCAAGATTGGGAAGTAAAGTGTGAAGCAAGAAGAGGTGGAGCGAAGGGGTGGGGGGGCCAGGTGTGGGGGTATTGGAATAAGAAAAAGGCAAGACTGTGGGAGAGGGTATTGGTAAAGGAGACCTAGTTTGGGTTGCGATGTTTCGATGCCAAGAGTGAACAGTGTGAAATGCGCTGCACACACCGCATTGCCTGAATCACAAAGATACTTTCTGTCTGCTGCGTTATGTGGCTGTTCTTTTATTCAAACGTAACTTTATTTGTATAACCCCAGGAAAAAAGATATAATTTAAAACAAATCTATTTACAGCGCACGCATAATCTTGGAAGGCATCATTTTCTGAAATCCTGCCAGGTGTTTAAAGTATGGTCGTTTTCTCCTTGGTCCAAATGCGACCTCGTCCATCAAAGCAAAGACAAAGTAAAGGTCAATATCTCTCTACAGTGAACTTCATTTCATCGTGTTTCACTCATGATCAACGCTGCACTGATTCCATTGTTGCATTGCAACAGGCGCCTCATTGATCAGCCGGCATCATTGGAGAGCCTTCTTCCCACCATATTGTAAATTATGTTAACATGCCATTCATTTCACCCTGCCCTCACGCTCCATGAGCCCAGCCCATAACATGCAGCATCACAGTTCACATCATTTTCTTAAGGCTGTGACCGCTGCATAAACCATTATCGGACTGACTCACCTGCCGGGGGAGCCAGTGGCGTAGTGAAAAGTAATTAAAAGACAGGGGCCCATGCACAATTGCCAGAGGGGGTCCCTCCCCCGCACCTTGGGGGCTAATGTCACACCAGTGGGGGGGGGGGGGGGGGGGCGCATACAGTGTGTCTGAGACCGCAACCAGCTGCTCCCGATTCCAGGAAGCGCACCACCACCCACCAAAGACGAGTGGCCTGCCTCGGACGGATAGCACTGAACAGGTGGATCAAGCCACTCAACAATCGGCGGCAGAGAGGCAGCGGAAAAAGTGTGTTCGAGGCATATGAGCTGCAGATCACACACTAAGCATAGATTGCTATCTGGTGTTGGGCCTGGATGTTTGCACTTGTTTTTGTCTTGGAAAAGTCTTTGGAAGTCATGAGATAGGTGACTCCTTCTTTGGATGATAGTGCGCATGGGCATTGGCTCCATCTTCTTTTTCCGCCATCGGGCTCGAATGTGTTTCTCACTCTCCAGTTCGGAACCGTCACCGATTCCACTCTCGACGCGCAATCCTTCACCCTTCTCCGGTATTGTTTTCAATCGCGATCCCTAGTCGTCGCGCATCTCTTCAACATCGAAGTCCTCGATTCCGGTCGTCGACGAAGGCCTTCGGGCCTGCCTTGGTATCTGGCTCATGGAAAGGACGCCATTCAAGAAATGTCCTCAATGTGGGTCGAAATTTCCCCAAACCGATCTGCATGAGGTGTGCAACCTCTGCTTGTCTCCGGAACACGAGGCCAGAGACTTGTGCCTCTTTCCGCTTGATGAAGACCATTCGAGATAGTCGAGCCAGGAGAACAATGGCTCTCTCGTCGGCACCCATACCCGATGACATCTTCCAGGAGGGCGTCGATGTACCTGAACAGGAGTGCATCGAAGAAGGCCCCGTCAGCGCCTCCGAAGCCGATGACTCCGACCTCGAGGACATCACTCCTGGGCAGCGGGTCGTAAGTAGAGACGTCGACCCCCACCATCGAAAAAGGCTTCGGTCACACCTTCATCTTCGGGCCCAGGTGAACACCGAGAGACTGCTTCCCATGCCCCGCCCTCAGGCTCGGCAAAGAAGCCTACTAAGCCTTCAGGTGACTCTGGCTTGAGTCAGTCTACCATCGGTACCGAGCGGTCACCGGCACCGAAAAAGAAACTTCCCTCCTCCTCTGTGCCGATTGCTGCCTCCACATCCAAGCACTCGGCACCGAAATCTACAGGCCCCGCCACATCGACTCCGAAAAAAAACACTTGGAGCCGAGGAAAAAGCCGATCCCTAAAGCTTCGGATTCACACCCTTTGGAGCCGAAAATAGCCTCCGAACCGAAAAAACACCCGATTCCACAATTGGCCACAGAGACTGTAAAACATCACAGTTCCAAGCCAAAGGAGCACAAAACCGTTCCAGAGTCGGTGCCGCACAAGTCTTCCGTACCAAAACGGTTGGCGCCGAAAGAGCAGCCTCTACCAGAAGACCAGACCCTAAACTCTTCTAAAAGACCCTAAAACTGGTCAGCTGACTTTAAGTACAAAGAAGAGACCATTGGATACGCCTGTACCGGTCCCACAACCTAAAAAAAGGGACATTGCCATATCTCCCTACAGGGTCCCTTCTCCACCACCTCCCCCACCACCTCCTACCCCACCACAACATTCTCCTACACCATCGCCTCCACCAATGGATGATGATGATGACACCTCTGATGACACAGCAGGGGGTGCAGATGATGAGCCACTAGGGGATCCACCTTATTCCTCTGACTCCTGGGACGATTATAGGATGACATCTACCCCTCCAAGCCTTCCCCTCCAGAGGACACAATGGGTTTTCATCAGCTTCTCCACAGAGCTGCCCAATACCACGGGGTTGACTTGCATACGGACCCCGTGGAAGACTATTTCCTTATGGACACCTTTGATAACCCACAAAGGTCCAACACTATTTTGCCCATGCTAAAAGGAGTTACCAAGCATGCACCTGAGGTATTTAAAGATCCTGTCAGGGCTAGGGTTGTTAACCCCAGGATCGAGAAAAAATACAAGGCTGCCCTAGCAGACCCTGCTTACATTAAGGGCCCCGTACCACTAGACTCCCTTGTAGTCTCCAATGCTAGGAAGAGGGCCATCTCTCAGACATCAGGGGACGCTCCACCCCCCAATAAAGAGTCCAAACTCTTCTACGCCTCTGACAAAAGACACGCTTCTACAGGCAGGTAACATATGGCGTATCGCCTACACTCAAGCACTGTTAGCCAGGTACGATAGGGCACATTACGACCAGCTTTAAACCCTATTGCAACACCTCCCCAACAAATATAAGGACAAAGCCAATCACCTTATACAAGAGGGGAAACTTATCACCAACACCTCCATTCGTTGCATACTGGACGTGGCAGATATCGCCTCCAGAGCTGTCAACACAAGTGTTCTCCTGCGTAGACATGCCTGGCTACGCATTTCAGGTTTCAAACCTGAAGTACAAAGTTCCATCTTAAACCAACCATTCGATCAGGAACACTTATTTGGCCCTAATGTTGATTCATCCCTTGAAAAGATGAAAAAGGACACAGACACAGCTAAATCAATGGGAGCCTTGCAATCGCAAGCTCCCAGGCGTTCCTTTCGTCGTCCCTCTTACAAGGGCACCTCCAGAGGCTACTCCTCTGACAATCCCCCAGTCTACATTCACCAGAGGTTACCAGAGAGGAGGCAACAGAAGCAACAGTAACAAAGGTAGAGGCAAGACCAACAACACCCGCTCTGCCTCCACCCCTACCCAATGACTTCCCACCGCCCCCCCCCCGCCCATTCCACTCCGGTCGGGGAAAGATTACAACAGTTCCTGCATGTTTGGACCAACATCACCACAGACAGGTGGGTGAGATATATAATTCAAACGGGCTACTGTCTAGAACTCACCTCTACCCCCCCCCCCCCCCCCCCCAAACATACCACCCAAACAGCGACCATTGTCGTTAGAACATTTCTCACTGCTGAAGCAGGAAGTCCTCTCCCTCCTACATAAGAGTGCAATGACTGGAACCTTGAGGTTATACATTAATCACAACAACGGCCATTGGGTGGACGATCAGCTTTTTATGGGGTTCTCTGGGTCAAAGAAAGGCAGGGCAGTGCAGAAAAGTACTTTGTCATGGTCGATAGTCCTCTGTGTTAAGATCTGGTATGCATTGGCCAAGTAGCCGCCTCCAGAAGGAGTAAGGGCCTATTCAAGCAGGGTCAAGGCTGCTATCACTGCATTGGCAAGCGGAGTGCCTTTTTTATGTCGGGCTACAATCTGGGCATCACTACTCAGATTTAAGAGGCACTACTGCCTGGACAGCCAGGACAGATGAGAATGGCATTTAAGCTGTTTAGTCCTGGCTGAACTTGTTGATCTGAGCCCATTACATAGACCCATCCTAGGAGGTCCTGCTTTAGTGTCTATTCCAAAGGCGAGGAATCTGCTGTTAGAAGCATCCATCCGAAGAGCAAGTTACTTACCTTTGGTAATGCTCTTTCTGGTGGATACTCTCTCTTACCACAGATTCTTCACTGCCGTGATGAGTGGTCTCTTTTTTCCATCTTAAAAGGTCCTAAACTAGAGTTGAGCACACTCGTGCTTCGTGTTATGGTTGGGCACCGCGTCCGAGGGGCGAACAGTATCCAGACTGCGTCAGACGGCAATGCACAGGGGTGATGATGATATGCTACTCTGTCTTCACCTGTGGGGCAGAATGAAAGTCCATGTGGAGCTGCATGGCTCCTCTTACTGGCATGCAGAAGCAATGCTGTTTAAATCTTTTGGATTCAGTTTGGTGCCTGGAAATAGTACAAAGGTGAGGAAGCAACAATTAGAAACAATCTACCAGAAAGGACATTATTGAAGGTAGGTAACTTGTTCTTTAGGAGAAGGGGGCAGTAAGATGCCCCCACACACTCCATTAGTGGCTGTGAATTTTAAATTGGCATCGGTTACATTTAACTGTGCCCTATTGTGAATGAAATTCAGTGACAAATTACTAGAATGTATAAAATAAGCGGAATGTGTTCTTATGGAGGCCCTGATGATAAGTATTTAGGCATTTAAAATTAACCCAGCATAGTTTTGTTTATTTAGGTGACTTTGTGAGCCATGTCAGCTGCTTATGATCGTTTGATGCTTGCCTGTAGCAATAAAGAGAGAGAGATCCCAACAGCATGAAGATTCAAAATACAAAGGAGCTTGGATTCGGATCATACGAATAAGAAAGCAATTTCTGAATCCTATTCATTTATATCTTCTTTGTAGCACATGTAGATATATACGAGGGGAGCAGTGCCTATCTTCTTAATACCATGTAAGATCAGGAGGGACGAAATTTGATCAGTGTACTTCATAAGTGAATTGCTGCTTACCTAAATCATGTCAGTGGCAAGACACAAGTGCAGGTCTTTTAGGTATGTCAGCTAGGAGAATCCGAGAATGTGTGGCTTGTGTTCTTTGAATCTCTCACCAGGTTTATGCACCAGCAATGGAACAAACCCGTTTGGCTCATTAGCAAAGCCCCAGGTCTTGTTTTGCAGCACCCTGGTCAGAATAGCATAATTCATGGTGTAAAATGCCTTTAATAGGTGAAACAAGGTGGAGCAGCTACCCCAGTGGTATTGCAGGCAGTCAGCTGCCAATTTAGACAGACGAGCGAAGGTCATAGGAGACAGGTGCCTGTGAAGAGAGTACTTATTCCTTTCAGATACAAAATGGCGGATTAGCCGTAAGACCAAGCCTTTAAGTGATTCTGCCCAGAAAAAATGCTTTGAAGCTGAATGTTTGCAGGGTGTGACTGATTCCCCACACTTTGTTTTGAAGACGTTTTATGCTGTGGTTGTAAGAGGTTTGTTATTTTGCTTACATTAGGACCGGAAAAGCTATATAAGGCAGAGGTCGCATAAGGTTTAGCATTATTTCTTACAATGAGGGAATTGACTTCCCTAGTAGACACCAGACACGTTGTGGGAAAAAAAGCTTGTGACCGCGCAATGTTTGGTTTATTTCGATTAGCAGCGGTAAGTTTCTAAACAAAATATATTATAGTTGACAGAACTTTAACTGTTGAGTAGAGAAGTTGGAAGTATCCAGTTGTTTTCATTTCTCCTTGGCATGGGGTTTCATTTAAGTAATCGCGCTACAAATTTGCTATGCCTGCCTCTCTGAAGTTGGATGTCGGATATGAGGCAATGCTCCAAAGTTGAATGCATAGAAGACTGTGGTACTGATCTTGAGAAGCCCGCCTTCAGAATGGTTTTCTCTTTAGTGACGCTTCTCCCCCTAAACCCCTCCCCATTGAAAACTTTATTTTTCAGTTGTCCCATTTAACTACATCTGTTTCTGCCTGTGGCGTGGTCAGGTTCCACTTCTGCCTGCCCCACTCCCCTTTGGGTTGTAGTAAGCACTTAAAAATTTGCAGATAGATTAGCCTTCTCTTGAAAAAACGGAAAAAGAAATGTACTGAATATACTAGGATTTCCGTTTTTGTGATATTCCTGGATATAATAGCACCATAGGGGCCCAACTACGCTCTACTTTGTTGTAGATGTCACTGCAGAATCTGCCTAGGCAATGTAACCTGAATTTTATTTAGAAAGTGCTATAACCTGCTGACAGGTTGTGCTTAATATGACCATAAGTATAATTGTTTTTTGTTTAAAATCTGATTTAAAATTGGCTTTTTTTCTAATTTGTGCTTCAGAAATCTTATTTCACAGTGTATGTTCTAACCCTTGATACTCCAAATTTTCTTCTACAGATCCCTGAAAGCATCCCAGATGACGCTGCCGATAACCGGCGAGTTGTAGAGGTGGCTATTCCAAATGTAGAAACTTTTGCAATAGACTCAGATCATGGGGGTTGTTTGCACCTCTTTATGTAGCTCCTCTGGCTTTAGAAATGTTGCTATTTTTTGCACTGACCCTTTGAATGCATGTGCTTCATAGCTTCCTGATTCTAGTGAACACTAAAGTGTGCCAAATAAGAAAAGGCCTAATAATCATTTATAAGTCTACTAAAATTAGCTTTTTCGATTTTCAAGCATGCTTTCACAGCAAATCAAAGAAAAAATCTTAATTAATATTTTGAAATATTTACAGTACAATACATTATTTTAACATTCCAACAAACATTTAAAAGGAAGCTTTGTGTATGTCTAAATCCATTGGATAAGGATGAGAGCTAACATCTCCAAAGGAAAGCAGTACTCCTTGAATGAATAGTTTATTGTTAAGTTCATTAAAACTTACAATGACAATAAAAGCATTACGTTAAAACCACATAAAATTAATCATTCATTATGGTTTTTGACATGAGCGAATGCACCAAAGAACACAATATGAATTCAAAGAGCTCCTTAATCAAAAGTGCTTAATGCAATAAGCAATTGCAGCATGCAAGACGACTCAGTTCACAGACCTGACTTATTAGGAGCAAAAGCATGTGCCCAGTGAAAGTGTCAGTGCATCAAGATGTAAACATAATCGGTGCATATTAGCTGAGTAAGTGTAATCTTACTTGCTTGGTTAAAGTGCTCGGTGCGTATATAGGTTGCAAAGTACTGAGCAACTGAATCCCATTATGACCGCATGGGGGGCAGATTGACATAAATCACTCTCATGAACCGACCCCAGGTGAACCACTCCAAACTGCTCAGTTGTCTCAAGTATGTTTGATGCCTCCCCTGACTTAGTTACGGAGTAAAATGTAAACTGTGCAAAATAACCATTTGAACTTTAGGCTAGGAAGCATAAAAGGTAAAACTTGGGGAGGGAACAAGGTGCATAGTGCCTAAAAGTCTCTCTCCTGTTACTGCTAATTTGTCGTGGACAGTTTTCTCTTTGACGAATATCATGAATTTCAAGTATTTTCAACTGAGTATAAGGTCGTCATATCGGAGACAGGTTATTACAGCCTGGCAGCATGTGCAAATTCCTTTCAACCTAAAATGGAATTTCAGTAGACCTTTTTTTTTTTTTTTCTTTCTAGTCTAGTTTGAGTCTCATCCAGGCAGGAGAATTACATAGGAATTTTTAAAGCAACTCAGTTGGTATCTCAACAGCTTGAATTTTGCCCTCAGCCCAAACAGTTCGCCTAGATACAATTGTGGCTTCAGTACACCTCAGGAACCAATAATCATCCAAGCAAGTGATCTTTTTGCCAGTAGAATTTTGTCTGTCTGAGAGAAAGACTTCTTAACAACTGAGTTAATTACTTTGTTAAAAGCAGCCTGGCGGTTTAAGGCCTGTTATTATCGCCAGGTTCAAGTATTCATGTGCCTGGGTATTGCTGGATTCAGTAACCCCAAAGTACCTGTATTCCGGGACCAATTCCAGAGCTGAGCCTTCCGGAGGGAATGATGGAGCCAGGCTTCTTCTTGTGCTGACTAGCATTGATTTTGTGTTTTTCAAGGTTGACAGCCCATGCTCTGCCGCATTCTTTGCTGTATCATTGATTAATCTCTGCAAACAGACCTTTGTTTGGCTAATCAGAACTACAAAAGTGGCGTACAACATATGGGAAACATTGAAGTATGACAGTTTAGGGAATGCGAGTTAACGGAATTGAGAATTGCAGACAGTTCGGCCAGATACAGATTAATGAGAGAAGGGGCAAGAATGCAGCCTTGTTGTAGGTAAATAATTTCCTAGTGACTGTGGCTCCAGATCAGTCTGACCTCCGTCCAAGTCCAATGTTTCACTGCACCACATCAAAAGCAGAACGAAAGTACACAAAACAGAGATGTAGGTTTTGGGAGTGTTTTGCTTTGCCAATTAATAAAGTGAGCATTATAACGTTTGTGATCGTTCCAGAATCTTTGATGAACCCAGTCTGGTTCACCAGGACTAATGTGTTGTCCTCTGCCCACTCGTTTAGCTCCGCCAGCAAGATTTTTAGCAAAGTATTTTGCCTCGCCATCAAACAAGGCAATCAACCTGTAATTGGCCGACTGTGACTTCTGTCCTGCTTTGTAGATCAGGGCTACAGCAGATTCCCGCCAGCTGTTGGTGATGACCTCGTGCGGGAGAGCTCAGATATAAAGGTAGCACTGGTGTCTTGCCCAGTATTGTGTGTTTTCTTTGAAAATGGCCTGTAGGAGCCCATTAGTGGCACTTTGTGGAAATTACTTTTATTATTACGAAGTCGAGAGAGGCAGCGTCCATTGGTTGTTTAGCCGGCGCGTTTAGTTGTGTTTTTTCAGGCTTTATCCCAATTGTACTGTCCCCAAACATTCCCTACAAATCAACCCAGGATTCTTCAAATATTTTCAATGATACAGTGGGATGCCTTGGTCCTGAGGCATAGTTGACTAGCCTCCAGAATTCTCTGGCATCATTTGTTCTTGAAGCTGCTAGTAATGTGTGCCAATACTGGTCTGAATCTGCCTTGACTGATTCCCCTTGTGCCCTTTTATATAGGTTTCTCATGCAAATTAAGGTGGACATCTGTGCTGTACAACTTGGCATATGTAGAAGTAGCCGAAGTGCTTGATTCAGTTTTCTTTTTGCAGCTACAGGGCACAGCTGAGGGCCTCCTAGGTTGCGCGGCTCATTATGAATTTTGTCTTCTTTAGTCTTGATCTTTACTTGACAAGCGGAGGACTGAAAACTGTGCCCACTGCTCCAGAAGGTAACTTATGTATACTTTTCTATTGGGTCCTTGAGTTAGGTTTAACACTGGCAATAGTTCTTGTGGACCAGGTTAGCCTCCTTTAATTGGAAGTGGAGATGGATCCCGGGTCTTGGTAAACTTGGTCATGGAGCCTACAACGAAGGCTTAGCTGGGCCTTTTGGGGTTGATGGTCGCTTTCCAGCAGTAAGCCTATCGTGAAGTAACTAACCAATTGGAAAAGAGGAAGGAAACTAATGTATAATCTAAAATTAAATGGCCCGTTGCCGAGTGTAATGTGGGCTGTGGAGGAGCATCAGAACGTATTCACCGGTTTAAAGTTCTCCTCCCCGGATGCTCCAGATGTACATTTCAGGCCAGACTCCCAGTGGTCCCTCCTCTGAGAAGGACCGCAAGGTTGTAGTGGCGGGATTTGCCAGACTTGATTTGGTATTTCCGATGTTTTTTGTTCTGGCTCCATGTCCTGTAAGATATTTATATTGAAATCCCCTGTGATGAGGATAAATGCTAATGTGTTTTCACATTTGTTTGATAATAAACGACAGTAAGAGATCGATAGTTGCTTTTTTTTTTTTTTTTTTTTTTTTTTTTTTGCAGACGAAAGATGGATAGAGACATTTACTATCAACAGGGGAAATCATTGTCGTGAAAGCAGTCTGATAGCTTCATCGATTGCAGATTTGGGTGGGCCACTTGTATCACTTGAGTTTTTGCCCTAATGTTAGCTGAGACGTATATGGCAAGGCCCCTCGCGGGATGACCTAATAGATCAGTTTTTACGGCTGGTTTGCAAAATCCCCAAAATGCCTTAATGTCCAGTGCATCCAGTGCCCACGTCTCTTGGAGTATTATCAAGTTAAAGGATTATTGATGTAAACTAAGGAGTACTAGTCTTCGATTTTGCTTGCAGGCCCTCAGTGGTCCATGAGCATATTGCTTGACTTTCAATCAGCTGCTTTACTGGTTTCCTTGTCTGTTGAGCAGTACTCCTTAAAATAGGCACCATCGGGAGGATTGTGGGGGGGGGGGTATGTTCCTTTTGGTCAGTGATTTACCTGGTATTTTATAACTAGGTAACCCCTAGAATGGCTTGCAAACAGGAGAAACTGTGCGGCCAACAACGGACTATCTAGCTAACAATGAAGATATTAATTGAGCACCATAAAAATATTAAAATTCCAAACCTATATTACATCTTCTGACTTCTTCCTCAGGCAGGACACCCTCATGTGAGGCTCAGGAACTCACTGGGCCTGGTGTAAGATCCAGTCGTCTAAAAACATCTGTACCATTGAGGCACAGCTGGGCCATTTGGTAGTTTTTGTAAATAGCATTCAATCTTGACATGGTTTACCCCTGTAGTAGTGCATGACTGCAGATATAAATTCATTCTCACTTAAAAGCGAATGTGCTTTGAAGATGCAGCATATGCAGACTCCAGCATACCCTCTCTTGTAATTTAGCCTGACCATTTTTAGGTCGAGCATATGTGTGTATGTACTTTGTGGCTCTGGAGATCAGCCCTAGGACTTGTCTGCTTCCGCTTGGGGACTTTTTTTCTGGTCAACTGCCTCTATTTAACTGTCTTGATAGAAAACGACCAGTAGAGGTCAGCAAAATACCAGAATTGCTTTCTGCTGAGTGACTTTCTTTTTTTATTTTTCTGGCAACTGCCTCTATTTAACTTTCTTGATAGAAAACGACCAGCAGAGGTCAGTAGAATACCAGAATCACTTTAGCATTCTCTAGATTCCAGTCCATAGAAATGGTCTTCCACAAGTATCCGTAGACAATATTTTTTTTCAGATCTTGTATTTTCAGTGATATGACCACCGATGGCCCTGGTTTTATATTAAAAACTGAGCTTTGGACTATACCATTTCCACCTGAAAGGCAATATTTCTCTCCATGTGGGCCCATACCTGGCGTGTCACGCAGTTTGGTGCTTACTTTCCCTCCATGCTAAAGAACAGTAGATGTTTAAGCACCCAGGCTAATGTGCTGCATAGCTAAATATATATAAGGACCCAAAGGCAAGACCGATTGCATTGCAAATGCTTGTTGTAAGTAATTTACACTTAATGTTATTGCTCACTGTTTCATAATACTCCTTAAATAACACTACATTGGCCAGTGCATTTGGTTCATATGCCCTCAGTTGCCGCTTTGCACTGAGCAATATAGTACATCTCACTGAGAGATAGCGTTGCCAGAAATTCATACAAGAGTTTGACTCTTGAAAATTAATACCCTCCTTAACTATTAGTGTTTAAATATACAAGTTCACATAGCTGATTTAACTTGCGAGTGATTGATTACTAAGAACTCTTTCATAGTTTCATCCACTTTTTACTACCCATCTTCATACCTTCTTGGTGGTAGGGGCAAATTCTTCCCAAGTGTGGAATGAGCATGTTTTTTCAGAAGGTATCTTCCTCAACCCATTTTAAATTACTCTTATGTCTATGAATGTCAAACGTAATCTTTAGTGACATGTATAGTTCATAAACAGGCCAGATTTTTTAATTTATCAGCCCATAAATATTGCACAGTTTAAGCTTTACAGCTGCTGCAGACATTGTGTCACCAAGTAGAAAAATACTTACTATTTACAGGAAGCATCAGGTTGGCCTTGTGATGACAGTAAATACATACTAAAGATTGGGTGCCATCAGTAAATGTGCCAAAATGTATTTCTTCATGCTAAGCAACGTTAAGGACGCAAACTTTATGTAAATTGGCCTACTTATGTTATATTTTTCTTTGTTTTCCATCTGAAATCATTGTTGTACAATGTATTCTGTTTTGGTAGTTAAAATGGGAACATTCAAGGCAGTAAGCTCTTGGAGAACCTACTGGATGCGTAAAGTTGCTATGCATTGCTTGATTTACCTGTTGTCACGTATGTCAGTTACTAAAATGTTGTACATTGTTCTACATTACCTCCTCGCCCCATCCCACTACCTTGGAGAGCTAACATCACCCAGTATTTGTGGAATACTAATTTACCAATAGATGTATATTTTATTTTTATTAAAACTCTAGGTTATTTTGCAGTGTGAAGTTGGCATGCCATGATTTCCTAAGAGTAACTTTCCTTAAGTCTTGTTTGTGATGACAATTGTTGATGTTGCAGAATAATAATGCAAAAAGCATTTCAGGTGATGCATTACTACCTGGGTGGCTAGTCACCCATGCATGCAGCAGCTGCTTACCTTTTGGCGTGCATGTATATTTTTTCAAGATAGTTAAATATATGAATATTTTCATGTGTACTATTGATTTTCATGGCAGGTCATGATGACCCCGAGTATGCAAGGTGTAATCATGGCTATAGGTAAATCGAGGAATGTGTATGACAGGTGTGGACCTGAAGCAGGGTTCTTTAAGGTACAGCTGCTGTTTCATCTTTGTTGTATTTATGGAACTATTTTTCTTTTTCCAAATCATTTTGCTTGTTGCTCGTGTGGGGTGTATTCGGTTCATTATAAGGGCATGTTCATGGCTTTTAAGTAGGAAGAAACTGTGGAATATGTTCTCTCCAAATGGTTGACTTTAACACTTCTATTGATTTTTGTAAAACGAATTGTGTCCGCTTAATATCAGATTATGCCGAGTGGTTCATGACATACAAGTAATGTGTGGAGGAAACTTTTCATAGCTAAATATCCTCCACAGACGTCTTATCCTTTTTAGGTTTGCCAAAATTGCAGCCTGCCACAGGTCGTGTAATGAAGTAAAAATGCAAATCATTTTACCCACTCATCAAACTTTGCACTCACTTGTTTAAAACATTCACCCCTCGTATTCATTCATTCACCAATTTGTACTTATACTAACTTACTCATTCATACATCAATGCCTTAAAAAAAAATACGGTCCTGTTCATTATCCATGCACTGAATAACCCCTTTGTTTATCCACCTTTGACCTATTCACCCAATCATTAATGTGAAAAAGAAAAAATCCAATATCGCCAATTAATGAGGAAGCACTGAGTGATCTTGGTATTACCAATGCTTGGTTAATGTGATAAAGGGGTGTTGATCATCTTCTGCTTCGTGATTAAGGCACATTGTATTGAATTTTATTGTTCTGTGCCAATCCAGCCGCATGTCCATTCTTTTAGATGACCAAGCTCTGTTGTAGTAAAAGAATGACCCTAATATGGTGAATGAGAAGTCAAGTTCAACACCCTCTGAGGTATTTGTTTTCCGTGAGACTATTTAACCGTGTGTGGGTACAGTAGTAGTGCTGATATTTATAGTCTGGATATTAATGGCCAGATCAGCAAAACACAAATGAAAGCCGTGTCTTCCGATAGAGGAATTTTTTGGCAGCAGTACTTGAAAGTACACAACTCTGATCTGGTTTGAATTCTAACCAGATTATGATTCCTAACAAGTAAGTGACTAATTTAAAATAATGTTGTTTAAAAAAAAAAAAACCTGTGTTCAAAAAGCAAGTAGTGCTAATGGTATCCCATTTTGGTAGTTCTTACCTGGCCTCCTGTGTGTTGCATTTTTATTTTTTGGGGTTTAGATGTGGCCACCAGAGGTTGATACATTATTTAAAATAAGGTCTCCCCAGAGATTAATTTGTTACTTTGATAATACATTTTCTGCTGAATCTCTCCTTACTATCAGATCTCATAGTGGCATTTGGTACCCTGCCTATCATATCCTGCTTTAACATGAGGGAAGCTGTTTGTGGTGGTACTGGAATGGATTACCTCTTGCATTAGTTACAGAACAAAGATGGTGTTGCTAGTCCATTTTTATGTCGAGCCTAGCGCAGCGCGCATGCGTTGCTCTAGGTAAACAACTTCTTGGAATTACTCTGGGCTTTCCACACGTTCATGCATGTTTTTTTTCTTCTTTTCATTGGTCTATGCGTGTGTCTTTCTGAAAAAAAAGTATTGGTCAAAGGCGTCTGCATGTGTCCGCCCACGGCCTAAGGCTTGCGGTTACGAGCAGGGGCCAGCTGTTGTATCATCCGGTTTTAATTACGCGCTCTTGTGAGAACTCGCTCTCAACGTCATTCGCTCCCAAGACTTTCAAGCAAAGGAGGAAGCGCGGTGTTTCGGCACGCTGTTGGTTGTGTCTGTTTCTCATCTCGGCGTCCTGTGATTCGCCCTGACGCTCGCGCTGTCCTCCCTAGCTTGGCCTTGGTCTGAGGAGGTTTAGTTGGTCGTGACCGCTGACCCTCGCTCCCCCCCGCGCCCCACTCTCCGGCTGCAAGCAGCACCGATGACAGCTGTCCCCCACAGCACACGGCTTCATTAAGCCTCATTAAGATGTGATTTCTCTGCGCTCCCGCCCCTCCCGCTCTAATTAAACCCGCTGACTCTGCCTGGCACAGGATGGTTTCATCCCGATCCAGGCCAGCATTCTGCGCGGGCCTCTGTGTCTTCCTGGCCTGGGAGCCCTGCCCTGTGCGGCTGATAGAAGCCTGATCCTCACACCGCAGCGATGCCCGCACTGCCCTCCCATCTCCCTCCCACCCCCAAGGATTCCCGCAGTGCCCTCCCACCTCCCTCCGTCCTGCACGCAAACAGACCCTTTGGCACTCCTGATACCCGCAGCTCCCTGTCACCTCCCTCTCACCTCCAGCAAAGCTCTTAGTGCCCACACATCACCCGGCAGCAGCACAGCGAGGTAGGCTGAGGAGGTTCGTGGAGGGCTGGGGCACAGGCTGTGAAAAGGGCAAACTTCCTATGACGTCACTCCCACTGAGTTAGAAGCTAGGCTCCTGCCTTTTACCAATAATAGTATAACGAGTGCTTTAAGTTGGTTGAAAAACTGGGGGGTCTCTCTCAAGGGGAGTGGCGGATATAATTAGGCCGTGGCATAAAACACCTACGCTACAAATCTGTGCTTAGCATAGTGAGCCGCTGGACTACTATTTTGCTGCTTCTGCCATTGCACCCAGATCTATTATACAACAAGTAACATTTTAGAACACTTATAAGGTCCCAAAGGCGAGACCTATTGGCTATGCCAATGCTTGTTGTTCTTCTTGTGGCATGTGGACTCCCCCAAGCTCCCAAGGCTTGACATTGAACGTCCGATCTACTTTGTTTTTTGAGAGTTCCATGCTTCAGTTTGTGCGAAGTAGACCTTCAGGATGACTAATTTCTGTCAGGTGGAAAATATGTAGGAGCAAAGGAAATATTACTAAATCATAATAGGAGAATACCACTGTCAGTACTTGATGCTGACATTGAGTCTCAGTGCCACCCCTCATTTCTTCACTATGTTGCTAGCTCCGGCAGCAACCTTCTAATGTCAACAGAAGGTTTAATTTTGTCCATGACTAGGCATCTGTTAAATTTCAGTGCAGCGAAGACATGTAATCTACATTTAACCCTATCATGAGAAACTGTACAATGTTACATTGCTTTTCATTGAACTACCCTAAATTTGGGGTTCAGAAGGACTTGGTTCATAGCAGGGACTCCAGATTTCAGCAGGAAGGGTAACTATCCTCCGCATAGCAGGCAGTTATTTTTCGTCTAATAAGAGTGGGAAATCCTGGTAGCAGAGGTTTCTGGGACACATGGCAGCCTGTGTTGGCAAAGCTCCATATGCACTTCCTGTAGCTCCATCTGGCAAACAGCTGGTACCTGCTGAGAGGAGAATAGATCAAGGAGAGCCTTGAGTGGGGGGACAGTCCCTATTGTCTTGGTGGGATACGCCTTCCACTTGCTCTGTCTGGAGAACTGGGTGACCAATTGGTCCTCAGAGTGCTGGTGGTATTCACTCATCTGTACTTGCAGTCTTTGTCGTCTGGGACCGATCAAATAAGTCTCTGCACATCAACTTGTTGGAGGTCAAATTAGTTTTCCTGCTGTTCAATGCCTTTTTCCTCTATGCAAAAATCCTTGGTTGGTGTTCGTCCACATAAACAACATAAATATAAATAAACAATGAGTTGCATGTAAGGATGTCAATTACTGTTGTCTCTATAAACTAGTGAATTGTTATTGCTATCTGAGGTCTCAGTGATGGTTGTTTAATGAATGGTTTTCCATTGGACTTATGGATATAAGTCCGTTGCCAGTAAGCATCGCCACTAATCTGCTTGCTTTCGAACAATATGCAAAATATCTGCACAATGATTGTTAGAATTATGTTTCAACATCCTTCACAATCACTGATGTATTATAGAGCTTTGAGAACTAATAAAATAAATTATTCACTTATTCACTGCTATACATGATTGCGTGTGGAAATGAAGAGTATTTTTCAGAGTGGCTTTAAGTATAGCTGTACACTCTAAGATGGCGCCCGTAGTCAGAAATAAATCCTGTAAGGCTCAAAAGGTTACATGACACGACTCTCCCCTGGTAGGGGACTTTAACTTTCCTGGCGTCTTTCTCACTCATGCCAGAACGAGACAACGCTCGTAAGGCGTGTGGGCGCGGTAAGAGTAAGGACGTGGGATTTTGTTAGTGAGTTGGGGCAGCAGTCCGACAGCTTTTTGAGCAACCCGCGTTTGTTTTGGATTGAAACGCTGAGTATGTTTAAAACTAGAGTACGTTAATATGTATGACGGCTATGCTGGAGTTTTGAAACCGTCCCCGCATGCTGAGTGTCGCGCTTGGTTTGGGTTGAAGCAAAATCGCCCCGATTGTTGAGATTGACGCGATCAAGACATGGATAGTTTAAGCTTATGAGTATATATGACGACAGGTTTCAGGTACAAGCGGCTTGATCTGAGAGTGAGTAGCAGCACAGATTAAGTGTGTCCCAAGTACTCTGTAGAGTATAGGTCTGTGCTACAGTACTAGCCCACATGCTGAGAAGAGGTGCAATGTAGTCTTTTTTTTTTTTTTTTAAAAGTCATTACTGTGATACTGAATGGCTACGTTTCTATTAAATAGATTTCCACAGGTATACTAAAAGCAGCGGAAGTGCTTCATAATAAAGGGTTCATCGTTAAATATACACCCTTTTGGCACGGTGGAAACTGGTACGTGCGCCCTTGGCTCCCACCTGATAAATAAAGATTTCTATATTGATCATGGTCCAGGCTGGGATTTAATACAACAGCATGTGCATTGAAGGACGATGTACCTGGTTGGCCTTTTTAATCATGATTTTTCGTTTTGTTTGTCAGTCACTCCACACACAAAGTCAGATGTCCAGTGAGGTCATTAACCTCGCGCCCTGACGAAATTGCCACGACGAAGCATAGGCAATGAAACATGTTGGCCTACTTTGAAAAGGTTTGCAACATGCTGTGCTTTCTAATGTTGAGGAAGCTCACGAGTACAAATGAAGAGGGCAAAGCTCCATTTTATTTTTTATTTTGTATGAATAAAACGTTTTTATAATGTATTATGTTGTGTACACTGAGCCTTCTCTACCTGCATATAGCAATTACAGTTTCGAATTCTTTATAGAATAAAAGTTGCCTAGGGAACTGTTTTAAACAATTGTATTTGCCCTGCCCTGGCAACTGATATTATTAGTAGCAGGGGGTCCTTACATATACACACACTCAGATGGTCCGACACCAGCTGCTGTGAACTCTCCTTCAGAAGGCAGCCATCAAGATATGGGAATGTGATTACCCTGTCCTACAAAAATGTGTGCAATAACCACCATCAACTTGGTGAAGACCCAATGTGCAGTTGTCAACCTGAACGGGAGGACAGAGAAATGCAACCATCCTCAAAATGAAGGTGCGACCTGGGCAAATGCAGGATCAGTATATGGAAATATGCGTTGAGGGACAACTTCCAGACTCCTAGCTCTAAAGCCAATAGGACATGTGCAAGGAACTGCACCCCCTGTACTAGTGCAGTAATTGGTTTGGCTGTGGAGTGGGCTGGAAAGGCTGCTGTATTGATTCCTCACTGATCCCACTGCCATCCCATTCTGAGGAATGGTCCTAGGTGCATAAATAAGGTCCTACTTTAGTTTTAATGCACTGCACAAATTATCAATTTGTACCAGGTTGGTGCTTTCCTAGCTCTGGTGGGGTCATGTCTGGGGTGGTTTCCGGCATTGACAGAGTTGAGCACACCCTACCGTCACAGTAGAGCGGTTGAATTTGTTCCATTTCCAGGCTGGTGCAGAAGGGCAATTTGAGAGGTGAGAAATCTACAAGTGGATAGAGTATCCACTATAATGGCTATTACTGAAGGTATGTTACTTGTTCGTTGCTTTAAGTGGTAAACCTTTTAAAACGCTTAGTATCGCTTTTCAGATTCAAATTTATCAAATATGGAAACCCCTTCTGGTTGCATACCATGGCCCATACATTAGCATAATCAATACCTAGCACTTGTGAACTTTTTAGCAAGCCATTACACTGCTGTCAGATGTGGTCTAGAAGACATAAGAAACCAAGTTATCCAAGATAAAAATTATCCACCCAGATGCAGGCTTTAGGCTACTTTTTCAAACAGATAATCTTTTTCTGGTTGGATCAAAGAATCCAAAAGAGATTTTGTTTAAAAAAACAAAAAATTAAAAAGGTGAACCCGAGGTTTTTGTGGATGATATAGCTAAATGTTAGAGGAGATCTTCTTTCAGTTACCACAGCAGTGGTTCTGCATACGATTAAACTATTCTGAAGTATTATCGACTGTACTTTCAGTGTATTTTCGCATGTTACTAGTTTGACATTATATAAATTACTCATGTTAATGATACTTGGATATCTAAGAGGGCAAAATCAATAGAAGCAGAATGTGTGTACTTAATTATGTAAATTAAGTTTCTCTGTCTTAGTCATACCCTTTCCTATTTTTCAAGGCAATTAAGTTGGAATATGCAAGGCTAGTGCGTCTGGCACAGGAAGACCCTCCACCAGAACAAGACTACCGCCTACACCATGCAGTCATTTATTTTATCCAGAATGAAGCTCCTAAAAAAGTTATTGAAATGACATTACTGGACCAGTTTGCAGATCCAAATTTAACTTTTGATGCAAGGTATTTAATTTGTTTTGAAGCTGATGATGCAATTCTATCATTGTACAGTGTTAAAATGCGAGAGCTGCACTTTTGTTTTGGGTAACTTGTTTGGTTGACAGTTGTCTAATGGTTTTATAAACTCTGATAATGAAGTTGTTCTCGACTTCTTGTGCCCATCTGCTTTAACTCAGTCAGTCACTGTTGCACATTCTACCATTGTTGCTGTTACTTCGTGTGCTATTCACTCTATGCTCTGTACATCAAGTCAGTAGTTAGAGAAACATTTATATCTTGTAGATATTTCATTCATTTTACATTTGTTTTGTATAATACTTTGTTTGATTTTTGTCAAGCACTCTTAGACCCATACAGCTTTCTTGGTGTCTTTGGAAAAACCCACATTGCAATATAGAAAGAAAACTTAAATAAATCCTATAGTATAACTCAAGGCAAATATCCAAAATGCTTGCCAAAAGGTGATTGGGCGTGTAGCTCAATAAAAAGATGTTCCAAGCTGGTGGAGCCAGAGTAGGGAAAACGGTTTCCTATTTGCTCTGCCATTTAAAGTGAGGGGCTTTTAGCAGGGTCTGGTCGGAGGCTCATAGAATTTGACTTGATCAGTATTGTCTCCCTTCACTGAGCAAAGTGTGAATTTTGAATTTAGAAAATTGTCTTGCAATGTCTAATGCATGTCTCATTGTATTAAGTGTCTCTGTTCGTATTGCTGGCTAGTATAGAGATTTAACGAGCGCCGTAGTTAGACTAAATTTCTATGTTTCACATAACATTCTTTTTTTTTTTTTTTTTTTTTTTTAAGATTTTATTGTGCATAAAAGGGTTACAAACACGGGCCTACAACCACCAGGGCCGGCCGCTAGTAGTCAAAGTGTTCCAGCATATCAGAAAACAATGGCTAGCCCACAGGGGCTCCGCACTATCACAGTAAATCAGACTGCACATAAAGGAAATCAGAATACACACTTTTAGTATAAATAACAACAAAAAAAGAAAAATACAACAAACAAGGCGAAACGACTTATGAAGGGCGGCGAACACCAGCCGGGGGAGTCAACACCCAACCGCCCGAGGGCGGTCAAGAAAAGAAGACCTGAGAGGGAGGGGGGGGCAACGAGAGAACCAAATCTGTACTCCGAAGTACGAGATGCACAAGGAACCCTCAAGGATCAGGGGGACGAGGCAACCCCGGACGTATCTACCAAAGGGGGAGCACAGATAGACCCACGATACGCGTTCCACTGCCCCCAAATTTTACCCCAAGCCCCCGGTTTACCACGGGCCACATACACCGTTTTTTCCCTGAACATGCACCAGTCCATGTTTTCCATCCAAACGGACACGGTGGGAGGCCGCTGGGAACCCCAAAGCTGCGCAATATCTCTCTTTGCAATCATGTTCCCCAAGGCCGCCCACCGAGCCTGAGCCGCATTGCAGTCATTGGGCTCCCATACATTCAGCACACAACGACGCACCTCCGGCAGCAGAGTGACCCCGGTGACTCGTCTCATAATATCATGCACCCGGCGCCAGTATTCCGCCACCTCGCGGCATTCCCATAGGATATGGAGAAAAGTAGCACTGAGCCCGCAGCCACGCTTACAGAGTCCGTCGTCTGAGAACCCCATCGAGACCAGGCGGGGGCCCGTCACATATACACGATGGAGAATCTTAAGCTGGACCAGGCGGAGACGGGCCGGGATGGCCACCTCCTTAGGGGATGACAGTGCAGTCTGCCAGTCCTCATCGTCCAGCTCCACCCCATCTCCCGTCCATGCCTCCCGAAGACGCACCAAGAGGTCAGCCCGATTGTTTATCAGTTTTTTGTAAATCAGGGAAATAGTACTGTCGGGGACGTGACCGTCGAGTATGCGGTCCTCGAGAGGCGAAGAAGAAGGGACCGTGGTCCCCTCCCCAAAGACCGAAAGCAGGGCGTGCCGAACCTGTGCATAACGGAAGAACTCTCTGTCACTAAGCTCATACTCGCGCTGAAGCGCCGCGAAGGATTTAACCGCACCTTTAACCCACAGGTCCCCCACTCTGCCGATGCCGATTGTATCCCAGCGCTCGAAGCCTTTCGTTGTCCAGAGGTTTCCCATGCGGTCTGAGTCGAATAGAGGAGTGGCGCACGTTAAACGCTCACTCCAGCCCATCGCCACGTTAGCCGCCTTCCATACACGGACCGCAATCCTGGTAGGGCCCGTAAGGGCCCTACCAGCAGACCGCGAGTAAAGCGCTCTGTTATAGTTACCGCCGGGGAGCAGGAATTTATCCATCTCATATGCCGGGTTCGAACCAGGAGCGTACGTAGCATGGTTAATGGCAGACAGCTGGGAGGCCCAATAGTACCGTCTAATATCAGGAAGCGCGATGCCCCCGTCATACCAGGAAAGAGTCAGCTTGGCCAACGCGATACGCGATCGCCCGTCCCAAACCAGTCTCCTCTGCAAACTCTCCACCTCCCTAAAGTAGGCCGCAGGAATGACATCGAAGAAGTTCTGGAGTGCATAAAGGAATCTGGGAAGGGACATCATTTTAAACAGCGCCGCGCGACCAAGCGGAGACAAGGGCATCTTACACCACCGAGCCGTATCTGCCCTCAAACGCCGAAGTGGAGACAGGAGATTCTGCTCATAGCGGACCGCCGGATCCAACGAAACGTACACCCCCAGGTATTTAAAGCCGGACTGAGATATTTGGAGCGGAAGCCGAGGCGGCAAGTGAGGAGAACCACCAGAGATAGGATACACACAAGATTTGGACCAGTTGATTATCAGACCCGAGTTTTTCCCGAAGGAAGTAAGGACATCAAAGAGAACATTGAGCGACTTCCGCGGTGAGGTGAGATACAAGAGAATATCATCCGCGTACAACGAAACCCGATCCTCGAAGCCCGGGGCCCACCGGAGCCCTCTAATCGAGGGCTCCCAACGGAGCCAGGCAGCGAGCGGCTCCAGGGCGAGAGCAAAGAGCAGTGGGGACAACGGGCACCCCTGCCTAGTTCCCCTCCCGAGAGCGAAAGGCCGAGAAACCCGCCCATTGACAACCACCTGAGCCATTGGTCCAGCATAAAGGAGCTTCACCCAGCCAAGGAACCCCTCCCCAAACCCAAACTTCGCCAAGACGGCCCAAAGAAATGGCCATTCAATGGTATCAAAGGCCATCGTGGCGTCTAGGGAAACCAATATGGCCGGTTCAGCCAAGTACTCAGCCCTAGCAAGGACGCCGTGCAGACGCCGTAAGTTAAGAGCGGTATTACGATGTGGGATGAAGCCACATTGATCCGGATGTATCAAGTCACATATAACGCTCAGCAAGCGATTAGCGAGGACCTTTGGGTTCGGCATTCAGCAGGGAAATAGGCCTATAGGAGGCACAGCGGTCACGTGGCTTACCCTCCTTGGGAATCACTACTATAGTAGCCAGACGCTTGTCGTCAGGAAGGGAACCCCTCTCGAGCGATTCCTGAAACATATGACGGAGGAAAGGCGCGATTTTATCCGGGCGCAACTTATATAGTTCAATCGGCAGGCCGTTGGGGCCCATAGCCTTGCCCGAGCGGAGGGAGCGAATCGCAGTAGCAATCTCTTCGACAGACAAAGGGGCATCCATCAGCTCGCGGTCATCGACGGATAAGCCGGGCAGGGCAAAATCCCGAAGCAGAAGACGAGAGTCGTCCTCATCTCTCTCGGACACCGGGGAGTACACTGCACGGAGGTGGTCAGCAAAACACTCAACAATCTCACCAGGCTCAGTCACACACACTCCATCCGACACCCGAAGCTCCGGGACCACACGATTCACTCTCTCCTTCTTATCCAACCAGGCAATCAGCCTACCCGCCTTGTCTCCGGCGTCATACAACCTGCCCTGCTGCTCCCTATATATAGTCTTGGCAGCATCAGTGACGAGAGACTTATATTCAAACTGCTTCAGGCTGAGGGCATGCAGCCCATCCGGGGTGACACCCGCCTCCAAGGTTGCCTCCAGCCCCGATATTTCAGTCTCCAGCGTCACAACCGCCTCTCTCTTGACCCTCTTGGCCTCCACTATCTGGGACAGGGCATGCCCGCGGAGCACTGCTTTGAAAGCTTCCCACAGGGACACCGAGGACAATACCGACCCCTCATTCTCAGAAAAATATTGATCAATCGACTTAATCAGGCTATCACGGATCTTGGGGTCTCGCAGGTACCAAGGGTTAATAGGAGCGATCCGCCCCGCGGACCGCGACCCGGTGTCAAAAAGCAACCACAGTGGGGAATGATCAGAAATACCCCTGGCCAGGTGTTTGACCTCTCGAATCCGAGTAGCCTGGGCCGCGGGCATAAGGAAATAATCCAGTCTGGAGAGACTCCCATGGGCCCCAGAGTGAAAGGTGTACTGACACTGTGCCGGATGCATTAACCTCCAACAGTCCACCAGACCGAAGGTCTCCAGGAGCCCGCCCAGCCACGCCTGGGCAGCAGGGAGGGCCCTGGGCGGATGACGGTCCAGGTCACCCGAGACAACCGAATTAAAGTCCCCACCCATAAGCAGAAGACTGTCAGGAAGCCCAAGCAACATACGACCCAAGTCTGAGAAGGTGGAGTTCTGGAGGCCCGGGGGAACATAGACTGAGATCAAGGAAAGGGACTGCCCCTCCCACCTCCCAGTCAGAGCCACATAGCGCCCTCTATCGTCTGGGACCACCCTGGTGATCTCCAACGGAAGTGAAGCTCGCAAGAGAATGCCCACCCCTCTCGAACCAGTGGTGAAACCAGAGTGGGCCACAAGTCGATATCCCCCCCTGTTCATAGCCCGACAAACGTTGCCAACCAGATGCGTCTCCTGTAAGAACACCACATCAGGAGTCAAACGACGCAGATATTGCAGCACAACACCCCGTTTGATACGGTCCCCCAATCCATTGACGTTCCAAGACATCAGTCTCAACCCGTCCCCCCCCCCCCCCATCCCATCCGGTAGATCAAGGGCCCCCTAGCAAAGAGCTCAACACCCAAGGATGAACCATAGCCAATACTTCGCCTTAAAAACAAAAAACACAAATGCAAACAACCCCACCCACCCACCAACCCCCCCCCCCCCCAACTCCAACACCCCCCACCCTGCACCCCTGCGGTTCAAACCACCCCAACTTGCAGTGTGCCTGTCGCCCTACAAACCCCATTCTACGAAAAGACCCCGGAGGAGGGAGGGGACCCGTCCCCGCCCGCTCCCCACACACAACATAGTGAAACAAAATGCACAAAAGAAGTAGAACCCAGCCGAACAGTACAACCTGGCAGAGTCCGGGACTGTAAGTCACTCCAAAGGAGACCCACCACCCTCGGTACCGGCAGAGGGCCCAGTCCGGTCACCCCGGTCTGGCAGCGAATCCAGCCAGTCACTCACAGTCACATGAGAGTCAAAAAAGGTAGTCCGATCTTCATGTTCCACTCGGAGCCTTGCAGGATAAAGCATAGAGTACTTGAGACCGAGGTCCCGGAGATGCCGCTTCACCCCCTGGAAGCCCATCCGCTGTTTCTGGACAAGTTGGGTGAAGTCCGGGAAAAAGTTAATGGACGAGTTCTCATGTCGGACCGGGCCATGAACCCGTGAGGCCTGCAGAATCGCGTCTCGGTCTCTGTAGTGGAAAAGTCTCGCAACGATAGGCCTCGGGGGGGCACCCGGTCGCGGCCGGCCACCTGGGACTCGATGGGCCCGCTCCACAGCGAAAAACTTACTCAGGCCAGCGGGAGCAAGATGTTCGAGGATGAGCTCCTCGACCAGAAGATCAACCGGGCGGTTATCGGAGGTCTCCGGAACGCCTATGGCGCGGATGTTATTGCGGCGGGCCCGTCCCTCGAAGTCTTCCAGCTGCCGGGCCATCAGATCATTGGCCGACTTGAGATCGCCGAGAGTGGCCTTCAGGTCCGACACGTCCGTCCCAAGGGAGGACGTCCGCACATCCAGCGATTGAACCCTCTCGTTGGTCTTAGAGAGATCCGCCCGGATTAGGGTAATGTCAATGGCCACCGTGTCGATTTTACGGGCCAAGGCCTCGTACTGTGTAGCGATGGTCTCTCTGATGCCCGTAATGGCGCCCATGATGTCCTGCAGGGACAGATCCGGAGAAACGGACGGGCCACCACTGGTGTCATCCGGGGGGACATTGGCTGTCCCGGGGGATCCTTTACCCTGAGTGTAGCGGTCCATGTTGTTCATCTGGACCGGTCCCCCACGTAGGGATGTCTTGGTCTTACGCCTCTCAGGGTCTCCCCTGCCCCCCATGAGAACCTCGATCGCCGAAGGGGACCACCGAGGAAGCGTCGAGGTGGCACAGACCAGGCAGACGTGTGTCGCACCACAGGCCGCAATATGGCGGAGCGAAGGGACCACCGTCAATGAGCACACTGGCAGCAGACGAAGCCACCGGCATCAAGCGAAGGCAAAATGGAAGCCCAGTCGCACCAGGCAAGTCCACAGTCCAGCCCCTCAAAGACCAAAAGTGAAACCGAAAGTGATGTGACGGCCACTGGCACCGCTCCGCTGCCGTTGTTGTTCAACTATGCCCCGGCTCCACAGATCACCCTCGCATCGGGCACTGCCGTAGGGTGGGCCTCAAAAGTTCAAACCACCATAACTCCGGATTGCCAGGTCCGATTTGATTTCCGAAAGGAGTTTAGTGTTCAGCCAGCATTCGTCTCCCAGATTCCATCAACCGGATCAGGATAGATTCAGGATAAATTCCGAGGAGCAGCGAGGGTCCGGGGAGCCCTGTGCTCACGCGACCATCTTGGATGCGCGCTAGGCTCCTCCCACATAACATTCTTACAACTGGGTTCTTAGTTGCAATCAAACCCAAATGATATTTGATAAGACCCAAATACAGAGCGGTTCAGTAGTTAGGCCATGACCAAATAATAGCAGTTATCCCCAGCTAATATGCCTTTATGGGTCGAAAAGAGAAGAAAGTTTTCATAATGCATGGAGATGGGAAAAGCATGAAGATAATACTGTTGCGACTTGTGCCACTGAGAAAAAGCTAAGCAAGGTAGTCATTTAACATACCACAGCCTCCAGACACCATCAATAATAATTCATGCCACTTTTGCTCTCTGAGATACTGTTGGAATTATGGCTCTCCAGATTTAAGGAGGCAGACCGATAAGGGAACATTTAGCCAAAGTCTTGTTTGAATAAATGATTTTGAGCAAATTTGGTAAATGGTTAGTTCGAGGCATATGAGCTGCAGATTGTACACTTAACACTTAGCATAGATCGCCATCTGGTGTTGGGCCCGGATGTTTGCAGTTTGTTTTTCTTCTTGGACAGTCTTTGGAAGTCACGAGTTCGGTGACTCCTCCTTCGGTCCGTACTGCGCATGGGCTTCGGCTCCAACCTCAGATTGTTTTTTTCCGCCGTCGGGCTCGGATGTGATACTTCGTGCTCCGGCTTCGAACTTCTACGGTTCCAGCCTCGACGGAAAATCCTCGTTTCTTCGAGTTTCTTCATCATCATCTTCATCTCTCGAAGCGGCACTTTCTCCATCCCGTACATCGGCACCGGCCTTCGGGCCCTCCTCGACTCCGGTCCCGGCCGATGGAAAGGACTCAGTTCAAAAAGTGCCCAAAATGTGGGTCTAAATTTCCCCACACCGACCTCCATCAGGTGTGTAATCTTTGCCTCTCTCCAGAACACGAGGCCAGAGACTGCCCCGCCTGTAAGTCTTTTTGATCGAAGAAAACCATCCGAGATCGAAGAGCTCGACGCACCATGGCGCACTCATCGTCTGCAGCTCCACCGGACATCTTCGGAGACGGCGCCGAAGCTTCGGGGCAAATACACACCGAGCAGGAGGAAGACGTCGTCAGCGCTTCCGAGGCCGACGACTCCGACGTGGAGGACATCACACCGGCGCAGCGGGTCGTGAGTACTGTGCCCCCTCCCACCCCCGCGCCCAAAACCAAAGAGACTCAGGTTACACCCTCGCCTGCTGGCCTGGGCAAAACCAAGACCAAAGCTTCTATCACCCCACCTTCGGGCCCAGTGTCGAAGCCTCCAAAGTCTCACGGCAGCTCTGGATCTAGCCAGCCGACGCCCGGTGCCGAAAAACAGCATCCGGCACCGAAGAAAGTAATATCCAGCTCGACTCCGAAGCCACCGGTGCCGAAGCCTGGACTCTCGGCGCCGACCAAACACAAACACAAATCAGTCGGCACCGACGCTCCGGCGCCGAAAACTCCCTCGACGCCGAAAAAACCGGAGGCCCCAAAAAAGCATGGCGCACAGAAACCATCGAAGCCCTCGGTTCCGAAATCATCGGTGCCGACGGACGATTCGGCACCATTGGCTCTGTTTACACCAGACCCTTTACAAAAGACTTTGTCCAAAGATCCAAAGACTGGGCTATTGACTTTAATTATCAAGAAAAGACGCCTTGATACTCCGGCTCCTCCTCCACCGCCCAAACGGAAGGACTCTGCTACTCCTCCCCTCAGAGTGCCCTCCCCACTACCTCCTCCCCTGCCTCCTCCACCTCTTCCACCCCCTCCCCCTCTTCCACCCCCTCCCCCTCCCAGGTCTCCGCCACCTTTACCTCATTACTCTCCGACCCCGTCCCCAGATCCGGACGACGGGGACCCGGACAATTACCCGGCGGACGCCCCAATGGATCCCACTCCACCGGGGACCCCAGACCCATGGGAGGATTACAATAACCCTGATATACCCGATATGCCTCAGGACGACCTATACCCATCCAGGCCGTCTCCTCCAGAGGACTCCTTAGGGTTTCATCATTTAGTGCAGAGAGCAGCACACTACCATGGGGTGGACATGCACAGTGAACCAGTGGAAGACGACTTCTTACTGGACACATTTGACATACAGGACAAATCCACATCTATTTTACCCATGCTTAAGGGTGTCACCAAGCATGCCGCAGAGGTGTTCAAAGACCCTGTCAGGGCCAGGGTACTAAACCCTAGAATAGAGAAAAAGTACAAGGCGGCACCCACAGACCCTGCATACATTAAGGGCCCTGCTCCCTTAGATTCCCTAGTTGTCTCTACAGCGAGAAAGCGGGCTAACTCCCAGTCCTCAGGAGAAGCCCCACCGCCAGACAAGGAATCCAAACTCCTAGACGCGTCTGGCAAACGCACCGCCTCTCAAGCTGCAAACATGTGGCGCATTGCAAACACACAAGCGCTACTTGCGCGCTATGACAGAGCACACTACGACGAACTTGAGGCACTTATGCAGCACCTTCCCGAGAAACACAAGCGTAGGGCTCATGAACTAATACAGGAGGGTAAACTAATTACAAACACCTCCATTAAGTGTGCCCTCGATGCAGCCGACACTGCTTCTAGAGCCATAAATACCAGTGTCCTGCTTCGTCGCCATGCCTGGCTCAGGATCTCAGGGTTCAAGCCTGAAGTCCAGGCGTCCATACTCAATCACCCCTTTGACCAACAAACTCTCTTTGGGCCAAAGGTAGACGAAGCGTTGGAAAAGATGAAAAAGGACACAAACACAGCAAAGTCTATGGGGGCACTCCAAACACAAGCCTCTAAACGTTCCTTTCGACGCTCCTCCTTTCGTGGCACAGGCAGAGGCTTCTCCACCGATAGCGCCTCTACCTCCTACAAGTCCCCTCCTCAAAATACCTTTTCAAAGGGCAACCAAAGGGGTGGTTACAGAGGCAACAACAATAAGGGCAGGGGCAAAACTAACACCACCCGTTCTGCCACCCCGCCCACACAATGACTTCCCTCCGCTCCCCCCAGACCATCCCACTCCGGTCGGGGCAGACTACAAAACTTTATCCACGCATGGGAGTCCATAACATCGGACAAATGGGTGACCCAAATCATTCGGTCAGGGTACTGTCTCGAGCTAACATCTACCCCACCCAATATCCCACCAAGGCACCGTCCAATGTCTCAAGAACATTCCACACTGCTCAAACAGGAGGTACTCTCCCTCCTCCAAAAACACGCTATAGAGCAGGTCCCCGTCAATCAGCAAAATCTAGGGGTCTACTCCCTATATTTCTTAATACCAAAGAAAGACGGGACCCTCAGGCCCATTCTGGACCTCCGGCCTCTAAATGCCTACATACATTCAGACCATTTCCACATGGTCACCCTACAACCCTACAACAAGTCCTCCCGCTCCTCTGTCAGTGAGACTTTCTCACAACCTTGGATCTGAAAGACGCATACTTTCACATTCCAATACACCCCTCTCACAGGAAATACCTCAGGTTCATGGTGGACGGGCAACATTACCAATTCACGGTTCTCCCCTTCGGGGTCACCACCGCACCACGGGTGTTTACCAAATGCCTAGCGGTAGTAGCAGCATACCTCAGACGTCAACATATTCACGTCTTCCCTTACTTAGACGACTGGCTGATAAAAGCCGCGTCCTACCACCAATGTGTGCAACATACAAACAGCACCATCCAACTGCTCCACCAGCTAGGCTTCACGGTGAACTACCAAAAGTCCCACCTCATACCATCTCACACAAAGCAATATCTCGGGGCCACTATAGACACCTCCAAAGGTATTGCCTATCCAAACTCAGCCAGAATCACAAGCATTCAAGCCTTACGCAAAACATTCCTTCCCCAACACTCTCTTCCAGCAAGAGTGTTTATGAAGCTCATAGGGATGATGGCGTCTTGCATCTTCATAGTGCCCCATGCAAGACTCCACATGCGTCCACTTCAAGAGTGCCTAGCACAACAGTGGAACCAGGCCCAGGGTCAGCTGACGGATCTGGTGTTGGTGGACGGCCGCACACATCACTCTCTGCAGTGGTGGAACACCACAAACCTTTCCAAAGGGCGGCCGTTCCTGGACCCGGTTCCTCAGGTGATTCTAACAGCGGACGCATCGCTCTCCGGCTGGGGAGCGCACCTCCTACACCTCACAATGCAAGGTCTATGGACGCCACAGCAAAAATCGCTCCACATCAACCATCTGGAGCTCTTGGCGATCTTTCTAGCCCTAAAATCTTTCCAAAAACAGATTTCGGGCAAAGCAGTCCTCATTCGCACAGACAACATGACTGCAATGTATTATATCCAAAAACAGGGGGGGGGCACACTCTCCCCAGCTCTCCCGCTTAGCCCAGAGCATATGGAGATGGGCAATTCCCCAAAACAGCTTTCTCGTGGCACAGCACGTTCCAGGCGTACAAAACACCATGGCAGATCTGCTCAGCAGACAAACGCAACAACTACACGAATGGGAACCGCATCCACAAGTTCTTCACCCATTCTTCCAACAGTGGGGGTATCCTCAGATAGACCTCTTCGCCACCCACGAAAACAAAAAATGCCCAAGCTTCGCCGCGAGATACCCACACCCATTGTCCAAGGGCAATGCGATATGGATGAACTGGTCAGGCAGATTTGCATACGCCTTTCCACCTCTCCCACTAATTCCATTAGTGGTAAGGAAGCTACAACAACACTCCCTCACACTCATTCTAGTAGCTCCGACGTGGGCCAGGCAGCCGTGGTACACCACGCTACTACAGCTGTCAGTGGTACCACATCAAAAACTGCACCTATCCCCATGCCTCCTAACCCAGAACCATGGAGAAATCAGGCACCCGGACCCAGCTCAGCTCAACCTGGCGATCTGGCTCCTGAAATCTTAGAATTCGGATACCTTAACCTTCCCCCTGATTGCATGAACATCATCATGGAAGCCAGATGTCCTACCACTAGAGCATGCTATGCCGCAAAGTGGAAAAGATTTGTAATTTACTGCCGTAACAATACAATCAACCCTTTAGATGCATCCATACAGCACATTATATGCTATCTGCTCCATCTTCACAGGTGTAACCTGGCATATTCATCCATACGCTTACACCTAGCAGCGATCGCTGCTTATCTACAAAACAGACAGCATTTATCACTCTTCAGAGTGCCCGCTATTAAAGCCTTTATGGAAGGCCTTAAACGAGTAATTCCTCCCAGGGCACCACCTTCCCCTGTATGGAATCTAAATTTAGTTCTTACACGACTAATGGGTCCGCCCTTCGAACCAATGCATAAATGTGAGCTACAGTTTCTCACCTGGAAAACAGCTTTTCTCGTAGCTATCACTTCCCTTAGAAGGGTTGGTGAAATACAAGCGTTCACTATACAGGAACCCTTCATACAAATACATCACAGCAAGGTCATACTTCGCACAAATCCGAAGTTTCTGCCCAAGGTCATTTCCCCCTTCCATCTCAATCAATCGGTGGAATTACCTGTCTTCTTCTCGCAACCTCAATCTGTTGCAGAAAGGGCCCTACACACACTCGATGTGAAAAGGGCTTTGCTATACTACATACAAAGAACGCAACCCTTCAGGAAGACTAAACAATTGTTTGTTTCCTTCTCTCCACCACATAAAGGCAACCCCATTTCTAAATCAGGGATAGCTAGGTGGATTGTAAAGTGCATACAAATTTGCTATCAAAAGGCAAAAAGAACATTATCTGTTCCGCCTAAAGCCCACTCTACAAGAAAGTTAGGGGCTTCTATGGCTTTTCTAGGGAATATACCCTTAGATGACATCTGCAAAGCAGCCACATGGTCTACACCGCACACCTTCACAAAACATTACTGTGTAGATGTGCATTCCAAGCAGCAAGCTAGGGTGGGCCAGGCTGTACTAAAGACACTTTTTCAAACCACTGCAACGGATACCGGTGGTCGCCGCTAAGGTTGGGTACTGCTATATAATCTATGCTAAGTGTACAATCTGCAGCTCATATGCCTCGAACGGAATATGCTACTTACCAGTATGCATCTGTTCTTGGCATGTAGAGCTGCAGAGTTGTACACGCCCACCCGCCTCCCCGGCTACCTGTATCCGTTCCAGTACATCTTATTTAGATACAACACACATGGGTTTCTCACTGTTATTACTACGCTCCATCATTTCCCTGTTGGCGAAAAACAATCTGAGGATGGAGCCGAAGCCCATGTGCAGTACGGACCGAAGGAGGAGTCACTCGTGAATTCCAAAGACTGTCCAAGAAGAAAAACAAACTGCAAACATCCGGGCCCAACACCAGATGGCGATCTATGCTAAGTGTTAAGTGTACAACTCTGCAGCTCTACATGCCAAGAACAGATGCATACTGGTAAGTAGCATATTCCTTTCGTAGGGTAGCCTGTCCATGTTCAGATTTCTGGCTTTACATTGTGCCTGCTTTTGTGTCGATTTGAGACCACACCATGCTATTCAAAATGAGTAAATTTTTAGTGGCTTCATTCTATATGTATTTAATACCAGGTCTCCAATGTGGTTGCTAAGCCTACTCTGTGTGCTTCAACTGGTTGTTTGTTACTTCAAACTCCAGGATTAACATTCCCCTCTTATAAGATCCCCCTCATCCAAAATGCCCTGAAGCTACTGCAAGGGTATT
Source organism: Triturus cristatus (assembly GCF_964204655.1). Lineage (NCBI taxonomy): Eukaryota > Metazoa > Chordata > Amphibia > Caudata > Salamandridae > Triturus > Triturus cristatus. The sequence goes on from NC_140591.1 coordinate 1,327,460,777, forward strand.
TACAGTGCTTGACAAAAAACCCCATTGTAAAACTAGCGGAATTAAATAAAGGCTCTTTTTGATTCATAGTATTTTGTTGCAGTTAGCTAGACCACCAGGGGCCGTATTATGGAAAGTGGCCCGGGTGCGCAACAGGTATGTGGTCCGCTTGGTATTACACAAAGGGCCACAGACGCTTGTGCAGGCCTTTCTGTAATACAGATAACACTGGTGCACATATAGCATTATCTCTATCTCCAGAGGGTGTTGCCCAATATGCATGGAGGCGTGGCCCCATGCAAATTAGGGAATCCCTTTGCACCCACACCATATCATGGATGTGGGTGCAGAGGCAAACAAGCGGTCAAGAGGTGCACCATCCTCTGATAGCAGCCCTGTGGAATGGGAAAAGGGGTCCAATGGACCAACCCAGGCATACCCTTGCAGGAGGGTGCAGTCGCTCACTGCACCCACCTGCAAGGGGGTGCTCTTATCCCCCTTAAAATTGCAAGTGGATTGCCATCTGACACAGTGAAACACGGAGCAGCTGCTTCAAAGCTGCTCCGTATTTCACTTGAATGTACTGCCCCCATGGCAGCACGAATTCGCTGCTGCCTTGGGGGCAGCACATTCAATATAATGCGACGCATTCTTCGTGTTTTCACAGGGCGCACCTTTTGAAAGACGTCCCCGGCATAAGCAAGGAAAATGCGCCACATAGTGCAATACAGCCCCTGGACATTTGTCATGAGCTTCTGGTGCACATTAATGCATGCTGCTTCACAACTCTTAATGTGGACAGTAGAGGGCCACAGACATTATAAATAAGGCTGCCAGTTTTCAAGTCTTTACTTATTAGTACAGATAAATCCAGACAATGCGTTTCCTGTGTGTGTGTGTGTGTGTGTGTGTGTGTGTGTGTGTGTGTGTGTATATATATATATATATATATATATATATTATAAAGCAGAAAATACTGAAAATTGTGCTTCTTGTGAGAGACTCTCCATGTGGTCTGAGTAGATGGACAACATGGGGAATTAAATAACAGGATGAGATTTCCTTAATTTCAGGCATATGCTAACATATATTTGTAGTATAACTCTAATCTGTAGCTGTTGGTGTAATGTTTTGTTATGATGCTGCTTAATTTGCTAAAACGCGACAGGCATCCACATACGAGTGTACGTCTAAGAGTTAAATGCGGAAATATACCATTTTATGACTGTTTATTTTCAAAATGCAAAAAAAATGGATAAATACAAATTAGATGCCCAACAAAGAGATATGGATAAATACAGACGGGAATGTTAAATAAATACCATAAAGCGAATTGCGTATGTGGGATTAGGGCTAGATTCTTGAGAGAAACAACAAGAGCAAGACTTTTTGCAGGGTTTAAATAGCGATCAATGTGGTTGTGTATAACAGAAGTGTTACATTTACCTTATACCACCAGAAATGGGGTATTTCACGAGTATACCTTTATAATATGGTGAGCCAACTTCAGGTTACAAATGATGACCAACTCAGCTTTTCCCATCCCATGCAGAAATAACTTTTCCTAAAAGCTTGAATCCAACTCACTGCCACTCTCCTTGGTTCATATGGTGGGAGTGGTGTACTCTTTTTATAAGCTTTATGATGTGTAAGTAGTTTGATCGTGGCTGTGTAAGTGATACTGGTAGTCATTGGAGATCTCATATTGTATGCGCTCAGGGTCTTTAAGATAATAGGTGAGGTTTGCATACTTTTGTACCTTTCTTTTTGCAAATAGATACAGATCAGCTTTCTCTTGTAGCCCATAGAAAAGGCTATGTTCTGATGGATACTTCGTCAAGCAGATTTATCTGTTTCTTGACACCACAGCTTTTCTTTGTGTTTAACTGAAAACATTCATCTGAAAACCGATGGCATCTAGTCCAAATGCCTCAGCAGACGTTTTGTAAGTTCATACCCTCTAATAAATGTTGCAAAAATATGTCCCGGTCGGATCCACATAACATTTGTGTCTTAGATCCTACCATGACTCCTCTGCTTTCGACTCTTGTTGTTCGATTCACCAGAAGGTCTTCTGCTCTGTGATGGCTATGTTGTTTCTGGCGAACACCCTCACAAATACCTCATCATAGTTTCTTTCCACTCCAGAACAATCCCTAGACAGGCAGTGGCCCCCCACGGAGGTCCTCTCGCAAAAAAAACACAAAACATTCTACAATCCTCTTGCTCCTCAAGAAGATGGTCCCACTCCTGGAACTGTTTAGATCTTTAATGCCATTTCCTAATGCTGGTCTTTCCCGCGTGCGCAAAGATGATTTCATTATGCAATGAAGTCAGAGTTTCAAGCTCCAACTACCAACGCATTTTAAGTCAAGGCTTCATCAGGCCAGGTTGGACATTTTCAGGATGGCCCACTACCTTTAGGTTTGTACTTTCATTCCGGTTTGACAATTGTTATGGCTCTCACCTCGATGCCATTCTACCCTAAAGCTCATAAAGTCTCCAGCCTTGGTGCCACTTCTAAGGACACCCCTGTTTACTAAGTCCCTGACCCTCCTGCCTTCATGGCCTCTTACACCACCATCATGGGTGCAGCTGTGTAATCTAGTTTCAAAGCTACTTCCACCTTCAAAGTCGGTGGACCGGATCCGGCTGGTCAAAGATTTTTTTATGATACCTTGATAATGACCCTGTAGAAGCACACCTCCAAAGAGCCCAGAGATGCACTTTTTCAGAAGTATATTTCACATGATATTCGGATGAGTTGGAGCTGCCACTAGAGACCGTTCTATACCTAGGCTTATAAAAGACTAGTGGCCTTGATACATCTGCCAGAAGGAAAAGTTCCTAATCCTTCTGTATCTCCTTTAGAAGACGACTGCTCTTTTACCTTTGAGGTACAAAAACAGCAGAAGCAGTGGAATTGTCCTTGTCCATTGCTGAGATGAAGTCTGACATCCTCACTGAAATTCTACGAAGTCCTCAGCAGTTTAAGAACGCTTCTTTTGGGGGGAGGGAATAACAATGGAATGGTGAGTGCTTAATCTTCTCTACAAGCTAGGACCTTCCCTTCTCCTCCCCACTGGACCGCCAGCCTATCAGAACATGATCCCTGCTACAAGCCTTGATCGGGGGGGGGGGGGGGGGGGAGGATTCTTGCCGTGTTGAATAATGATGCCATACGAGTGACACCCTTAAAGGTGAGTGCCACAATATTTTCTCCCTTTGCTCTTGGTTCCGAAACACAAATTGAGGACTCAGACCCATTCATTGATATACTTTACTCGGAAGTATAAAAAACATCCATAAAAGCAACACTTAACAAACAGATCGGATAGAGACATCTAGCTGCAGATTCCTTAACTTAGAATATCCCCAGGCGTCAGACTGGATCCGGAAAACTTTTTTTGCAGCAGCACCTCTGCGTGCCAGGGGACGGCGCCACACGACCCCGCCCTGATGTCGTCCACGTACGTGACAACAGCGAGGTCATATAAGTCCCTCCCGGCGCGCTGACGTCTGCTTTCCTTCTTTTCCGCGTGCAAAGCGGATCTGAAGTGAGGGATTTCTCTGGCCTGTTTCCAGGCCCTTTTTTGACGCTTCTCCTCTGGAACAGTGTGCGATACTCTCGGGTTTTGAATACTGTACTTCCCGCATCTTATTTGTATGTGGTGTCTGGGCGAGCATCACGACTCCACGGACTGCCAACACCTTAAGCCGAAGTCCTGACGGGAGCGCCGGATGAAGTTTCTTTCGCCACAACTGTCCCGGTCGGAGTCATCTCATTCCACGGCCTCTTCTACGCAGTTTCGCCTTCGATCGCCCTTGGGGCCCGAGGCAGTCGTTCACCACTTCTTGGTAAGTTGCAGCGCAGATCAACGAGGTCCTCGACCTCCCTTTCTGTGGTCAGGGGCACTGGTTCCCGGAATATTCCGGACGTGCGCACTCGCTAGTCCTCACCCCCCTCTATCCACCCTATCCAGGTGCGGGGCGACTCGGGCCCAAATGGAGGCGTATGCCACGGCTTTGCAAGCCTCCCTTGGGTCCTCTCCCATCCCTGGGGCGTCCTCGGGCCTTCCCTATTTGTGGGGTCCCCGACGGACTCGCCGGTGGGTTCGCCCCCGGCGTCAAATGAGCTTTTGCCCTCCAGGCATGTCGGAGATGTGGTATTGTCAGGGCGCAGCCCGGCTTGGTCCCCCTCTACGATCCATATGGCGTCGTCCGGGTGCGGCCCGGCTGGGTCCCACTCTACGACCCATTGCACCCCTGCCGCCCCGCATAGTCTTGTGGGGCTCCCTGTGGCATCACAGGTGGTTGCTGGTGCTCAAATCCTTGCTTTGTGCATGCCTCTGCCTTCTGGGCAGGCAGCCGCCTGTCCGGAACCCGGGACGGCGCCGTTACGTCACCGTAGACTCGCCTCTCCGGCTCTGCCTCTGCTTCTTTCTCCGGAGTCGGAGCCTGTTGGGTTTGAGGCTGAGGCGGCGCCGGAGGTTTGCCGCTCCGGCGCCTTCTCCTTCTTTGGAAGGTGAACTTGTCGCCTCCCCGGCTCTGCCTCCGCTTCCTTCGGAGTCTGAGCCGGTCCGGGTTGAGGCTGAGTCCACACAGGTCCAGGTTGAGGCTGAGTCAGCGTCGGTGCGGCGCCGGAGGCTTGCATCCCCGGCTCCAGTGCCTTCTCCTTCGGAAGGGGAGCTTATATCGTGGATTAGGCGCCGGACGGAGCCTACAAGATGCCGGATGGAGTGTAGTCGGCACCGGAAAAAATTTGGTCGGCGCCTAGTAAAGTGGGTTTGGTGCCGCATCGACGCCAGGTTGTTGACTCTTCTCCGGAGGCGTCCGGGGAGAGTTTGACGTTGCCCTCGCGCCCGGCGTCGCTGGATGTATTCTTGCCTGTGCCTCCCTTAGAGTATGTGGATCCGGCAGGATCCCCACCTCCTCAAGAGCACCCGGCAGGCTCCTCCCCTCCTCAAGAGCCTCATCAGGACCCCCATCCGTCATTGGGGCTCCTTTCAGTTGGGCATTGGTCGCACCCTCACTGTCTTGGGATGGTTAGCTTATAGCCCTCACCTAGTGATGAGCTAATATCCCCTCCTCGCAGGGCTACCGAGGCTGGTGCAGCCTTTCTCCAAGTGGTCTCTTTGGCCACTCGGATTTTGAACATGCAACCCCCTTCGGCGCCCTTGTCTGTGGACCCTTTGCTTGATGTCCTTCACTGTGGGTCAGGGAATGTGGAGACGCTTCTGCCCTTTGAAGCTTCTCTTTATGATGCCCTTTTGGGTACCTGGGTTCGGCCAGCTTCTGTTGGCTCGTTCGGTCTTGCACCGCCACCGGCCTGCTGCACATGATCCGATCTTATTTGTGCATCCCGACGTGCAAGGGTTTGTTTTGCAAACCGCCTTCCCTTCCTTGCGATGGCTTGAGTCATGGGGTCAGAACATCTTTGCCTCCACTAGTGCTGCACTACGGTTACTAAATACAGTGTGTCCTGGCTCGGGCTACCTCTGCCCTGTGGGACTCTGCAGAGTCTTTGTTCTCCACCAGCGCTGAAGGCACTCGTGTTGACCTACTTCATCTTCTCCGGGATGGCCGTGACCTTGCTGAGTTCATGATCCGCGCCGCCTTGGAGGCTGCTGATTCCTTAGGCCGGGCTATGGCTGGTTCAGTCGCCCTGCGGCATCATGCTTGGTTACGGGATAGCGCCTTCCCGGAAAATATACGGGAGAGTCTTGTTGATTTACCCTCCCATTGATGGGGTTTTATTGTTTGATGCACACGCCAACTTGGCTGTTAAGCGTCTCCTTGCGAGCTTTCACCCCTCCCCCTAGGCCTGTGTTCCTCCAGCGCTTGTTCTGGGGTGGTAGCTTTTCATTTAGCATGCTTTTGATGCGTTGTGTTTTAGGCTGATAGTAAGACTCAGGTCTTCCTTTTGCATGGTCGGAGGTGTTTACCCTTTCATCTCTCATCCTTTGGATGCATTATGCATTTTAAACTGATGGTTAACCTACTGTGGCAGTGTTACACAGATTGTTCCTCTGACTTTGGCGTGCCCTAATAAACGTGTTCCCCGTTGTTGGGGTGTACATACTCTGTGTGGGGTACTTGTTTGCTATTATATAGCTCTGTTATGTCAACTGGGCCTACGAGTTCCTTTGGCCTCTATGCGTCCTCTGGTGCTCTTATCTGCCGTTGTACGGTGCTCAATGTTGTTCCTTGGCGCCATCTTCGATACGTCATTGGTCATCTTGCTTATTTGCTTCATTCTCCTCCTTCCGAGGGTTTCGGGGTGTTCATCACGCTTTAAAGGCAGCTTCCGTCTGCCATTACGGCACCAAGTGTGTTCCTCTACAATCAGGTTGCATAGTAGCTAGTTTACCTATTTCTGCTATATATATCTGTAATTTGGTATATATACAAGCTCCATGGGTACTCGTCTTCCTAACTCTTCACCTCTCTTCGAGGCTGCAAGGTCTGGTCCGAAGTCTCCATGGTTCAGGGACATTTCCAGTGATGCATGCGGCATTACAATAAGGCCACTTTTTGCGTTCTACTTACTGGGGTGGTTCCCCAGTTTTACATTGCTCCCTTCATGTTCAGTTACTGAATGCTTCTCTCTTCTGGACAAGGTTTACTTTGTTCCAGTTGGACGGTGTGGTCTAAAATTCTGCGATTATTCCTCCGTTTCTACGCCTTCGTACTTTGGTACCTCTGCTGCACCTTCCTTCACCTGTGCTATATTGTATCAGATGGGCATGCGGGACGGCTCTTCTAGGGTCAGTCGTCCTAGATCTCCACCCTGCATATCTGTATTTCGGGTGTTGGTTTTCACCTTGGTCTTACCGCTGCCTGGTCGAGCAGCCTTATGCTTATTTTAGCTACACCACCTTAGGGTCTCTGTAGCTGTTTTCTCTGGGCATGTTTTTCTGTGTTGACCTGCATTAGCGTGCTTAAGATTGTTACTGTTCGCCCCTGTTCCCCTTTTTTGGGACTGGGTGTGCACTTGGCGTGCTGATTCCTAGGCTTCACCTTTGGTTTGCCCCTGTTCCCCCTTTTTTGGGACTGGGTGTGCACTTGGCGTGCTGATTTCTAGTCTTCACCTTTGGTTCTTGCCTGTAGCCTCTCCGGCCTTCCTTCCGTGGGCTAGCCTGGTAGGCTTTGGTTGCATTTTTTTCATCGGTGTTCACATAGTACGCCATTACTCTGAGAGTGGTCCTTCTTCCTCTTTCTTTTGTTCTGGTATATGGCTGGTGCATATTTTACCGTTGACATTGTTTTGTTTTTTTCTCTCATGGGTGCTCACATTGTTGCGTCCCTTTGAAATTAGCCATAATACAGCTGACTCCCTCTCAGGGGTTTCTGTTACCATAATACAGTCGACTCCTCTTCATTTTCTTATCTTCTCCTGCTGCCTTCCCGCCATCTCTATTGGCTCAGGGTTCTGGTCTCCTCTACAGTAGTCTTCTTTGGGGATCTGTTCACCTCTGTTTCAGACCTCCATTACTGTAGGGACAGTGCCAGACTTTTCCTACCTTCCTGCCGTGGACTGTTGTTCTCTCTGTGCTCCAATCTTGCTGGACGGCACAGTTCTACATGGTACTGACAGTCTATTTTTGTCTGTTGTTCTGCATGGTATTAAGTCTATTTCAGTCTGTTGGGATATTCTTCTCTTGTTGCACTTGGGAAGGGTCTTCGCTTAGCTTGCGAGGTTCTTTCTCACAGATTTTTCACTTGTATGTAGGCAGTGTCTAATTCTGTCTTTTACGATGGTGTCTTGCACCATCCTCCTTATTTATTCATGGATTTTCATCCATCGCACACTGTTCCCATACTTTCGCAGTTTTTTTTATTGGTGACTCCGCGTTGTATCGCGGAAAAGTTTATCCGAAGAAAACTGACGTCCGCGCGCCAGGAGGAACTTATAACCTTGCTGGCGTCACGTACGTGGACGACGTCCGGGCGGGGTCATGTGGCGCCGTCCCCCGGCGCGTAGAGGTGCTGCTGCAAAAAAGTTTTCCGGATCCAGTCTGACGCTGGGGATATTCTAAGTTAAGGAATCTGCGGCTAGACAACGTCTCTACCAGGTACATCGTTACCAAAGGTAAGTAACTCGTACAATTCTATAGCACTTACCAAATATTAAAACAGCCGCTGTTAGTTAAAACAGGATAGAACGGGATTCTTGTCATTGGATATTCCGTTATCAGCATGTATTTATACATGTATGAGTATCATAGTAAAATATAACTAGATACCCATTTTACAAAAGCATCCTAGGAATCAAAGATTCCCTAGAAGCAATTTGTAAGGTACCTACACAGTGACATATACATTTGTACAGATTTCATCATAAAACCAATTTTTACAGTACCTTATCATTCCACTATCATATAAATGGCCTTATTCTACAATGCAGCCAATACAAAAATGAGAGAAAACAATATAAGCTAAAGGACCTGGTCCCCATGTCCATCCACCTAATAAAGTCCGGACGGACAGTAGACTAGTCAGAAATATGATTACGTAAATAATATCCAACCATTCACTAATAAGATCGAAATAAAAAAATGATATTTATTACACATGCTCAATAAAAATGGATCCATACAGCGCAATGAACTTCACAAGTCGTTGACTAGATTTCTTCATTTGTGTATATTGTACTCTCTGGATCGATGGCGAACATGGAACATATGTCCTATTCTAATGAACTTAATACAATAGTCTTTCTAGTGTAAAATACTGCCCATAAAAAGGATGACAATCTACAACAAATCTCTAATGTGGGCAATGTTTGCAGATATAAAAAGGCCGGATGGCATTGTGTAAAACGAAGTGGTTTAATAACCAGTAAAATATATCTATTCCTCAAATCACTATAAAACCTACAGAAAAGAACCACATGCATTGTATCCTGGGGCATCATGTTATCGCAGGAGCAACTAATTTGATTTGTTGACCAATCATTGATTTTTGGAAAGCTGACTAGTCTATGGAATATATCCAATCTTAGGCTGGTCAAAACAAATCTATGCCTACCATTCAATAGTGCTTTGAGGTAGGGTTGCATATTAAAAGTGGTTAAAATAAGCTGTTTTTTTAATATGCTAGGTTTGTGGATTTCAATTAGCAATCGGAGGTTTTCTAGAGGTCATCTCTTCCTCTTTCCGACTCGTAGATCTACATCTTTTAAACCTTTTTACTGTGCTTGAGCTACGTTCTGCTGATCTTCAGTTTTGGGAATTGGTCAGTTTCCCTGGAAATCTAGGATGCCTTGTTGTCTTCTACTGATCCTCCCAACTCACAGGTGTTCACTCCAGTTCACCTTTGAGCCCCAGCAATTTCAGTTTGTGAGTCTGTTGTTTGATCTGATTGCTGCTTCGTGAGTGTTCACCTAAGTGTTAGGTGTGGTGGTGGCTTCACTCAGGAGACCTGTACTCCATGTATTTCCATACTCAGATGACTGGCTAGTGATCGCAGCGTCTCTTGCACAAGTCTCAAAAGATCTTACTTAAACTGTGACCCTCCTGTACGGCTTGGGCTTTACCATCAACACCCAAAGTTCTAACTTGACTACACACAGAGGCTGGGCTTTTCCTCCTCTGTGTTTGCAGATGTTCAGGATATGAATCCAAATGTTTTTGAATCAGGCTCTGATCATGGTCATACACCTGTTAGGCCGACTGGTCCTGCATGCTAGATGGCATATGATGGCTCTTTAGTGGCACATGAGGATGTAGGGGCTCTGCCACTAAGTGAGACTATCATCTTGGGTAAGGATTTTCCAATCTGGTGTCCTGGATCTGTATGCTTTGGTGAGGCTCTCCTTCCTCGCCCGGTGTTATCCTCCTCACCCTACCAAAGAAGAGAGATTGCATAAACTGGACCCAGGTATGCAGAATCTTATCTCAAACTTATGCTGCAGGCCAGAGTACATGATCAGATCTTCGTGGACTTTCCTGGAGACAAGAAGGGTAAAGCACTGACCAAGTGCTTAGGTGTTGTGCTTTTCCAGGAAGGACCCTCCGGCTGGCTTTTGTGCCCACTCCATGAAGGGCAATGTTAGATTTTCCTGTTCTCATTGGGGGCATCCCACAGGCTAAATTTTCTCATTAGCCAATTGGCTGTTCTGTTATATTTTGCAAATCATTATTCCTTGGTTAATTAGCTCTACTCAATCCTGCCTCATGAGGGTATGCTTTGGGGACTGTTCATGAGTTGAAGAATCTGCAGGTGAGGACAAGCCATCAAAATAAAAAGTTGCTTGTGTTGGTGAAATGTTTTCGGATCCATCCTGGTGACTGGAGGATATTATATGAATTTGATTTAATCTCGTTCTTGTGCACATTGGTTCCACGCAGTAAGATTCTCAACCCAACTTTTGAAGGAAGTGGCAGAGGCTCTATCATTTATTTTATTCTTGTATCATTGCCCCTCCTTGAGATGATTTCAGGTTTTTCCATCGAGGCAAGTATTTAGTGACCATAATTCCTTATGTGTGCCTATCAGTTGGCCTTCCCTGGTCTCCACCCAGGGGGTAGGGAGGAGTGGGGTAATGAAAGTAACGGATGGAGGAAGAAGGTTAAAATGGGTTCCGATAACTCATTTTACGACTCTTTACATGCCCGCTGTGATATTGAGCTAGTTCTGTGTAGTGCCCCACTAACAGACCCGGGTGAAGTTAAAGAAGCCTTTAAAGTCATCTCTTTTACAATATCAAATCTTCTCAGTGTTCTCGCTCGGCGACCGACTATCTTGATACCCAGATGGTCTGATTCGGATTGTTCTCAGGCTGCTAGGAACCTGAAAGAAGCCTTGGGCTCAAGTCCAAGGGATATGGTCTTAGTTAAAACCCGCAGAAGGGAGTATAAAGCAGAATTAGCAAGACGCAAGGCAGCAATGAAGGAGGAATTATGGAGGGACCTAATTGAGGAAAGTATCATGAAGAGTAGTGCCAAGTTCTGGGGCAATATAAACAGCCCTTTTTTAAATATGAACACATGCAATGTGGTGGAAGCCCGTATAACAGAGGATGAATGGGTGCACCAGGAACAGATAACCTGGAGCAGTGGAGGTTAAATCACTCATGGTTGTATCGGTTGAAGAGGTCAGGAAAGGTATCCTCGGGTTGTCTAACAGCAAAGCACCGGGCCCTGATGGCATTCCGCCGGATTTATATAAATCCGACGTAAACCTCTGGGCACCTGTTCTCACAGCTGTTATTAATGCAGCAGTTAAATCTGGTCCCCCTGGCTCTTGGGCCACCTCCACTATTGTTCCTGCATTCAAAAAGGGTAACAGAGATAGTACCCTCTGTTACAGACCCATATCTGTTGGACTCTGTGGTTGGCCGTGTTATTCTAGACAGGTGTGAGAAAGTGCCATCTTTCTTGCATGGTATGCCCCCAATTTTTGCTGAATTGCTGAATGTACTTTGACTGAGTGTGCCCTGGACTCCTGCCAATCAGGTGCCCAGGGCCTATGTTCCTTCCCTAAAACCTAAAGCCCCACATTGGCAAACCCTGGCCACATGTCAGCCCCTGGTAAATGGTACCCATGGCCTTTTGACCAGGGAAGGCCTGTAAGGGCTGCAGCACTTATTGTGCCACCCTTGGAGGCCCTGCACCCTAACACGAACACACTGCCCTGGCAGGCTGAGTGTCTGGGTACAAGACAAAACAAAAAGTCGACATGACACATCCCTGTGTGCCATGCTCACAACCTACACTGCCCTGGCATACATCAGCCACCCCTCTAGCTGGGTGACCTATGCCAGTGGTGTGGGCACAGGAGCATGAGTCCTGTGTCCCTACAGTACCCAGGTCCATTCCTGGGCACTAAGTGCAGTGCTGCCATTTAAGAGTATATGGCGCTGAGAGCTCGTCAAACACGAACTCCACAGCACCATAATGGCAGCACTGAAGACTGAGAAGTTTGGTATCAAACTTCTCAGCACATTAAACCCGCACTGATGCCAGTGTGGGATTTAATGTACAAAGCACTACAGAGGGCATCTTTGAGATGCCCCCTGAAACCTAACCCACAATCCACGTCTTGTATGGGAGGCTGCCACACAGCAGACATGTTGCTGGCCCCTGGGTGGAGAGCCCCCGCTCTCCTGGGCCTGCAACAATGCACATCCTGGGCGAGGTGCTAGGTCTCCTCCCCCAGGATGGGCAGGGGGAAGCTTCAAAGGCATGCCGCCTTTGTGAGCTTCTCCAGGCCACTTGCTGTACCCAGCAAACTGGCCCGCACCGGTTCTGACCCCCAGTCTGGCGGGAAGACTGGCTGGCAACCCCAAGTAAGGACAGGGGATTTGCCAGCCTCTGCCAACCCCACCCCTCAGGTGGGGGAGGCGAGGTGAAGCACATCTCCGGGCTTTCGCCATCTTGAAGATGGGAAGCCCCGCCCAATCAGGACTAGGCTACTGCCCCCCTCCCACAGGAGAGTGGCAGGATAGGGAGGGTACCCTGCCCTTTACCTACCTGTAAAGCCCCCAAATCTAGTATTTAGGGGCACCCTGAACCTTCCTTCCTCAGATTCCAGATTCCGAAAAAAGCAAAGAGCAAGAAGAAAGAAGACCTGCCGTGCAGCTGCTAAGAAGAGGAAGACACCAACTGCTTTGGCCCCAGCTCTGTCGACCCTCGAACCTGCTCCTGCTAAATCCCGGCACCTCTTGTGGCCAGCAACCTCACAAACCCCGGAGGACCTGGCTACCTTGCGAATCTGAGCATCCGGGACTCCCATGAGCAGAGGCTCTGCTCAAAGCAAGTTTCTAACCCCTGGCATCAGCCCGGAACCGCGAACCCTGCACACTCTGTACCCGCCAAGCCTGGCCTGTGCCGGAGTGGACAAAGACCCAGCGGACGTCCCCCCGGCGACTGTGACCCCGAATCCGGCACCCAAGGACTCACCTCGACGCTCCTGACGACGCCTGTAGCCTCAGAACCAGGTACCCCCCAACCGCGATCAACAAAGGGTAATATTTCCTGCCATCAAAAGGCACCCGGCGCCCTGCGGCCCCCTGTGCCCGACTCCTAGGTACCTACCTATCCTCCAACTACCCAACTTTACCTCTCGAAGTGGTGGTTGCACCTGAAGAATCTTCGTCCCCAAGCTTGCAGCCTTTGTTCATCCTGGAGCTTTCCCATTGAAATCCATTGAGCGCCCGAATGCTCAAAAGCACCCTGCACCCAGCCGCCCGAGTGGCCCTGGCAGTGTAACTTCTACTCCTACCTACTTCCCCATTTGCCCTGAGCAAGTGACCAGGAGCCCAGCTCCCACAGCCGCGTGGCCTGCTAGTCGGCAGCCACCAACCATGGCCCCCCTGCCTCCCATAGGATAACATTGGGCCTAACTCACTCTGCACCCGGCCGCCCCAGTGCCGCGGAGGGTGTAACCACTGTACCAACCTGACCCTGGGAGACCCCCGAGTCTGTGCCCAGAACCTTAACTCTGCCAGTCGAGTACTAACCCAAAAGCCGATAACCCAATTTCCTTCCATAGGGTAACATTGACTGGTTTCGTCTGAAATTTCTTCGAAGTGTGGAGTTTCTAAAACTTAAAATATTCACCTAAAATCAACCAAGTAACGAAAACGGAAATACTCACCTGCTATTAGGAGAGATCCCAGTGCTGGACCCTGAAAAGTACTCACAACCGTACTTACCACTAACTCAATTTTCTTCCATAGGAAATCATTGACTGTTTTTCTGTGAAATTTCTTCTAAGTGTCGATTTTTGCAAACTACAAATATTCTTTAAAAATCGTACCAACTGTGAAAACATAATTACTTACCTGTTTTAGATAGAGGTCCCAGTACTGAGCCTAGGAGCCCAGCCCTGGATTACAAAAGGAACGAGAACATACTTTACCCGTAACTTGAATTTTCTCCCATAGGGAATCATTGACTGTTTTTCTATGAAATTTCTTCTAAGTGTCACCTTTTAAAATAGCTAAATATTGCCTAAAAATCACAACAGTAACTAAGACGAATTTACTCACTTGTTTCCAAGAACTGTCCCTGGACTGAATCTAGGATCCAGTCCTGGAAGTAGAAAAGTAATCCTGAAAGTAATCTATTGCAAATAACTTAAAACTCCCATTGAGCTCAATGTGTTATTGTGTTTGAAAATGTGTTGCCTATTGCAACAATCTGTAACTATTACCTACAAAAGTCAATTGCATATTGCAAAAGTATTTAACTAAAGCATCTCATTCTGAGAAAGTATATTTTAATACCTATTGTTGGTTCTAAAATAAAGCAACTATATATTGTTTTAGATAAACCATTGGCCTAGAGTTTAGTTATTGAGTGTGTGAGACCATTTGCTGACTGAGTGTGTACAACAAATGCTTTACACTGTCCTCTGATACTGCCTTACTGCTCGACCAAGCCACCACTTTAGAGAGTAAGGTTATATATAACTTTAGCCGCTGCCAAACCTTTGGGGACTGTTGAGTCTGTACACACTGTACCTATTTTGGAACAGTGTATACAGAGCCATTTTCTCACAACAGGTTAACAAATTGGGCAGATGAAAATAATATCTTAACCGACATCCAGTACTGGTTTCGTGCTGGACGTTCAACCTTGGCCCAAGGTCTTAATTTAAATTTGATCCTCAACAAGTATATGGTCAGCCGCCCTGGCACCATCTATTTGGCCTTTATGGATCTGTCTTCCGCGTTTAATCGCGTAAATAGAACTAAGCTTTGGCAGACCATGCTGTCCATGGGGTTGGACGACGATAATGTTTATTTTCTGGATAATCTCCACAACGTTTCCAAGGCTAAGGTTCGTTACTCACAAGACTTAAGGTATCTCGCCAGTTCCCAATTAAAAGAGGAGTGCGCCAAGGGTGTATCCTGGCTCCCCTTTCGTTTAATTTATATATTATTAAATTGGAGCAGATCTTATTGGCGACTAAGATAGATTACCCCCCAGGTGGGACGGCGTGGCCTGCCGGTCTTGCTGTACGTGGACGACACGGTCCTTATGGCCAGGACAGCCAGAGGGTTACAATCCCTGCTTAACTTTTTCTTTCATGAAAGAGTTGGATTTGTCTATAAACTACTCCAAATCTTATGTGATGCAGGTAGGACCTCGTACAAAAAAGCGGTACCAGTTTAGAGTTGGTGCCACCCTGGTACCCCGCACAGAGGTTTTTTCTTACCTTGAAGTTCTGATAGATGATAAAATGAAATGGGGGCCTTTAAAATGAAGTAAGAAGGGAGGTTTAGTACGTGCTAACACCGCTGTTATAAATTTTGCATCCAAACTAGGTAGGAAACCGATTGCAGCACTTTTGCAGATATATCAGGCAAACTGCACTGCAAACTTTTCCTATGGAATTGAAATTTGGGG
This sequence comes from Triturus cristatus, assembly GCF_964204655.1. NCBI lineage: Eukaryota > Metazoa > Chordata > Amphibia > Caudata > Salamandridae > Triturus > Triturus cristatus. The sequence goes on from NC_140591.1 coordinate 1,327,476,115, forward strand.
CTACATCACCATGGATGAATTACAAGTGGTTGAAAATAATTTTTTTAAACGTCTCCTATGCGTGCCGCAGGTTACCTCAAGCTATATGGTTCACGAGGAGCAGGAGGTCCCTTATTTGTCGGATCTGTTGGCCCTTCGGCCTTTTTTTTTATTGTGGCTGAAGTTATGGTTGCATGAGAGACTGACCCTAAGTAAATTAATTCTAAAGGAGTGTATGGGTCTTGATCGTACCCACTATATCCCGTGGCTTACCTACATCAATGAGTGGTTCGGAAGAGTAGAACTATTCTCCAACCCAGAATCCGTGCACAAAAATGACCTGGGGTTGGTAAAGAAGAGCTTTTTTAATCGAAGAATTGTCGAAAGGGAATGGTGCGAGATGAGGAAACCTAGAGTTCGTAGGTTTGTTATTCTGAAAACTGTACAATCTACTGAGCCATATCTATTGGGGCCGTTTAGTACCCATGATCGTTTTTTACTAACTAGGTTTTGTTTTGACCTCTTCCACTTTCTGCTGGCTCAGCCGCGTGGGTGTAGTAGAGAGTCCTGTGGCTGCGACGGTAAGTCTCCCCAGGACATGCTTCATTTTTTTATGTTTTGTAATTTGTATAAGAACCCCTCGGAAATTTTTTATTATTCCAACCCTGAAATTATTGGATTTTAGGCAAGTTTGTACAGCTTTTATATTTTTACAAATGTTATCCGTCGACATTATTCTACATGCCCTTATGTTTTTTTAAATCAGCAGTGTGGCTTAGAGCCTGTTGCGACTAATTGTTCATGGCCCCAAGAGATTGTTAGGTGTTTTTATGACTCTGTTTTATCTTAAATTTTATTTTATTGTGTTCTAAGTATGTATTGCATAACATGTCCTTTAAAGTATGAGCTGCCATCCATGTTACTCTTTTGTATGTGTATTGTTTTAGACTACTTTTATGGTTTTTTTGCAAAAACTGAATAAAGTGATTTTGATTGATTGACTCGAGGATATTCATAAGGTTAGGAATCTGCTTGAATATCTAGTATCCCCAGAAATATTGATACCTAAAGGTAAACTACTTTTTCTTCTTCACCACTGTGCATCCACTTTAAACCCCATCCCCAGTCTCCCACCCACCACAATGCCATCACTCTAACTACTAGATCTGCTGTTTTACACTCTTGAAGGCGCGAACTAGGTCTCCTAATAAACAAAATCAACACTTGTCCCCCAATAACAAATGCTCCTGAAAGGATCATTAAAACCAGGATGATCTTCCCATCCCCGGTAAGTAGCTTTCATATGATTCCCAGATCCACCTCTGAGTAGAACGGGGTTTTGAGAGACAGTTTAACATATAAAGCTTTTTGCATTTTCTGTTGGTGAAACAAAAGTTACCCCGAGTTAATGATACAAATGTAGAAATTCTAGGTGGTGAATAATGCTAGCTCCATCATTTCTCAAGGGATGCAACACCTGGGGCACTCAATTAGATTCAGAACCTTCCATTCATCCCTCTCAATGTACTAGTGACTCTGTCACTTTTGTTGGATCCCATGTTTGTAAGTACTTATTTAGACCCTCCTTTAAACCAGTTAAAGTAGAGCAAGCCAGCTGGTAATCAATGGCTTATCTTGCAACTACCAAGGACAAAATAAACATGCTAGTTTCACATAAAGAATCAATAACCTACAGACTTATCCGTAAGTTGCTCCTTTGGTTACAGATGGGGTCAAGATGAAATAAAAAAATACCATTCTGAAATCCTTCTTGCTTGGAGCCCTGTCTGTTTGTAGAAACTGTCCCCTTATAATCTCCTACCAGGAACCTCCAGTGCGAAAATTTGCAAATCAAACTTCAAGATGTACAAACTTGTATGAAGATACCTCAGGATTTGTAGCCCTAATTATCTTATTCACTCTCTTCGCGTATTAAGAAATTAATACACTACATGGTGTTTTTGGGACAGCAAGCCAATGCATTCCTTGATTTAGTGCCTCTAGCCCAATGTTTTTCCTTGACTAAAGGAAGGACGGACCATTGCAAGTGATAGTATGGCTCCAACATCATTACATGGATTTAGTTTCCAATAAAGCACTCTGACACTACTCTGAGATTTACCTACTTAAACAAGAAGGATTTAAAAGAACCAAAGAATTGCATTGGACGTAGGGCCGGGGTTGACTGGGCTTTCTGATTTTGCAGTTCTATACCGGATGTTTGTGGTTCAAGTTTACCTTTACCATTTTGCTCATTTGTAGACAAGTTTTTACTGAATCTAATCAGTAAAATGTGGCTCAAGTTAGCCAAATTATTTTTCTCATGGTGATAGTTTGTGATAGAAATGTAGTTGGTACGATTTCATGATGTTATATATATTTTTATACAATATTTAATCCAGTAAGTGTAACTTTTATTTTATTCTTTAGGTGTCGTAATGTCATGAAGGTTGCACAGGCCAAGCTTGAATTGATAAAGCCGAATGAAGTGAACATGGAAGAATATGAGGTTCGAATTTTGTATGGATATTGTAAAGCCTAAAGAAAATATTGCAATTGATAATAGTTCTAGTACTTGATTAATGCTTGTGCTTTTTTTTTATTGCTTTTTTAACTCTTTGTGAATCCTGAAACGCATTAATACACTGCGAAAGAACAAATGGATGGCCAAGGCTCATCTCTTCTGCCAAATCACTTGCCTCTTCTAAAACAGCAGTTCTTGCCTGTGGTCCGGGGACCACTAGTAGTCTGTATTAACAGATTAATGAGCAGTCTAAATAAAGAGGCAACATGTAAAAAAGAACATTTTAAAACATTCTTTAAATGTCTAGGAATTTGAAATTGTTGGCTAAAAATTAAGTTGGTGTCCTCAATGATTAATGACAGCAGTGAAAAATAATATACTGTGGATGATTGGTATCCCCAATTGAATTTAGAAAAGATCTAACCTTCCCGTTAAAATTGTGTGTGTGTGTGTGTGTTTGGGGAATAAGTAAAATATTTCATAGTTTTTTGTTTCATGAATACTTGTTTCTGTATTGTTGTGTATTGTTTTGTGGTTCAAATAATTGTAATTGCTTACACCGTGGTTCCCGGATTCCAATGACTCAGTAAGCATCCTCAGATACCAATAATAATTCAATGGTAGTCCCCGGATACAAGTAATGGTTAAGCAGGGGTACACAGAAGTCAAAGAATTAAGAAATCCTCTTCTAGAACATGAAAAAATGTGCTTAGCTGCATGCCTGATCCTTGCTTCCTCTGCATGTAATCATTTTTTTTGTATCCCAGTATGGTTTTAGATTTGCTAGAAGCCTGGTATGCCCATTTGTCATTGGGAGAAGCTGTTCTGAAATATAAGGGGGCTTATACTTTTGTCACATTTTCAAAATTACCATTTGAGGGTAATGATGTAGTTATTCACATGCCTCGAGTTTTCCCCAACCTTACATGAGACAGTATCTGGGCATGGTCTCGGAGAGTAGCCGGCTTCCTGTCATTGGGTCCCTACCAGCTGTCCCTCGTTCTAGTCAGTGCCTCTTCCCTGCACCACTGCTTGGGCTGCTCCTGACCTGTGCAATACAGTCCTGTGCGTGTCTCGTCAGCCAGCTTACTTATGTTATTTTTTTTTGCCAGACAGTTGATTTAATTCCTCCTTGTCTTTTCCACTCAATTGCTGCTTCCCTCCACCCGCTTCCAGCCACCCGTCTGCCTAGCACCCTTTCCAGGACCTACTTAATGGAGACTTCAGCGTGGCCCCATTGAGCAGGTCCTTACCAGCTCTCCCTCGCTGTAGTCCGTGCTCGACTGCTGGGACTGCTTCTGCCCTGTGCAGGTCAGTCCTGTGCTTGCCCCGTTAGTCAGCTGAGTTCTGTCAGCCAGCTTATTTCTTATTATTTTTCGTCTAGACAGTTGATTTTATTCCTCCTTGCTGCCAACTCTTTTTCCACCCTCAGGTGCTGATTCCATCCACCTGCCTCCCCAGCGCCCCTCTCAGGACCTACTTAATGGAGGCCACAGTGCAGCCACACAGCAGATGCACGCATCGGGCATGCTAAAGGCAAGCCCATCTGCGCCCGTCCGTGCCTGGACAGTGCCCAGCGCTAGGAACCCAGGACCTCGGTTAACCCACAGATACTCTTGTGCAGATCTCCAAGCCTTGGACCCTGGACGCTGCAACAACTGCTGCCTCACATCTTTTCGCTCCACAGCATGATCATTCGCCTGCAACCAATGTCAGTTCACCTGCAAACTAGAATCACCCGCCCTCGAAGAAACCCGTGCCACCCTCATCCTGCAGACTGACTGGCCCCGGGGCCACTCAGATGCCTCCTGATCAACACCAGATCACTTCCAAAAAACATCACCGAAGTCTGGGAGATCATCTCCACTCTCGCCCCTGACATGACCTTTATCAGAGACATGGCCCAACCCCACTTTGTCCCCCAACAACGCCATCGAGATGCCTAACGGCTACAAGATGAAACACTAGGACCGCACCAACCAACATGGAGGCAGAATCGCAGTCCACCACAGGGCATCAATCTGCGGCACCACCAACAAAGACAAAACCACGCCGATCATGCAACACCTGAATTTCCAACTCCACACCGACGACAAAACAACCATCTAAGGCACCCTCGCCCATTGACCCCAGGAACCTCAAACAAGCCTCTGCAAAACAGTCACAGACTTCATCCCCCACCTTGCTATCGAATCCAAGCGCTACATTTTCCTCTGCGACCTCAACCCTCAACTTCCACTTGGACGACCCCACAGACACAAACCCCACCACCCTCCTGGTACAAATGGACAATATCAGCCTCAAGGATTTCAGGGTGTCCTTGGCTCAGTCGATACATCGTGAGCAGGACATGGCTAAGAACTATATCCTCACCAGTTTAAATACCATAACTTATATTGGCAGGACAATTGGTACCAGTGTTGTCTGTCCTAGACATGCCTGGACGAGGTCCACTGAGTTCTTAGGCAATAATACAGGCTTTCTCTAATGGGCATGCCATTTGATGTGTCATCTCTTCTGAGAGAAGGCAAACTTTGCTTTGGAATGCTGTAAAGTCATAGCTACTGAGTACTCTACCGGGCTGTTGATTGCTGCACCTGTTCTGAAAATGTAGGGGCTATTCCACCGGGCTGGATTACAGACACAGCCTTCTAGCTGGTGATGTTTGCATGCAATCCAGTCCTATAGACAGGCGTTGTGTAGTTCAGCCTGGGCACCAGTCCTCCAACTCCTCTTCCCTGCTACAATGGCCAACAAAACGCTTTAGTTTGTCCTCAATTACATTTGATTAGCCAGTAAGGGGCAGGATCCTACACTTCCTCCCTGGTTGGCAATCTATCATGTCTGACAGATGCGAACATTTTCAGCAAAACATCTGTCCATCCTGCTGCAGGAGGAATGCCTGTTGTCTAAAGGTGCCATAAAGACGGTGCTGGATTTGGAGAAAGGCAGTTTTTTTTTTTCCTGCTATTACCACTTCCTGAAAAAGGATGGGGACCTCAGGCCTATCTTGGGCATCCACCCTTGAATGCATTCCTGCAAAGAAACAAATTCAAAATGCTCACATTGGCCCTTATCCTATATGCTCTAGAACAGGAAGACCGGATGTTGATCTTGGCTTCAGGGTGCGTGCTTCCGTATATCTATGCTGCACTCCTCCATGCATTACCTGTGGGTCAAGATGGGCCAAGAGCATTTTCAGTTACACGTGCTCCCTTCGTCCTCACCAGCGCCCATGGATGTTCACGAAACTGATGGCTATCTTTGGAGGTTTAGAATTCCTGTCTTCCAGTACTTGGACAACTGGCTGCTGAAGACTGTCTCACCACAGCCAGTCCTGGACCACCTCTGGATGACGATGGAACTCTTGACATTGTTGGGTTTCACTATAGACTATCTGTGGACCCACCCGATTTCCTCACAGAGGTTTCCATTCATTTGATCTATACGTTGAAGAAGAGGTATTCAGAGCATTTCCTTTGAAACAACGAGTCCAGGACATTGGGGCTATGATCACAACTCTTTACACTTGATCCTGGAACCCGTTCTAAAGTCTTCTTGGACTCTTAGCCTCAGATATCCTTCTTCTCAACTGTTCCAGGTGGCACCTGTGAGCTCTGCTATGGAACCTGAATTCAAAGTGGACCCAGCATCAAAGCCACCTTCTCCAACACCATATCCGATTCGGATGAGACCGCTTAAGGTCTGCAGTGGTGATTGACCAGTCAGTCTACCTCCCTTCACCTAGAGCTGGCAGTGGCTACGAGCTATCACCCCAGGGTTGGGGCAGAGGCAGTTACCAAAGGGGAGTGGAATCGGGGGACTATGGTATCCAGTGAAGGGCCATCTCCACATCATCCTACTAAAGTTGCGGATCATTCATCTTGCCATGAAGGGCTTCTTGTCATCTACAAGTGGAGGCTGGCGCAGGTTCTTACTGACCTCACCACTGCAATGTGGTACTGCAACAGGCAGAGCGGATTGGGGTCTTGGGTCCTGTGCCAGGAGGCTTTGCATCTCTGGATTAGGGCTGTGCAAATACACAAAATTTGCTTTTGTTTAATTATGCAAAATGTTTGCACAATTATGCGTAGTTATCTAATATGCAAATCTGTCATTTAGCGCTATATTTTAGTGCAAAATGTGTCCTTGTGTCAATTTTTGACACAATAATGCATTTTGTGCAAAAACAAGTTGCATAATAAACATAAGCACCTCATACAAAAACTACTCGTGTTCGGTTTTCTCTTTCTGTGCATTCGCTGTACGTTTATACTGCAAATGCTAAGTTCACTGTAATTTTTTACAATAAATGGTGTGTAGATGTATAGGCATAATTGCAGGAACTTGGCTTAACAGAAAATTCCCAAAATCACGCTGATGTCATTTTAACTTTGTCAGACCTACCCTGGAGTCGGCTGGAGCTCCATAGTATCTTTCTGGTTGCCAACCACCTGGCTGGGTCCCTCAATAGCAGAGCGGGCAAATTGAGCAGGCGGCGTATAGCAGGTTATGAGTGGTGTCTGCATCCCAAGCTGTTGCAGGCCTTCTTTCACCAGTTGGGTGTTGGGGAGGAATCCTGGCTAATTGGTTTTGCCACTGTGGAATCTGCAGTGTCAACAAATTTGCGCTTAAAGGTTCCCTCAAGAACACTCAATAGGAGACTCATTGGAATAGAACAAGGTACTCCTGTACGCCTTCCCGCCACTGCTTCTACAGCCCAGAGTTCTGAAAATTAAGAACGACCAGGCCCAAATCATCCTTGTGGCCCTAGACAGAAGAGTGGTATCCTGACGTTCTGAGCATGACCATCTGTTCTCTGATCAGATGGTCCTGCTCATGGTCTACCACTTCGGGAGAGCCTACTGTCTCAGCAACAGGGCAGGGCCCTCTGCCCGAACCTATGCAATTTTCACTTCCATGCATGGAGATTGAGCAGCTGCTATTGACTGTGTTCTATTTCCTGTCTGAAGTGGTGGATGTCATACTGACCAGACGCCCCATCACGTCAACCCTGAATCTGAAGCACTCATTCACTGATGCACATGTCACTGCAGAAATGACAAATATGACATTTTTTGAAAAGGTGAACAGCTGGCATAGAAGCATTTAATATGCTTTCCTTCATCGTATGTCATCAATAAGTTGATTCACAATCAAAGTAGGTCAGATAAAGACTTAAGGCTGGCCCAACACCGTGCAGATATAGATTTTACCTAACAGTAAAGTGAGCGATGGGTAAAACAATTCTTCTGAAGACTGCGGAATAATGCACTTAATCGCTCCCATTCACTGTTGAACTTAGTTCCTTTTATTTGAATTCCAACAAAACATACTTCTTAATGTCCCTTTAGTTGCATATTGATTTAAAAAGATACCATGCAAGCAGTTGTTATGCTTTTGGATTTATTTGTGGTGCTTGCGAACAAATTAGGATAATCAATGTGATGTAATGGCAGTCTCACCCTATTTACTTAGTCTTGATATGCTTACATAGCGGTAGGCGACATCTTGTCAGCTCAGGTTGATCTCCTATAATATGTTTTAATATTACAGATTTTATAAAGGGTTTTAATAAAAATACCTGCACGGTGTATGTGACCTGCTTTGGCTGTCATGTACTATTGCAATACAGACTCCCCATGGGCCTTGTACACACTTGACTGTTTTCATAGCGCAGAGCTACTTAACATAACTCGGAGCAGGATTAGCTCTAGTAAAACCATGCCCATATTATATGGATAATTAGAATGTTGGTTTGTGCTATGTGTAAATCACTCTGTCCTTTGGCAAGTCCATAATCTTTCTAATACAGGGAACATTTCCCTTAAGACTCAATATGAAGTGCTGGGGCTTGGCCACAACCAAGATGAGTGACTCACGATGAGACTCTTCCACCCTCCCCCCACCACTGTCTCCCACCCCACTGTCTGATCGCTGCAAACAATACTTCATAGCAATACTTAATGGGAAGCTCCAAATGTGCCAGGGTGTGTATAGTGGTGGTTACAGCAGAAGTAGTCACCCAAAGTCTAAGACACAGGAGTGTGGGCATAGTGCTGCATTTTATTTTGCGATATTTGCAGTGGGCCTCTGCACTGATCGTCGGTGTCTGATGCTGACAAAAGGGAGAGTGTGACTATACTGCATTGCTCCTCCTCCATACCATCCACCCCAAGAGCTGCCATGATAGTCCGCTCAAGCCTTCCTGGGCTTGTCTGCACAGAGTAAGTAGTGAGGTATCGTGTCTACCAATTCTCCCTCTTGTTAGGAGTGCCGGTTCTTTATTAGCAAACTCACCTACTGCGCTTTACCAGACACACCCTTTTTTTTTTTGTTCGTCCACCAGCCCTTGCCGGTGCTGCCACAGACCCATTGGGTGACTGCATTGTTACCTTGTACACCCAAGGTGGTGGTGCTGTTGACCAGAGGCAGATATAGTTTCACCCCCAATTTTAAAGACACTGCACAAGAGATTGGCTTAGAGACAATGCTGAGGAAACTAACTTTACAACAACTTTTACAAAAAGGACCATGGTATCGGAGTGAACACCACAACAACTGCGTCTGAAGTGAAATCTCTGCTGACTCCCTTGACATCCTCCCAGACTTTTCTAGACTCCACAGCCAGAAGACTCCGAGATGGAGGATCATATTCTCTATTCAGGTTTCCTCCTCACGAAAACAAATGTATTCCTTCGCACTTGGTTCTGTTGCCTCTTTCTAGGCCTGAGCAATTTTTTAAGAATGCCAGCATATTTTAGTGTATTTTGTGTTACGCAAAATTCCCAAACTTTCACTACTTTGCAAAATTATACACCATTTGTCAAAGGATAAAAACATGGTCAACATGTTTCAGCCAAAGATGATCCAACTATTTGATCATGGCTTTCTTCAGGACCAGATGATACTACTGCAACATAAATTGAAATAGAAGCAGGGTGGGATGAATCGGTACAATCAGGAAGACCGCCCGGGGTAGCGACGGCCAGAGCGCTGCCTCACGCCCTGAGTTGCTACCAGGAGTCGAGGCGACTATCCCCGATTTATTACGGGTGTCTTATCTGAACCCCTGCAGTTCCGCTTACTACTTGAGGAGTAGGTATATCTGTTGGTGGTATCATTCCATTTAAGTCTGGGATGGGATTCATCTCACCCTGCTTCTATTTCAATGATGAAGCATGCCACTTCGGTGGGTGATTGGACTTCGTCCTCTTTATGAGGACTGTTTTTCTTGGAGCACTTGGTCTTATTGGCTTCAGTATTTAGTTCTGTCTTTCGAGACCCACGGATTCCTTGTTGCACTTTGGATCACCTGCTGATTCTGCCACATTTGGAACTTGGCCATGTTGCACCTCCATCCAAGAGATGGAAAGATGGAGGACTATGACTAGATATAGACTCCCAGTGGAGAAGATCTCCCTCAAGGATCATGCTAAAACATATCCTACTGTAAATAAAAACTCTGTTGACCCGGCACAATATCTGTTGGTGGCTAGAAAAGTGACACTGCTTGGCGTCTTCATGAGGTATTTAGCCCTGGACAAATGCAAATGGAGGAATGGCCAACTCCTTGTCAAAGCAGAGATTTAAAAGATCACGCAGAATTATTATGAATACCCCTCCCCAGAAAGTGAGGTAATTGAGGAAGCAAAAGTATGACCTAAACTCACTTTTTACCCAGAAGGCTGAATGCACCATAACTAGACATGTTGGTGCCACTATGAACAAACGTAAAAAAATAGGGTTGTCTACTGGTGGCACTCCCAACAAGCTTGTCTCTCACCCGGTAGAAATAACAGGGACCTTTGCTCCTTTTGTCAGCACTTAAACCATTGAGACATGGCTGGTCGTAGTTTGGCTAATCTAGCATTGCTGTTGAGGGTGTGTCTCCCAGAGCTGTCGGAGTACAGCATTGTTGTACGGAGAAATAACAGTAGAAGAAATTTCACAAGTCATTTCGCGTTTGCCGTACAGTAAGGCGCTTGGTGACCTCAGCTTCCTGAGGATATTTTACCGGATGAATAAAAATCATATTGCCTATGTACTTTAAGAAATGTTCAGAGAGCTTTAGAGCAATGGCAGACTGTGTAGTGAATTCAAATATGTAATCCTAAGTCAGATAAAGATTTACGGTTCTGCCAAAAGTATAGGCCCCTCTCTCTCCTCAGTGCGGAGATGACTATCCTGGTGAAAATCCTAAAAAACCTATTGAGATGGGTTCTCCCAAGGCTCATACTTTATTCTCCGGTAGGCTTCTTGCTTGGATACATGTCCAAAAGACCTATGCGATTTATCCCCGATAATCCATCATACCATGGCTATATAGGCTTCTGTCTATAGAGGCTTCTGTCCGCTGCTCATAAGATGAGTTTTCGGATAAACACCTAAAAGTGCGGTGTTGTACCACAATGCACTATTTGTTACCGGTTGAAAGACTTCCTACTGGTTTGTGTTGGTCTTCAGTTCTATCAGTCTGGTTGAGCACCTATTCAGTGGAGACACTTTGAAATCCTGTCATGCTCTTTATGATGAGTTCAAGTTGTTGCCTGCCCAAATATTGGGAGTTGGTCCATTGTTGCAGAGCAGAATTGGCTCAGGTCCATTGCTACTTAAGCTCTCTCTGATCTTCTCACTTAGTGTGGCGGGACAAAGACCAGAGATTTGTATAGGGCCTTCATGAGGTGCTGATTTTAAGTCTGTTTTCTGAGAGGTTGGAACAAGCAACCTAGTACTGGCAAACCCAGCTTTCAGTAAAATATACAAAGGCTGAATAGTCCTCCCTTCAAGGCTTGCATAACTCGGAGTTCTCAAATGTACCTACTTTAAGATACAGAATTAGCAGTGAGTGCAGCTCAGACTGCAGTGTGACCTCGTGCATGTGCTTTGGTTGCATACTACCATGAGGAATGGCATCTATTGACTAAAACCACTGTCTGTGTTTTCCAACTCTGCTCAGTTAGCCGTTTTACCCAACATTTCAGCTGTTGATGGCAGCACATCACATTGGTACTGATGGATAGCTGCAATACTGTTAGTGGCTAAAATCTGTATACTCGAGCACTGGGGGTCTTCTGCAATGATCTCTCAGGACCAGTGGACCACTGAACTCCTTTTCTGGCAGAAGAAGAGGGCACTATTTATAGATATCTGGACCAGATGTCAGTGCTTTGACGAATATGAGGCCCCTTCATGACACAATACACACACTAAAAAGTATTTGATTGGCCTTGCTATTTCACAGGGATAGCCTTTCATCTCAGAACTCAACCCACTCGTTTCCTCCCGCATCGGGAGACAAGATTTTGGAGGGGGGGAAAAACAATAAAACTGGACATTTGACAAACATAGCAGTAAGACTAAAAATTGACATCGACTGATGGGCACAAGATGAGACCCACTCTGAAATCCAGGGCATTTGCTGCATCCTTTCAAACTTAAGAGGATAGATGATGAAAAAAACAGCCCTATCCATGCAAATCAGGGCTACCTGGTCTCCCTAATCACCCCTTCTTTTAATGCACCACTGTAGATCCAAATTTTCATACCTCTGCGGTTGTTCCCATCTTGCTGGCGTAACACCTATATGATCCAGGTTCTGGGTCTATTGTAAACTTTTGCATGACTCTGACTTAATTCCGCACGATGGGCATTTGTTCCTGATTAACAGTCACATTGACTGAGCCGATACGGAGTATAGTGGCACTTAGAATAAACGGTTTTGCCCTGATTTTTTTAGCACTTCTTCTGTGTTGAACAATGCTTTTTGTATTTCTGAGCTACCTTCGCCCTAAGAACTTATTTGATGAATATACAGCAAAGTCGTATTTTTTAATTGAATGGAAATTTAGAGTCACCTATGAGGCTACAAGTTTTTTTTGTAGTAAAATGTCTGTATTATACGTCAAGTTACATTGTCATTGTCTTCTGAGACACTCTGAGATGTAAGCCTGCACTGCAAACTCTTGGGCCATTGTTTGTTTGCAGAAAGACTCAAAGTATCCGTGTTTAAATCGGTTTACATCTTTTGCAAGTAGTACTGATTAGCATTAATTAATACTAAAACTGATGCTACAGGAGGACTTCCGGCATGGGCTTGTCAGATTCGTCAGTGTCCGATTTTCCCCTTCAGATTGTTATATTTTCCTTATTAAAGATTGCCTACTGTGCGCCTGATTCACAAACGTAAACTTACACTTTTGTGTACATTTACGATTTTAAGAAATTCACAAAGGAATCTTACTAGTGGTATTTTTACGACAGCATATCTTTATATGTGGGGTCTCCGCTACGAGGGCAAAGACTCCGCAGTCGTAAAGATACTGCTGTTAAAATGCCTTTGTGAATTGTAAACAACGTAAATCTGCACAAAGGTGGAAGTTTACCTTTTGTGAATCAGGCCATATGTGTATTTGTTACATTAGGAGAAGCAAGGGCATCAGAGCATGGTACTGGCAAAGGCTGTAATAACAGATATACAGGAACACATAGCAAACAACAGCAGGGAATACAGTTGTGAGACAAAGTAAGAAGCCAGATTAGGAAGAAGCAGCGAGTACAGAGTACGGGGTTGAGTTCAAAGCAAGATGCAGATTTTAATACACCAGCATCAGAGCAAGAGGCTAAAGAGGAGTGCGAGATTAAAGTGTGGGTTAGCGTAGCCAGTCAAGAAGTAGGGTTTCTAGAGTAATTCATCCCGTTTTGCAGGCATGTTTTGTCTAAAGAGTTATTTGTGTTAGGGTTGCGGGAGTTGCCCAATGGTGTAAGAATGTAACTTGATCAGTTGCCATAAACATTTAATGTCCTCAGTGAGTTAATTTGGCAGTGTTTATACCCGTTTAGGTTAAGACTTCAAGAGTCAGTTGATAGTGCTGGCCTGCCTACTACCCCACCCTCTATCTATTCTATCAGCATAATCCAGAGCATGTAGGTCTCAAGAAGGTGTCTTACTGCGCAGCTGTTACAGGAAAGTAACTTTCTTTAAATGTATGATTCATAACCTCCTTACTTTGAAAAAAATGCTATGGCACATATACCGTGTGAATTCCTGTCACTTTGAAATATCACAGATTTTTCTAGTTTTTTGTTTTGTTTATGACCATGCCTTGAGACAGTGATCAGTACAGAATGTATTTTTTTTTTTTATGTATACAGAAGTGGCAACTTGACTATCGGAGCTTCAGAGAGACAACAATGTATATTATGATTGGATTAGATTTATTTCAAAACAGACGGTAAGAATTGTGGAAATTCATTGCATGTGTAAAAATGCTTTCAAATCTACTGTGATGTTTAGTTCTCAATTTGTTTATTAATCTAAATATTATTAAGCTAATTTACCATCATTTAATTCTGCCTGGCAGCAGATGGCCATGGTGCCATTTAGCGCAAGCTAGGTTTCTCGTTTTGCAACAAAAGTCCTTCACATGTTATGCTAACTTTTGGCATTTGTAGGATGGTTCTAGAATACTGTTCTAAAGGTTTTTTGTTTGTTTTTTTAATTCGTGGTCATCCGCAAAACGTGTGCCCATTCACAACTTGGGTTAAAAAGGAACCTTACATCGCTTGCCCTTTAACATTGAATTCAAATACTTTTGTCTACCACAAACCTTGAAGTTTATTATAGCATTGTCATCCCTTATCAAACAATTTGAAAGTGCAGGGTGACATTCTGGCTGATGGCATTAACTAGACAAGCAGGACTAGAGCAAGCTGCGAAAGTTCTCTGTTAAAGGATTGAAGCAGTTCAAGCATAAACTCCATTAAATGCCTTCTACAACTATTTAAACATTGTCTTCTGACTGAGCTGGTTCTGGGAACTCCAGATTTCATGAATGACCATGAAGGTGCTGCATCCCAAAACCGCAAAACTTGCAGCAGTCCCAAAGGCCATCATTCATGGTAGCCATTTTGACATCCATCAGTACTCGCACTTCACGTGAAACGTCCTTTGTGCTTAACATTCTTGGCCTCATATTTTGCTCGATCCATTTTAATTGTGTGGCTGTTAAGACGTTTGATAATTGGATTTCTATTGCATCTTTCTAAAGTAATGGATTATGCCAACTGATTTTTAAAGGCAGTGAGGTGATGATGCAAGACATAATAGTTGAGTTTGAAGGGGTTTAAAGCATAGATACTCAGTGCCTGGACATTTTTAGGACAATTGTGATGGATACTTCTAACCACATGTTCCTTACCGTTAGAACAATCACAGGTGCAGGACTTTATCTGGATTTTCAACAGTTAGTCCACGAGCCGGTGGGTGACTTGGTCTCCACGACATCCTCGCACTGCCCCAGAAATGACGATGCATAACTGGATTTAGATGCTACCCCTGCATGCTGACACTATTTTATTCTACTCTCAACATTGTCCGTTCTACCAGAGCTTTAATTCCACATCGGCAGTATGCCAGGAAAAATGCCTAAATGTTCTTACCCTCTCCTCCCTCCCCAAATTTGAGAAAACAGAATTTAAACAATGCTGCGACTGCAGAAAGCAGATCTTGATTATGGACCCGCACAACGTTTGTGGTGCTTGGGTTCCAGTCACAACTCAATTATATGGCAAAATCTCCCTAATAACACCTTCTGATTCTTAATACCATCTTTCTCATCGTAGTCACTTCAGCTCATCATGTGAATAAGCTACAGGTCAACTGGATGCAGCTGCCCTACACAACCTTTTTACTGATAGACTGGTGTTGAGTACCAGGGTAGTCTTTATGCCTAAAGTTGTGATGTCTTTTCACGTTGGGCAATCCATCACCCTCCCAACATTCTTGGTGCACTGCTGTAAAACCTTCCAGGTTCCGAATAGCACCTCAGGAGTATTCTAAAAGTTAGGTTTTTGCGGTTAGAGTATTCACCAGAAAGAGCATCACCGACAATAAGTAAGTTGGACCATAGTACATAATCTCCTACTATGTTCATTGACCGTGTATGGTTAAAGGACCCATAGAAGGACATTTCTTTTTTTTTCTTTTTTTATCCTTATTCACCTCCGGGTCTAATGACACCTTCCCTTGCCTTTCAATGTGGGAGGCATCGGGATCTGGCATTTTCCTCCTGCCGGTACATCTCTTACACCGTCCGATATTATGGCAGCTGCATTGGATCAAACCGATATGAATTGGGGGCCCTTGCTGCAAGAACAGAGTTATGTAGGTGTAATCATTGGACAGGAATTTCCATCTCTTCTCTTCCATAAACCTTAGTTTCGATTACCCCCTGCCCACTTCTGTAACATTGCCTAAAATCTTTTCTTCTTGGACCCATTTCCCAATAAGTCTCTTTTAGACATATAAAACATATACTCAAGCCACTCTGAATGTTGAGGCGAGGTTTCTCTCGCCCAGTTACAACAGATTTCTCTTCTAGCCAGTAGGACTGCATAAAACAGTCACTCTCTAGCAAATCCTACCACTCCTTACATCACACCAAAAATGATTAGTGAAAGGCTTACCTTTATTTGTAGCCAAAAAATACCCGAGTGTCGATTCTACTTCCTCCTAAAATCTCTTAATCTTTGTGCGTTGATTAAACGTGGCTATCTGTCGCCTTTTCAAACCCACACTTTGCATTTGACGTCGGCCTTCCTTTCCCCATTTTTGACAACTTCTCAGGTGTTAGTTATGCCCTATGGAGAGAAAAGAGGTGTTTTTTTTTTTTTTTTTTAAATTAAAAAAGCAGGCTCGACAATGGAATATTCTGTGCACATTGATACTTACAACCTATATTGTAAATCGCCCCTCGGTAAGCATCTTCCCCATACATCTTCTGCCAGTCTGACATCTCCTTCCATGGTGTCTTATAATTCCCAGTACCAAAGAGAGACTTCTTTCCCGGGGGTTTTCCATCTAGTTGCTCTTCCAAGTCATTTCCAATACCCAGAGGCGACTTCCGAATCTGTTCCCAACTCTTCAGTTGCATATATTTAAAATGTGAAATTTTTCCCCCAAAGAGATTTTTTAACTCGTTCCTTGCTATTAGATGTCTACCTTGAGTGACCTCCTCCCAAAAGAGTACTCCAGCATTTCTTATTAATAGCGCCAGTATATCTTTAAGACATTCCGGTGTCCCTGGAGATTCCCAGACTTGAGCTGAGAAGCAGTAGTAATCTAGTTTGGATCATTGCCTTATATACCACATTCTAGCAAGTGCTTGCGGCACGTTTAGTTTGATTTTTTTCTTTTTTTTTTTTTAAGAATTTTGGATCCCCAAACTTGAAAAGAAATCTGTCTGCGCCCATCTTACTTTCTTTTATCATTGTCGAATACATAGTTCACACATCTGAGTGTATTAAAAAGAATTCTAGAATTTGCAATCTGAAAGGCCCAAGCATAATATTGGATGTCTGGTAGAGATCATTCCCCTTTCTCTCTTCTTCTCCGCAACTTTTTCCGAGGGATCCGATCCCCTTATGAGCCCAAATAAAGGCGTTTATCGACTGTTGGATTTTATCTATTGACGCTTTCTCAAAATGCTGGTGAAAAGTATTAAATAGATGCGAAATTTTTGGCAGTATCACCATTTTAATCAAATTAACCCTCCCAAAGATTATGGGGAGATGGACCCAGCCCTTCGTTAACTCAGATGTGGGAACTATAAATCGCAAAGAGCATGTTGCTTCATCACAGACCTTAAAAAGGCACGGGATTTGGGCGTGTGTATGGCTATGCTTTTACTTGATTTGTCTAGGTTCAAGTACATAATGATATTAAAATCTCCTGCCGTAATCGCAGGACCTGGGAAGTCAAACAGGTTGCTAAACACTGCTTTTAATGGTTCACAATCAGGGGTTTGGGCCATAGTTACCCACTAATGTTAGTGGACTACCACCTATTTTTATGTTTGCTATAAACCATCTGCCACCCTTGTATCCAAAAGCCATATTTTTCCCCCTTGTTTTTCACCACTATTGCCAACCCTCTAATGTTGATGGTCTGCTCTGTGCATATCATCTCTTGCACCCAGCTTTGCTTTGAAAACCGTTCCGTATACTCCTTTTATCGAATTGGTTTCTTGTAAAATCGAAATTTGTGCTGGAGAGTCTCTAAGACACTGTAGTATCTTATCTCTTCTACCCTTCGTACCTAACCCATTAACATTCCATGTTAGTATCTGAGGAGTCATCTCCCTGCTGTACTCTCCAGCCCTTCAATTGAATATCACTGTATCTATTAGCTGCCATCTTCCTCTCTGAGGTGTTCGAGGATCTTTTTATACATTTTTTTCCCACATGCTCCCTACCTGATACACCCCTCCTTACCCCCCCCCCCGCCCCCAGCTCCCTTTCGAGAACCCACCCATACTTCCTTTTGGACCTGATGCTAGTCCAATTTTCTTCCCATCCCACTGGCATGCACTACCACCGAACCCATATACTGAAAAGAACTCCTGTTACCCCGCCAACATCCTCCCTTATTTTATCTCACCGTGATTTCTTTTGTGCATCAATCTCTGGATTCCTCTCTCCCCTTCTTGATAGCCTCCAAAAGGTCATCAGCCTCTCTTAAACATCTCAAAGAATGCATTTTATTATTGTGCATAACTCTCAGATGCCAGTAATTTGCGTAGCCTGCTCTGGATGTAATTTTTGGTTAGCCCCCTCCACCAAGTTACTGGCTTCTTCTTTCTGCCCTTTAAGTATTTCCAAACTTTGCCTTTCTGAGCTAGCCCCCCTACCTCTCTGTTGTGTGGCTTCCTTGCCTGTGATCTGCTTTTCCGCTCCCTCTGTCAGTAAAAATGAACTCTTCTCTTTTCCCTCTCGAGCCCCGTGGGGTCCCCGAACCTCTGACTGATGCGAGAGCAGCGCTTGTGCTGCCGCTATCCCAGAGGAGACCTCGTGCAGCTGCCCTGCTGCTCCTTCTGAGCTCCAGGGCGGCTCTGATCCAGCAGGTTTCTCCTGGCATCCACTTGCATCGAATCCACGCCTTTTTTCACGTACTCCTTGCACCTCAGGCACCGTCAGTCAGTCCGGTGAGGCACATTGATTTAGATCCAAAAAAAAGAAAGAGGTTGGGGGTTAATACTTAATCCGGTGGTGGTGCACTCACCAGCACCTAGCGACCCGCGTCTGTGGAGGCCGCCTTGCTCTCCAACAGAGATGGAATGACATATCGGATTCTTTCCAGCAGGATTTTTTATAGGTCATTCCTGAACCCCATGAGGCATGCATATTTTCTATTCTGTGAAAGACTATAGGATGTTCTGCTAGAAGCTGAGGGCTACTTGCAGACTGGACTGTCCCTTTAGTCCTATTATTGATTACAGCAGTTCATTCTCAGACAGCAGTTTGGCTACTCAAGTCTCTCCATCAATCTTACTCTGACCAGAGTGTATCCAAACAAATGACCCAAGTTGTGGCCACCTGGAGACTGAGATCATCCATTCCACAAGGTAGCTTTTATTGTAAAACTGTGCTTAAGCGCCATGTGAAAGCTATGTCTCTTTAGACTTGAGATGAGAACTTTTAATATCCACTTGCGTTAAACAATACTCGGAATCCCCTGTGAGTATGGTGCTCAAGTCCTAGACAATAAGATGCCATCTGGAAAAAAAAGGCAAGTCCATTATACGTATCTACTGATAGACAACTTCTTACCAGTAGAATGCATGTTTGGATGCTCCTATTCCTAGCATGCAGTGGTTTAATAGCACTTTGATGGTGACTGCTTCCCCAAACTCTAATTATTCAGGTAAGGAGCAAAACTAGAAAGATGTGAAATCCTGTACGTTTTTCAGACCACATTTCTGATTATTTCAAGCTTTTCCTGCACCGCTGATGCCAAATTGCTTATTCATTCCAGATACTATGGGCGGATATGATTATCTTCTCTCAGGTTTTTCCAGAAGGTTTTAAGTCTTGCCTGAAGAGGGCTTTGTGGTATCTCTGCAGTATTTTTAAAAGGCATATTTGATCCCTGTGTGGTTGCGATCCTCGTAAATCTTACAAATAAGGGGCTCTGACCCACACTCCGGTAATGTACATTTATTTGTCACATCACAAATGAAGGTAATTGAATCCGGAGAAATGTCCACTAAGGTTAAACATATTTGGGGCTGGCTCTACATAGATTCTAGCCCTTGGATTATCAGGGTTTTCACTTGAATCTAAAAATGTAAATTATAATGTATACCGCAAGCCACTTTAAAACAATTTTTTATTTAACCAATGAGAGCTTGTTTCATTTTGTTTATTTCACAGGTTTTTTCGGTTAGTTTAGAATCACATTTCAGGTAGCTGTATTGAATGGAAGAAAGACCATTTGGTGATAATTGTTTTTGATTTTTTTATATTGTAGCAAACCTTGTAAAAACATTCATCTTTATGAGCATTGGTTCTTAGTCTTTCTCAGTGTGTTTTCTTTTTAATATAGGTATGTGGATGCCTTGTTGTACCTGATCTATGCTTATCAGTATAACAAAGAACTCTTGTCGAAAGGACTGTACCGAGGACTCCATCAGGAGCTCATATCGCATTACAGAAGAGAATGCTTCCTTGTAAGTACAGCACAATGACAATTGAGTGTCCAATTTTTTAAAACATTGCAAGTGAAATTGGAAGAGTTTGACACTACAGTATTTTAAGTAATACACTGTAAAATGTGAAGTTCGAGCAGTAATTGAAGGAAATATAAGGTGCTCTACAACCCCGGCTGGATGTTGATGTTTTAGTGGAATCGGCTTTTTCTCTTTTTTTTTTTTTTTTTTTTTACATTTTGACGATTTGACCTTTCCCTCAACCTTCTCCTTGTCTTAAAGAACAGACAACCATATTCCATAATACTCATGTCAGGCAGTTAGAAAACTACTGACGCTGTGTGCTAAACTGGTGATAGTTTTAGAAATGCTTTCTTCCACCCCTCAGAAAGAGTGTATTTTTAATTATAGTTTTTGCAATAACATATATCTGTTTTCAGAATATCATGAAATTTTGCTTTTTAGGTACACTTAAGTGCAATATATAAGTTCAGTATTGTGATAAAAGACTAACAAAAAAGTATCCTTCCCGGAGGGACTAGAACATTGTGGCCTTGAGAGCGATCTGGTATAAATATCATATTTTGTCTGCGAACCCCGTGAGAGCCATGATGTTCGGAATGTAATCTGAGATAGGCTGCTCTGTGGTGTAGCTTTAAATTGAAGGTTTCTTGTATGCAAATGGTTGCACCTCTCTCATCCTTCTGTTATCTAATTCTACTATGTCCCTGCACCTTGGTTTGTTCTGGAAAACGAACTTTTCACCGGAGACGTGTATTGTCTCTGACAAAGCAATTTTGAGCTGTGCGGCAAAATAAAATAAAAAAATTAGCCAATTCAGTGGTCACAAACCTATCTCACTTTTAACTTTAACCTGCCTAATTTGCATTTTAAATCGAGCTGCAGATGTATGTATCTCATTTATAAGTTGTGCAGCATTGGTGCCTGGAAGCAAAACTGTCTACATTTAAAGAATGCATGCATGTATTTCTACACAATTAGTCATTTACTTAATATGTAGATCTAAATATACACACCTGCTTGAAAGGTAAACAAAATGTAAGGAATGCAGAGATTGCTTTAAGGACTTGGTCATTCTTAGGCAGTTATCATTCAGATAACAAATTAATCACATTGATGTCTGGAATGACTGAAACCAAAATAACTGTTTGGGTATCTTCAAAAATTAGACCGGATACCTGAAGTTTGATTTGTGCTTCTTCCGTTTTGAAACCCATTGATTCGACCTTCTGACACCATGACTGTCATGCTAAAATAAATAGGACGCACAATCTGGAAAAAAGATTTAATTTTGAGTTTTAGAAACCACTTTTTTCTACTTCAGCCATACATGAAGATGTAGGTGCAACTAGCTTAGAAATTACTAAAATTGAAAACCCTTTTAAACAAATGGGTGGTACAATTTGTAGTTGCATTCAGTGCTGGGACTGGAAACGCCAAGATCTCATAAAGTGGCAATCAAAGTGTGGCAGTGGTAGGAGGGTGATCCACAAGGGGAAGAGGTTTGAAAGTCTGACTACAAATTTATAAGTTTTTTTTTTTTAACTCTGCCGATACGAAATTGTCACCAAGGACAAAGGTGACAGTAAATCTGTTGTGGTTTACTTAATTTAGCACAAAGAGGATGGATTATGAAATCTCCTACAAGGTTAAAGTACCTGCTTCCGAGATCTGTGTGTCCAGCAATTTTCAGGGAAATATAATGTAAGATAACCCTGGTATTTAATTTACTAGTGCAAGAAAGTTCTGTTTTGTCAAGTAGGTTTTGACTAATAAAGTATATACAGTGGGTTAATGTGCTTGCTGCTGAGCACATACTATTAGTACAAACAAACCCCAACCAGTGCCTTACATTTTCAATCCTGAGTGTTTCTCCCGGCTTACACTCTTAGCATATGTCTACCAGTAAGGATGATTTGACTCCTACTCATTGTAAACCTCATTGCCTTATGTAACATGTAACAATGGCTGCACATTGATTTACACACGTGTCTGATTTATTGTCTCCCTGTATAATGTGTGCGTGTGATGTAAAGCTCTCACACCTGCATTGGGATGAGTAGGGCTGCAAAATAATTAAATTAGTAAGTGCCATTAAATTGTTATTTAACTATCACACAGATCCATCTGACATTCTTACGTTGCATGCATGTTTCTTATTTACAGGAATTAAAGTCAAATGTTCAGCCTCCAAATCTTACATAAAGAGCTGCGTGTCTTTGTTTCCCTACGTTGCCTTGGCATCTCTAGGTGTTAGGCTCCAGAGAGCTCTCAGTTAGGATGATAATGGAACTTGAACCGGAGGGCTGAAGGCCCTTTAGATCAGGCTTTTGATTTTGGCCCGTCTGGAAGTGAAAATAAGAAAGCCCCCCTGCTCGGGACGGAAAGTAGACAGCTTGCGGGCGCTGCTGAACGTGCCATGGTGTCAGCAAATTGCACTGGGACAAATTCTGTATTTTTCACTGGAACCGGGCCGGCACTGGCTCAAAAATAACTGGCACATGCGGTTGGATCCCCCTAATTTCCAGGACTGGTTGCGTTTTAGAAACTGCCTTTTTCACCAAGTAAATAAAATGTGATGGGGTGACAATGTCTCAGTAATACTTTTGTTTCGAAACAAAAAAAGTCTCCTTCAACTTATTCTATGCTCGTTAAACCCAGAGCACCATCTGGTATACAGCACACAAGGCTGGGAGAGGATTGCAAATGAAATGTATTGCAAGTGCGACAGCATATGCCACAAAGGAAAAGCCATGATGGCTCACAAGGTGAGACACGACCTTACCAATAAAGGTGACACTTCACAGGCTTGAGGGTCGGCGACCGGGGTGTGTCCCCTCTCAAATATAATTGAGGGATGCTGCCCAATCAAACATGTGCCCTGATAGAACCCACATTAGTTGGACAGTGGGACGCCGATAATGCCGTCGGTGCTGGTATAACGAAACATAGGTACCTGAATGTTTGATTTTCCATGTAGAAAACACAATTTGTTTAAGCTTTCGGATTTTCTCCGTTTCAGTTAATTGTCTTACTTTTCGTATGCGCTGCGAAGGGCCTGCTGGTGGAATCTGCTTCTCTTCCAGGGGATCCTCATCAATAGTCATAAGCACTGAATATTCCCGCCCATGTGCGGGGACCCCGGAAATAATACAATTATATATATGTAAAAAGCATACATATATACAGCTCTGTATATGTATAAACATATATCATTTTTTCCAAGCAAATGCAGCTCCCATAAAAGGCTAGGCAATGTAAATATACACATCCAATAACACATATATATATATATATATATATATATATATATATATATATATATATATAGGTATAACAATACACCTAAATCTCTTTTTTTTTTTTTTTAATGAGGTAAACACTCATGAGAAAGCAAAAAATAAAGAGAACAAACTGTGGAAAAACACAGATGTACAACACATTGCCAGCCTGCAGGCTGCATTGCAATATAATACCATAGAGACTAAAAAGCCCTGTACAGGTAAAAAACTGGCACCGTGCCTTTAAGGCAGCCCTGACTTCCATATCCCATCATGCCTCAGGGGTGACAGTTAGGTCAGTTGTTCTTTCCGGCTCCTTCAGTCAGGACCCTGGAATTCAGCTCTCTTCTTTTTTGACTCTTTAGTCAAGAATTATTACTACTTTAAGATTTTTTGGACTTCTTCTTAGAACTTCTTTGAGGAAGTCTGTATCCTGTGTTTTTCTGACTGACTTTTTTGCTATTTTGTCAGAAAAATGCCTTCTTTATTTGTTCCATGTCCATCTTGTGGAAAAAAGGCGGCTTCAGACACACATGAGGTGTGTATTATCTGTCTGCCGGACTCTCACTCTCCAGCAACTTGCCATCATTGTGAAGACCTTTCCAAAAGGACTTTGAAGGAGAGGGAGAGGATTAGGCTGTATGGCCTAGCAGAACGGTCGACGTCGAAGCAGTTGGTCCCTGTTTGCTCCCAATCGACGTCGGGCTCGGCGTCGAAGACTCCAGCGGCGGGATCGTCGCTGAGAGGTGAGGAGTCAAGGGGAAGTCATGCTGCAAAGAGAAAATCGTCGTCGACTTTAGATTCAGCGTCGAAGCGGATGCGTTCGACATCGACGGCGTCTAAAAGCTCGGCGTCGAGGACTCGGCGCCATAGTTCAACGTCGAAAAAGCATCTGTCGACGTCAAGAGAAGATCGATCGACGTCTGCACAGAGATATCGTTCGTCGTCGAAAGAAAGACATCGTTCGACGTCGAGGTCGGCGAGACATCATTCGACGTCGCAAGAAGTACGTAGACGATCTCCACAGTCGACGTCGAGACCAAGATCGCCGTCAAGATCAAGATCGCCGTCGAGGAAACATCGTTCGACGGCGAAGAGGCTTTCGACGTCGTCGGAGCATTCGACGTCGAGACAGAAGTCTCCGTCAGGAGTGACGTCGAGGCAGACGCCTCCGTCAGGGCCGACGTCGAGGCAGGAGCCTCCGTCGGAGTCGACGTCGAGGCAGAGGCCTCCGTCGGAGTCGACGTCGAGGCAAAGGCCTCCGTCGGAGTCGACGTCGAGGCAGGTGCCTCCGTCGGAGTCGACGTCGAGGCAAAGGCCTCCGTCGGAGTCGACGTCGAGGCAGGTGCCTCCGTCGGAGTCGACGTCGAGGCAGGTGCCTCCGTCCTCACAGGTCTCCAAAGCTTTGGTGAGGTACATGAAGCCTCCGTCGAAGATAATCTCGACGTCGAGACAAGAAGCTCGGAGCCTCGAAGATTCGAGTCAAAGATCTCCGGTGATAGGCCTATCACCGTCGAGGCAGCCCTCTGTTGAGGGTACGCAGGAGGTGTCACATATTCGCCTCACGATTCGACCAGTCTCAAGGCGGAAATCTCCTCATAGACTGATATATACGACTCCTGAATCAGCGCGTCTCATATCTATCTCGCCTTCAGGATCAGAGGGCTCAGGTTCAAGATCAGAATCACCAGAGCTTGTGCATCAATCTCCAGTACCTGCAAGAGAAAGTTCGCAGGAGGAGGACAATGCTGTACCACAAAGTCCCGTAAGGGAGATGCCTCAGGACCCTGCTATGCCAGACGCAATAAAGGCATCGCTAACAAGAATAAGGGGCGTGGTATTCCCAGCGACACCGATCAGACCAAGATCTCGAGAAAGGGAATCCCGAAGTCACTCTCGAGCACCAAGAAGGCGATCCAGGTCTCCCTCCCGCAGAAGAGAGTCGACCAGATCAGAGAGAAGGCGCCGTAGGACCCCTTCTACCTCCCCTTCTTCCAGATCATCCAAAAGGGATTATTCACCGACACTCTCGGAGACGCCACCCTCTCGGGTATCTCCGGTAGATGATATTTCTACGTTTCAAGAAGTGTTGTGTAGAGGAGCTACAAAATTAAATATCCCTATGCCGGTTCAGGAGACCACTTCATCCATAATTTTTGAAACTCTTCATGAACGCACAGTGTCACGCCCTTTATTGCCGTTAGTCCCCGGTTTGCTACAACCGGTAATGGATATCTTTCTCACACCAGCAACCACCAAAACGGCGCCGGCGAGAATTCTAAAAAAGTACCGTCCAGCTCCGGAGGATCCTCTATTCCTTAAATCGGATCCTCCACCGGACTCTGTCCTCACCGCCGCTGCCAGGAAGACGCATGCAGTAGCGGGATCTTCAACGGTACCACCAGATAAGGACAGTAAAACACAAGACTCCTGGGGGAGGAAAGTTTGCGGCTCAGCATCCTCAAGCCTTAAGGTGGCGAGTGCCTCGGCTCTTCTGGGGCGCTATGATAGGTCATTATGGGACTCTCTGCAGAGGTTCATTGACAAAGTTCCATCAGAGGACAGACGGGACTTTGAAGAGATTTTGCATGAGGGGAGTCTGGTTTCTAACCAGATCATAAGTGCAGCGGCAGATGGGGCAACACTGGCAGCGCATGAATATGCACATGGAGTCACAGCCAGAAGATCATCCTGGCTTAGATTGACGGCCTTGAAACCGGAAGCGCAGGCAAGAATTTTAAATCTGCCTTTCTCCGGTAGTTCTCTTTTTGGGTCCCATGCAGACGAAGAAATGGCCCGTATGAAAGCAGAGCTGGAGACCATGAAAGCTGTCGGGCTTGAAAAGAGAAAAGAGTTTCGATGCCGCAAGGGAAATGACAGGCGCAGTTACCAACAGAGGGTTCAAACCCCTCATTGGCAAAAGAACCAGGACCAGCAAGGTCAAAAGAAACCACAATACCAGTCCCGCAAGCCATCCAGGGGACGAGGTAAAAACAGGCAGTCTAATGCTGGAAACAAAGCTCCGGGGAAGCAATGAGAAGCCGCTTCCTCCGATGCTGTCCACCGCTCCCGTGGGAGGAAGTGTTGCACATCATCTTCCAGAGTGGCAATCCATCACAAAGGACAAGTGGGTACTGAATATACTGCGTCATGGGTACTCGCTTCGTTTCAAAAGTCACCCCCCATCGATTCCTCCTGTCAATTCATCCCAGCATCTAAAGCAGCTCAGAGAAGAGGTAGCGACGCTACTACTCAAATCTGCAATAGAGAAAGTGCCCATAAACCAGAGAGGAAAGGGAGTTTACTCCAGATACTTTCTCATCCAAAAGAGGAGTGTGAAGGTAGAGTTCAGACCCATTTTAGACCTACGGATACTGAACAAGCACATAAGAAAGGAAAAATTTCGCATGCTGGCGCTCCACCAAATATATCCTCTTCTCCGGATGGGCGATTGGATGTGTTCACTGGACCTTCAGGATGCATATTTCCATATTCCCATCCTAAGGAATCATCGAAAATTTCTCAGGTTTGTGGTAGGCAACTCTCACTATCAGTTCAAAGTCCTCCCATTTGGCCTGAAGTCAGCTCCGCGAGTATTCACAAAATGCGTGGCAGTAGTAGCGGCTGCTCTGAGACGCGCAGGAGTCTTCGTCTATCCCTACCTAGACGACTGGCTAATAAAGGGCTCATCACCACAGAATGTGCGGTCACAGCTGTCGCTATGCCTGAACTTATGTCGCAAGTTGGGTCTCAGAGTGAATGTCAAAAAGTCCAATTTTTCACCAACGCAGAGGATCCACTACCTGGGTGCAACTATAGACTCCGTAGTAGGAAAAGTGTTTCCTTCGGAGGAAAGACAGTCATCCATTATGCTAAAAGGCAGACAGATCATAACCAGCAATCTGTCGTCGGCAAGGCGAATCTCATCTCTGCTAGGGGCCATGGCATCCTGCATCTTCCTAGTGCCCAATGCCAGGCTAAGGATGCGTCCTCTCCAGCAAGATCTCGAGGACAAATGGGATCAAAGGAACTCCCTGTGGGAAGAAAAGGTTTGCCTCTCCTCTGCAGCCAAACAGTCAGTCAAGTGGTGGCTGAAGCCAAGGAATCTACAAGTGGGGATCCCCTTCCATCAAGAGCCCCCAATTCAGACCTTAATCACCGACGCATCCCTTCAGGGATGGGGTGCGCATTTTGGGACTCTGCAAACTCAGGGACGGTGGTCCAGCAGCGAGCAGTTGTACCACATCAACATGCTGGAGCTCAGGGCAGTCCACCTAGCCCTCAAAGCGTTCCTGCCTGCGATCACGACGAGTACCATTCTAGTACAGACGGACAATACCACCACAATGTACTACCTGAACAAGCAGGGGGGTACTCGATCCAGAACGCTCTCGCTGGAAGCTCAGTCCCTGTGGCACTGGATCCTAGCAAGGAACATCTCATTGAAAGCGGTGCACCTACCAGGAGAACTCAACGTGCAAGCAGACTTGCTCAGTCGGCATTTTCAAGAACCAGAGGACTGGGTGATCAACGACGAGGTGTTAGAAGACATCTTCGAGGAATGGGGGCGCCCGCAAGTGGACCTCTTCGCGGACGAGCAAAACACAAAATGCCGAGGCTTCGCCTCAAGATACCATCGACCAGGATCCCTAGGGAATGCCCTTTTGATCAGTTGGTCAATGACATTTGTGTACGCTTTTCCGCCTCTCCCACTAATTCCCAAGGTGGTGACCAAGCTACAGAATTCATCTGCCAAGATGATCCTCATAGCACCGGACTGGCCGAGGCAGTGGTGGTACACGGATCTCCTACACATGTCGATCCGCCCCCACAAGCGGCTGCCGTGCAGGCCGGACTTGTTATCCAAGATGCAGGGGAAGATTTACCATCCCAGCCTTCCCTCGCTGAGCTTAACAGCATGGCTCCTGAAGTCCTCCAGTATGGCCATCTGAACCTCCCTCAAGAGTGTATGTCCATACTGAAGGAAGCCAGGAGGCCTTCGACAAGACACTCCTACTTCTGTAAGTGGAAAAGATTTTATATATGGTGTGCTCAGCATCATTATGATCCCACTAAATGCCAGGAGGATGTAATTTTGCCCTATCTTCTACATTTAGCAAGGGCAGGGTTGAAATTTTCATCCATAAAGGTTCACCTAGCAGCCATAACAGCATACAGGCGTTCGCCTTCACAGCAGTCATTTTTTAAAGTGCAGGTAGTGAAGGATTTCTTGCAAGGACTCGAGAAAGTCTATCCCCCTGTTAGACCTCCCTCTCCTTCCTGGGAGCTAAACTTGGTTCTGTCAAAGCTCATGGGTTCGCCTTTTGAACCTATTCATAAGGCTACCCTACAGCACCTCACATGGAAGACAGCATTTTTAATAGCCATCACTTCAGCACGGAGGGTCAGTGAGATACAGGCCCTCTGTTCTAAAGAACCCTACACAATTTTTCATCTAAATAGGGTGGTGATGAGAACTCATCCTTCGTTCCTACCCAAGGTGGTATCGGAGTTTCATGTAAACTAAGCCATCTCCTTACCAACCTTTTTTCCCAACCCCTCCTCTCCGGCAGAGAGGGCGTTGCATTCTCTAGATGTCAAAAGGGTCCTAAAATTCTACCTAGATAGGACTAAGAATGTCAGGAAATCTGATCAATTGTTTGTGAACTATGGGGTTGTCCGTATGGGCTTTGCTGCATCCAAACGTTCCATTGCTAGGTGGATTGTTTCAAGTATTACATTGGCCTACCAACTGGCTCAGAAACCATTGGGGGCGCGCCCTAAAGCGCATTCGACAAGAGGAAAAGCGGCTACCGCGGCTTTTCTCAATAATGTCCCACTCTCCGAGATCTGCAAGGCAGCTACTTGGAGATCTGTCCACACTTTTACCAGGCATTATTGTCTGGATTCGGACACCAGAGCGGACACTCAAGTAGGACAAGCCTCCTTGAGGAATCTGTTCCATGCATAATCATTTCCATGATTCTCTTTCTCCATGGGTGATACAACCTTAGTTTCATTTGCCTGCAGGTGGAAGGGGAGCTTGCTACTCTATTCAGTGCTTATGACTATTGATGAGGATCCCCTGGAAGAGAAGGGTAAGTTACTTACCTGTAATCCTAGTTCTCTTCCAGGGGTATCCTCATCAAAGTCATAAGCAACCCACCCACCTCCCCAGGCAAATGAGAAGAAGTGTATTATTCATTATGGAAAGGATATATCTTTGTGTTTAGGACTACGGTCCCGCAAAGAACAACTGACCTAACTGTCACCCCTGAGGCATGATGGGATATGGAAGTCAGGGCTGCCTTAAAGGCACGGTGCCAGTTTTTTACCTGTACAGGGCTTTTTAGTCTCTATGGTATTATATTGCAATGCAGCCTGCAGGCTGGCAATGTGTTGTACATCTGTGTTTTTCCAGTTTGTTCTTTTTATTTTTTGCTTTCTCATGAGTGTTTACCTCATTAAAAAAAGAAAAGAGATTTAGGTGTATTGTTATACCTTTATATATATATATATATATATATATGTGTTATTGGATGTGTATATTTACATTGCCTAGCCTTTTATGGGAGCTGCATTTGCTTGGAAAAAATGATATATGTTTATACATATACAGAGCTGTATATATGTATGCTTTTTACATATATATAATTTTATTATTTCCGGGGTCCCCGCACATGGGCGGGAATATTCAGTGCTTATGACTTTGATGAGGATACCCCTGGAAGAGAACTAGGATTACAGGTAAGTAACTTACCCTTCCAGATTACCCCAGGTTTTGGCATCATTCTGCTGGCGATGGCGCGCAAATGATTGCGGTCTCAGACTCGCTGGGGAGTTTATCGCAGTGTCACATGATCAAGCCTACAGCCAAGTGGTTAATGTCGAAACCCGTTTTTAAGGTACTAATCACGAATTAAAATGTGCCATCACCATGGCTTTTTTCATGATCAGGCGTGAGCTGAACACTGTGAAGTGCTCTTTTTTTAGTAGTTTGGAATACACACGTTATTGTGCCTGGAATTTCCTTTAATATCAATTGAGAAGTTCTTGTTAACCAGAAACGTCGAGTATAAACGAGGCCCCTTTAAAAAAAAAAAAAAGTTATTCATTCTGCAAATGACGCGTTTCGAAGGCAGTTGCGAAAAGTAAATAAGTCAAGTTGGAATAAACCAAGGGTGTTGCTAGGTAACACGATGCTTCACTCTCAGGCTTCAGTCGAGAACGTGCCGGTATAGCTTGTAGCCCTGTTAAAATGATGCACATCCCTCCCAACATAGAGGCCCTAAGCCCACCCCCGCCCCCTCGAAAGCCCGCATGCTGCTTCTTTACGTCGCCTTTACATTAGTCACCCACAGCAAGAA
Source organism: Triturus cristatus (assembly GCF_964204655.1). Taxonomy (NCBI): domain Eukaryota; kingdom Metazoa; phylum Chordata; class Amphibia; order Caudata; family Salamandridae; genus Triturus; species Triturus cristatus. Next base: position 1,327,506,773 of record NC_140591.1, read on the forward strand.
TAAATGGTTTTTTACATGAACTCTATAGCGTGTGTACTCCGGGGAGCCACTAGATGCCAGTATTGCAGCATGTTTGCAATGCTGAATTTGATCATTCTATGCAAGGGAGATGGCCGAGAGAGAGGGAAACTGGGTAAAACAGGGGCAGCTCAGCTGCACCTTCTCCGAAGATCTACGTCTCAGAAACAATCGACACGTGAATGATGAAAGTCGCCCTACCACGGGTTTTTGCGCAGTGTGCCTGTAACAGGCAGAACATGTCACTTTTGGAAACGTGTAAACCGAAATCCGAGAAAGATGGCAAGGGGCAACCCGTTTTTAAAGTGAAGAGCGATGGATGCACACTTGCAATTATTTCACAGGGAGTTTATTCTTCGAACCACACTTTCAAAATATTGTCATAATTACCAATATCAAAACAATTACATATTATATCGTATGCTGTCCTTGACCCACGAGTTCTTGAGGTCCCTGCCCACGAAGACAGTGCAGCGTCTATACACAGTGCTCCCGTTTGTGAAAAAAACACAGCTTTTGCTCAGATTATTAATTTAATCTACGACAACAACAAAAAGTAAATACATGGCATTTTTCATGGAGAGGGCGATATTAATTCCAGTATCCAAAAAACCCCACTGGATTTAACAACTAGCGTTGTGTTCCTAGTAGCATATTAGTAATGGTAATTGAATTTATATAGCGCTTACTACCCCAGACACGACGTCATCGTAAAGCACGTATATGACTCGTCAGGAGTGGTGAACGCGACATAAATACAATTGCAAAAACAAATGAACACATGCCTATATGCATTCAATATCCAGTAACCCCGCCCCTATTCGGGAAGCTGCTCGACGAGGACTAGTGTTCTTTCTTGCTGCAACGCGCGCGCGCATACTCCAACTCTGTATCAAGTCACCTTGATTTATCGTGTATTTAAAGTCTTCCGGTGGCTTTCTGGTGGCTGGCAGTTGGTGAAACACAGTGGCTGCCCTGGCAAGTCATCCGGGAACCGAACTGACGCTTTGATTAATTCAAATTCTTTCACAGACCACTATATAGATTCCCCAACTTTTAAATTCCCCCAAGCGCAGGACCGGGTCTGGAAACTTTTCCAGCAGTTGCTGTTGCACCTGCGCGTGTTTCTCTCGGTGAGGTTTGATGGCACAGTTTATCTGTGTTGATTGAAAGAAGGGGTTCTGTTAATGCATTCTGTTGTTAGTTTGCGTCTTCTGCTGTTTGGTGGAACACATTTTGGTTTCCTTCTTGCTTAAGTGCATCTGTTAAACACACAGCTACCAGATGGTGTAATCACCGTAGGCCAGTAATTCAGATATAGGTGTGAGCAGAACTTGGGAAACCTTCTAAATTAGTGATACTGACTGTTCATTTCCACCAAATGAGTGCAGTAACAAATGTAAAAAAGCAATTGAAATTGTGGCATGAGCTGAAACTAGTGGCATCTACTTTTAATATGGTGGATGAGGCCAGTTTCTTTCCTCACCACCAGACCCTGATCCAGAGGAATATAAGACATTACTTCACATCCGTTTAAAACGCATGCCTTTACAACGCGGTTAGTACACAACCGCGTTGTTACCACGCGTACCATTACAATGCATTTCATTAGAACAACTTGCTGTAGGGGGCGCTGGAGTTTGAAATAGTACAATTTACTATTCCAACTTCAGTCTGTGCAACAGTAGGGAATGTGTTTGATTTAAAATCCAACACTTAAAGCCCCCAACAGCAAGTCATTGTAATGACTTGCGGTGTAAATGTACCAACAGCATTGTAAATGCTGTTTCCCGATCCAGAGCTACTCATCTCTTTCAAGATCAGTTTACCCGAACATTCTAAATCCAATGTGCAAGGGAAATATCACCTCCTAAGACCACAGGATTTAAACCTTGCAAAGACTGTTTCGAGTAAATGTCTGTGACAGATCAACATCAGGTTTGCCTGTGGTGCCAGTGGTCAACCCAAGCCTGCAGGGATTTAGCAACAGTGAATCCGAAGGCCATTCAGGATCCAAAGTTTTACATAGTCAAACAATGGAAGACCCCTTGTTGGGACCAGTCCAAGTCCAGAGGTGTCTCGGGCCTCTTCCCGGCACTAGGTAGATCTTAGTCATGCTCCAAATCCACAGGTAAGTTGAAGAAAAAACATTAAAATAATCCAAGCAGGATTCAGCCCCTTCCTGGGTAGGCACTTGAGTGTTTCAATGCCTTTCCCTGTTGCTCAGAAAGTCGCTCAACGTTTGAGGCAGTCCCGCAACTTGGTGCGGCACAACCAGAGTTTCTGGGCCATCTGCAACACAGAGGTATATCCAAGAGTTCTCGAGGTTATTCTGAGGTTCTTTGGACTCCTTCCCACTTCTATAGAACATGTTCAAGCTTCACGGAGCAGAGAGGTCATCCATTTGGGATACTGCCAGCGAGTTCACCCGCCGCTTCATCACCAGACCTATACCGGTACCTTTGTTGACTCCCTCTCCACAATCTGTGCTGGACCCCGGTACGCCAATGCAGACTCCAACACCGATGGATGAGACCCAATCCATTGTGCTCTGAGTCTGCCTCTCCCTGAACTTGACCGAGGCCATGCTGTGTCCATTGAACTGCAGCCTTTGCTCTCCCCACCTGAACCACTTAACATCCCGTATCTGTAGGATAGGCCTCACTTGCTAAGTTCTTTATTTGGGACCGACCCTGATAATGAGTATGGCATGGGAGACAAGTTTTTGGAACCTTACCATGAAGAAAACTGGTATAAGGATCCCCAGGATGCCAGTGGTTGCGACATCTCACCTGACACAGGCCTAATCTCACCTCCAGGCCCTGCCACAGATGAAAGTGCCTTTTTCTCAATGGGAGGCCAGGGTTCTCGACCTCCAGCACTGACCTTGGAGGTCAAGACTAACTTAATCAATCGGGACAGATCAGTACTGAGCACTTGTTGCCCTTTAATGAGGCCACCATTAACACTTTATTAGAAACCTTGGCTAAACCTTACTCTTGTTCCCTGGGAAATCACCAGATTGTGTAGTGTCATCGTCCTGCCACCAACGACCCTGTTTTTTTGACCTAGCTCCCTTCCCCCGAGAGCTTGGTGGTGCAAGCTTCCACCAGTAGGACAAACCCGAATGCCTTACTAACTACTCCTCCCTTGTCTGCTCCGCCACGCCAACCGCATCAACCTTTTTCAGCTTTTTTTTTTTAATGGAGTTTTCTGTAGCGCAAACGTGACTCGAAGATATCGGATATCAGAGCTCTATACAAGAGCACCAGTTGCGTTACATGAGGACATATTCATTTTTGTTAGGCACGGGGAGATTAAGTGATTTGCCCAGGATCACAGGATTTTCAGCATCATTGCCAAGCCTCGAAACTGGTTCCACAGATTCTAGGTCGACCGCACTAGCCGTTAGGCTAACTCCTCTCGTATGGCAGGTGTACCTCATACAGGCAGCCACTTCTGCGTTAGCAGGGTTCCCAGCCGTTCCATGGCTGAGGCAGAGACATCCACTAACCCCACGGTCAGAGACCGCATGCCAGTCATTCTGCCAGATATGACCCCACCCTGCGGCCCCATCTGCCAAACCCCTTTAGCGTGTCCATAGTGGAAAATAGCCACCCAGTTGGAGGCAGGATACAACGATTTTTACTGGGCTGGCAGGCCACAACATCGGACAGGTGGGTCCTGCAAATTGTCCAGAAGTGGTATGCTCTACCCTTTCTGGCTGCTCCACTGAACCTTCTATCATCCCATCTGACTGAGAACCAGCTGTCAACAGAAAAATGCAATCCCTTTTAGCCAAAGTAACTATGACCGGATTCCTGGTGCCAATGAAGGTCTAAGCCCTTATTCCTACTTTAGACCCAGGCTCGCTCAATATCTTCCTTTGGAAGGACATGTTCAAGAGGCTCACTCTGCCCCCAGTCTTGTTTGCCCTTGAGACTGGATGGTAGTGTTGGACCTGCAGGACGCATACTTCATATCCCCGTTCTGCGGGCCCACATGCCCTATCTGAGTTTCATGGTGTGACAGGAGCATTTTCAGTTTGCTGTTCTCCCCTCTGGTCTCACCAGCACCCCTTAGTTCATGAACGTGATGGTGGTGATGGTAGAACATCTTTGGAGGTCAGGGCTCCCACACCTGACTCCTTCTCATATACTATCTTTCAGAGCCATTATGGACACTGTCCAGTTTCTTGTCTTTCCTCCAGAAAGGAGAGTCCAAGACCGGCTCTGATCCCAATCCTGCGGCCTTTGTCCTGGATTTCAGTGATGTAGACTCTGAGGCTGTTGGGACTGATGGCCTCCTGCATCCTGGGGGTCAAGCACGCCCAGTGGGACATGGAGGATTTGCAGTGGAATGCGAAGTCTCTTTGGGTCCAACATCAAGGGGATTTCTCTCACCATGGCCAGATCTCAAAGGAGACTGCAAAATACCTCCAGGATCATTGCACCACTGTGATTGGGTCAGTGGGAGACCCCTCTCCCTCCCCCTTCCTTCCCTCACCTTACCCCCCCCCCCCCCACTCCATAGCTAACATTGGTGACCGATTCCTCGCTTCAGGGGTGGGGCAGCCATCTGGCAGAGGTGAAGATTAGCGGCCTCTGGTTTCCGGTGGAGGCTTGACTCCAAATGAAGCTTCTGGAGCTGCAAGTTATCCGCTTGGCGTTGGAAGCCTTTCTGTCCTTCATCAAGGGAAGACTGGTGCAGGTGCTCACAGAAAGCACCACTCTGTATTGCAACAAATAGGGCGGGGTCAGATCATGGACCCTGTGCCAGGAGGAGGTGCACTTCTGGAAATGGCTGGACCATCAAGGAATTGGCTTGGTGGTAACCACCTGGCAGGATCTTAGAACACCAGGGCGGACAATCTCAGCCATCAATGCCTAGTGGATCACAAGTGGCAGTTATACCTGGAGATGGCACAAGGTCTCTTTCAGCTTATGGGGAGAACCTTGGATGAATCTATTCCCCAGTGAGAAAGATCAATGTTGGCAGTTCTGCATGTTTAAGTTCCTGAGGTGGTGTGTCTCAGAGACCCGTTCCACCTACAGTGGGACTTGGGACTCCTGTATGCCTTGCTGGTGATACCTCTCCTGCCGGGAGATCTGAAGATCAGGACCAACCAGGCCCAAGTCATCCCAGTGGCTCAGAATTTGTCACGGAGAGTGTGGTATCCAGAGCTCCTGGGTATGAGCATCTGTCCTTCGATCAGGCTGCTACTCTGGGAGGATCTGCTGTTATATTAACTGGGCAGGGTCCTGCACCAGGCTCGTCAGTCTTGCTTGGTGATTGAGCAGCGACAACTAAACTTCTTCAACCTTCCTCCAGAGGTGGTTGATGTCATCTCAGCAGCCAGGCGCACCTCAACAAAAACTGTGTAGACTGGCTTGTTGGGATACATTTGTGGTTTGGTGTGGTACATGGCCAGGTTATCCGTTTTGTTATTTGTTCTGTCCCTCATCCTGCAGGGCTTTGATTTGGGCACAGTTAAAGGGGACCTTTCAGCCTTGTTACGTTTTCCAGACCAGCCCTCATTATTTAAATCATTATTTAAAAAAAAAAGACATCACAACATTTGTTTCCTCCTTCTCTATTTGCTACATGACAGTGGTATCTTAAAGTGGTCCTCACGTGATTGATGTGCAATCCCTTTTAGCTGGTGCACAGCTGTCCTTTGTGGCTGCCCACCCTCAACAGTATTCCTTGTTACCATACCATCCGTGCAGAGGCTGAGTGAGCTCCAAGTTCTTTGTGCCAACCTGCAGTAGACCACCTTCTTCCCAGAAAACTGGTTCTGCAAACTTGATCATCCTGTGCAAAAAGTTGTGATACCGTTGCACGTTAGTTAGACCATCACCTTACCAGTATCTGCTCTGCCTCGCCCCTTAATAGAGGATTAGCGACTCCATCTCCTAGACCCCCAGAGAGATATGAGCATTTAGATTGATCGTACCAGAGAAAAGATAATGGACAATTGGCTCTTTGTGGGAGTGAAGGAGGGAAAAGCCATGCATAAAATGACCATTGTGCTCTGCATCAAGATCTGCTACACATTGTCCAAGAAGCAGCCCCAGAAGGGTTAAGAGCTCATTCTACCAGAGACCAGGGTGCTACCACTGCACTGGTATGCAGAGTTCCTTTCATGGACATTTGTCAGGCTGCTCTGTGGGCGTCTCTCCATACGTTCACGAAGCACTACTGTCTGGACAGACAGGTTTGCGGTTGGGGGCATTTTGCTCCCTCAGACCTGCAATACATTTTGATTTAAGCCAGTTCAGACACACCTCCGAATGAGTATAGCTTTAATATCTATTCAAAAGGTGAGTAATGTCCAGTTCGAAGTAGTCTCTAACAGAAGATCTAACGTAGCCCTTTCTCTGGAAGAAACTATCTATCCACAGATTCCTCACCATCCCACCAATTCTGCACGTTCTGTGAATTGGGCTCTGCCCTTTTAAAAAGATCCCATATATAGGAATCTGCGCACTGGTCGAAGCTAATTGGCTGCTGGGACTCTGCGCCTGGTGACACGAAAAGCCTCAAAAGCAAATGACGTCAGTGTGCGGAAGTGGCGCCTACATTGGTCCCACACATCATTTCCGGAGCTTATCAGCATCCATGTGGACCCGCAAAGGTACTGCAAAAAATATTCCGGCTCCAGCCAGATGCTTGGGGAAAGTATTCAAAAGTTGGGGAATCTGCGGTTAGATAGTCTCTACCAGAAAGTGTTCACAAAGGTAAAGTAACATTTTCTTATCTTACTGTATACTTTCTTGTATAATCCTCCCACTCACACCATTATTTCTTCTGCAATCCTCTTTCATCGCCATTTGTGCACTCCCCTTTTCTGCCATTCACAATCTTGTCAACCAAAATGCCACAAACTCCATTTTCTACATAACTTTGCATAGTTAATATAGCATCCTCTGTTTGGGTACATTGCTCTATTAGAAGTCACTCAGCGTTAAACCCTCTTAGCATTTTATTTGGTGAGAGAGGAGTTTCTCTAAAATGGTCTTTATGAATGACTAAAATGTCCCCTTTTAAGAGTGGCCTAGAGATTGCTGTCATATAACATAAAAAATGTAAACATATTCATACGCACATGAGTTTTGGGTTAGCCCTGTTTGTCAGGAGATCTTTTCATCTGTCATTTACATTTTGCCTAGGTCTTTCACAACTTATAGCATAGGGAAATGGGTCTGCCAGCTTCAGACATTGGCTGTGTTCACTCTCGGTGATCACATTTTCTATGTGCACATTTGCCTAAAAAGTAGTCCACTTAATTGTCAAGGATAGTAGGGCAGTCTAAAATTGAATTTCTGCTTCCATTTCATATTTAAAATTTGAATTGAATCTAGAACCCCTGTTATTTATTTTAAACAGTTGGCCTTCGAACACCACATTGTCCGTCACTGCATAATTTTTAATTGGGCTTTTCTCACTGAAGAGTTCCCTAAAGCAAAAGCAGCCCCCACCCCAATTCCTTTTTACCTTTGCCCCATATCCCCATTACTTCTATAGTATATCCCTTTTTTTAGTTATCTGCATCGTAGATCATGCAGACCCAGTTCATATTTTGCAAATTTGTTTGGTCTTTCTCGGATTCATAAAGTGGTTTAACTCCTCTTCAGTGGTAGTAAGCGCTATGTAAATCCAATCCAAATATGATAATAATAATACAGTAAATCAGAAAAGCAACTTTTCTTATGATCTTCCATTTCTTTTAGAGTGAATTAGTAATTCGTTTTGTACAAGCTCACAGTTAGCGAATTCACTGTCCAGTCAGTAAGTTATGTTCCAGGGTTGAAAATACTTAGAACAATTCTATTGAAAATGTTATGTTTGTATTGATGCTGATTGTGATTCAGCACCCATATGCACCTGTATGGTAAGTTGGGCCTTACAAATAATTATTAGGTGAACCAATTCTTGATCTTGGTATCCGTTCGTATGTTCATCTTGCATAGCATCTCTAAGCCTAGTTTTCGTGTTATGTTTAATCTGCTTATTGGTTTTTCAGTTGAGGTACATCAATTACATTAACATTTTACATATCAAACACATTGGCATCTCTAGTTTCTACATATTAACAGCTGTTATTGTGTTCAGATTCTGTTTGCATGTCTTGCTTGTGGTTAGACAATGGTTGGATGCTTTGGCTATTTCACCGGTCATAGATTTATCATAGAGCCGAACAAGTATATAGCTAAACTCTGCTTGCTCTTCTCCAATTGCCTCTACTGTGTTCTACTTGTTTATTTGTTGGGCTTAGTCATCTGCTTTAGGGGTGTCTCAAAATTCATCAGTTTCTCATCCCAGTGATAGCCTATTGTTCCTTTGCATATCCTTGTTTTATGTTTTCTGTGAAAAGCAGCATTCTGAATTTTCGGTCATTTATTCACATCTTTCCTCAGTTCTTTCAGTCATGGGAAATGTTTTCGGAATTTTAGTGCATTGCTATACATCTTTAGGCCAGAACTAAGGCTAGATCTATTAAGCTCTGTTTGAATATATCAAGGAGTGATCGTAGAACTGAGTTCCTAGCTTGCTTCTGTTCCCTGCTGTGAACAACAATTGAAGAACCGTTTGAGGTTCCAAAGTGAGGTTCCTCATCTAACCCTAATATTTTCCTTTATTGCTAGATGTGTCAGAAATTGAAAAGCTTGGATTCTATATCCCTCTATAAACATGTTAGTGATATCAATACTCTGTCTTGAAAGAGGTCCCCCATAGTGATTAATCCTGCATTGGAGTAGCTCCATAATTTTTTCCTTCCAAGAGCATTGATAAATCATGTACTCCCTTCCACTTTGCAGATTTAGCTTTGTGTTAGTGGGGATGAGGCAGGTTGCTCTGAGTTCTAGAATGGTGATGTAATGATGACACTCTGAAGGCAGCTAATGTAAACTTGACAGTGCATTACCCATATGAATTAGCCACCTTATGAATGATTTTTTTCTTTGACATAAAGTTCCACTGAAAGGTGTTCCTTTAGAAGAGTTGCTTTCCTATCCTGCTGCTGGAGGTCCTGATGAAGCATCTGAAGGAAATAAGTCAGGAAGCTCTCATTTTACAGGAGTTAACCTCAGAGACCCAGGGATAGGGAAGTGTGAATAATGAGAGCTGGTAAACAACTACTACTAGTGAAGCTATTAAAGATAAAAATAGACAAACGCTATTGAATAGGATTTTTTGTGGAACGTCCGTGATAATTTTCATAAAACTCACATATCTTTATTATTGTGTGGAAGAAGGTAGATTTTATTTCCTAGTATAGAGACATTCTCAACTTATGAAGAGTGCAGACAGTGACAAAGGCCTGATAGCAAAAGCTTTAAACAAAAAATATATCTTGTCTGACTGGAACTTTGTCTATTGTACATGCCGTAGACGGTGCAAGGTACAAGTTATTTTGGCTTAGGTGTTTTGTTTTGCAGTACACTATTAATCTGCAGAATCCTACAAGGCATGTAATGTGTGTACTACTATGTGTGAGTTATTATTGACCTCATCTTAACTTTGATATTTGTTATATATTAGACATTTCTGGTATGTTTAAATGCCTCATTGGTTTTCGTGAAGTTTTTTTCTGTCAATAGGTTTCTCTTGCCATTTTGTTATTGGCCCCCTTATTTGAATATTTAATTTATGCGGGATATTCCCATATTTAATTGCTGGATTCTGATTCGAATACTTTTGGACCATAGCTGCATTGAAATAAATAACAAACCTTATTGCGTACGAGCTGAAACATGCAAGTTATGTGCTCCTAAGTTATGAAGTAATATGTTCTAGACCTTGCCTAAAGTAATTAATATATGGACATCTTTTACAACACTTAAAAATCAATTGCTTTCACTTGAATAACCGAACACATTTTTTAAAAACTTTTTCTGTAGATTCATTTCTCTCATTACAATAGGGGTTCATATAGTTTGAATATGATGCTCAGAAAGCAATATTCTAATGAAACCTAGCGTTTGGTTTATTGGTTTTTAATAATAGATGTGGGCACATCGATCTTACTCAAATTTCAGTAAGGAGAGTTTGTGACTGCTTGATTGGCAACTTTAATGCATGCCAAGGAGAGCTAATCCCCTTTTTTTTCCTGTTTTTTCTATGCCATGAAGAAAGTAAATGATAGTGCTGCTGGCCAGTTCGAGACTGGGGAGGACAGTGCTGTTAACAGTGGCCTAGCCATTATGAATGAATTTATTGTTCCCTGCTTGCCATTGCTGCTGGTCGATGAAATGGAAGAGAAGGACATTGTTGCTGTTGAAGATATGCGAAATCGCTGGTGTTCATATCTTGGGCAAGAAATGGAGCGTAAGTATTCTTAGTTTAGAAAGGTTTGTGCGCTTATTTAACACTATATTTCTGTCCAGTGTACCCACCATTTCATTTGTTTAATTCCTACAGAAGTTTGATCCGTTTACTAGGGGTGGGCGGAGTTTGCGGAATCGCGTTACGCAAATCTCCGCGAAACGGTTAAAAATCTCCGCGAACATGCAGAAATTCCGCGAACACGCGGAATTGCTTGTTCGCGATACTTTTTTCCTGTTCGCGATCGCTGCTTGCGTGCTCGGGATGAAATATCTCGCGAACACGCATATTGAGAACGCGAACAAGCAAAAAATTTCGCGAAGTTGCGGAACGCAGATTTTTTGCAATTTCGCGTTCTCCGCGGAACGCGAAATTACCCAAATTCCACGAACGGAGCGGAATTTACCGCCCAGGCCTACCGTTTACCTTATAGTATGTGTGGTAAGAGATAGGGTCACTCCTATACAAATACAGTAAAAGAAAAGAAAAAAAGCAATGTTGACGTAAAGCTTATGAGTTAAAACCAAAATTTCTATTACGAGCTTGCGCAAGTATTGAGTTTATAATTGTTAACAATCTTATACTGTTTATTGTTTTTAAGCTTGAGTTTATTTAAAATACTTAGAGCAAATAACAGTAGGGTAAGGGAAACAGCAATGTAGTGGGTATATCATTTTACAGGTATGCTAATATAAAAATACACCAAGAAATACAAATCTGCTGTATGACATTGTAATTGAAGTCGAACAATAAACAGATAATATAGGGAGGGAATGGAGGGGAAGGAAGGAAAAAGTAATGCAGACAATGTTAACAGGTTATTTATATAAGAATGAATAATAAAACCTGTAGACAAGTCATAAGTGTAAAATAACAAGCATACAATTAAAGACACAAAGATATTATGCATGCTAATTTAAAGAGCTTTCTGGACCTAGTCAGAATTCAAAATATTCGAACTGGCAAATAAGCTAGATTTATTTAAAACATAGTAATTTGAAGCCATAGTAAATCTTTTTTATAGCTAAGGGAATGGGTGTAACATAGTATCAAGCCTATGATTAAAACAAATAGCGTACCACCACGATTCAAAAGTAACATCTAGCGTACTTTTCGAATTTGGAAGTGATTAAATGAAAGGCCACGGCTAAGAAGTCTACCAATTTATGACCCTGAGTAAGTTTAGACCAAGTCGGAGCAAAATTGCCAAGGAAAATATTTGAAAATGAAAACGGAATGTTGATTTAAAAAATTGTTTTAATCGAATTCCATACTAGTTTCCAGAATGTATGGATAGTAGGGCATTTGAAGAGCATATGTTTTAAATCAACGTCTGGAGAACTGCAGGACCAACAAGATGGGCTTGAATCCGAAGAAAATCAGTGTAGATTGACAGGAGTGAGCAGTAAACTGTGGTAAATGGAAAGAAAGGGATTGTAAAGTATTGGCAGCTCTGGTGGATTTATGCATTTTAGTCCGAATTTTGTCCCATAACCTAATGGTCCAGCCTTCCAGTGAGTTTGATTCCCATGTAAACTCAGTTTTTGATTTAGATCTATCATTAAAAGAGATGACTGTTTTATAGATTGTAGAGGCTTTGGTATTTGTGGTTAATAGTTTGAGCAGCAAAACTGAGTCGGTGAAGGAAGGAACAGTTTGAGGAATATTTTATGAGATGCGTTAAAGATTTATGAAGGAGTTCATTTTGTTTCTTGGATGACGAGGGTAAGGGAAATTTATTTTTAATCTCCAAAGAGGGTAACATTTGGCCATCAGTAAAAAAGTTGAGATAATCAGTAAATACCTCTGTTCCTCCCAAGTTTTCCAGTAGGTGGAATGATTATTAATTTGGATGTTGCAGTTAGGCAAGATAGTTTGTTGAAGGAGATTGACGAGAGATGTATGGGTAAAAGAATGTAGGTATGATAGAAATTGGTGTGAGTGGGCAATAGCTGGGGTAAGTAATTGGGAAATACAAGTTGTAAATTACAGTAGCTCTTGAAAATCAAAGAGTGCTATGATGGATTATTCCCAGCAAAAGCCATAATGGAGTATGGAGTGAGTGAGTGGAATTAAGCCAATGAGCTGATTGTTTTAAGGCAAAAGCATGATGATAGTGTTTAAAATTATGAAAGTTAAGACCCCTTTCGGATTTATCCTTCTTTAAAATTGGTAAGCCTCTCTAAGATCTCTGACCCTGCCATAAGAAATTGGACAGTAGAGTCTGTTTTTAAAATAAGAATTTGGGATACGAGTTGGGATCATTGAAATGATGTATAATATGATGGGAGTTAACATAAGCTTAATAGAGGCAATCTGCCCCACCTAGAAAGAAATAAGTTTTATCTGGTAATTGTATAATTTAAAGACTTAGTAATACTATCAACATATAATTTAATAGATATTATATCTTTAATGTTGTTTGTGAACCATAATCTTAAATACTTTATTTTAAAAGGTTGCCATGAGAAGTCAGCAGAGTTGAATTGTTTGGTACAGTGGACATTTAGATGGAGCTTGTCTGATTTATCAGTGTTAGGCTTATAACCTGACAGGTGAGAAAATATTGAAACATTTTCCGTGAAGGATGGAATGGATTGAGAAGGGCTAGAGCAATAGAAAAGGATATCATCTGCATAAACAGATCATTTAATAAGCTTCTCAAAAGTCAAAGTTGGGATCTTGTTGAATTTTAGTCAGGAAGGGTTACAGTGCAATGATAAATAGGAGCGGGGATAAGGGGCAACCGTGATGTACTCCTCTAAATAAAGGGAAATGATCAGATATGATGCTATTAACAAAAATGGCAGCTTTAGAGCCAGGGAAAAATAAAGAAATTAAGCTACAAAGATTTGGGAGAAACCAATCCATTTTAATGCTGTAAATGTGAAATCCCATCCAGTCCTGTCGAAAGCTTTCTCAGCATCCAAAACATATACACTGATAATCTGGTGTAGGGGCATTGCCAAAGAGGTTATGAAAAACACCGGCATCATCAGAAAGTCTGGTAGAAAGGGATCAATACACATAGCTAGTATTTTCGCAAGAATCTTAAAATGTGTTAACTAAGGATATGGGTCAGTATGTTTTACAATATTTAGGATCTCTGTTCTCTTTTGGAATTAAACAAAATCAACAATCCTGAAAGTACCTTGAGAAGCATCTTGGTTAATGAAAAAATGGGAGAAGGATCTTTGCAAAATGAGCTAAGCATTTTATGGTTTGCCCTTCTTTGTAAGAGATACTGCATCAGTGATCTCAATTAAAGTGATATCCCACTCTAAAGATATAAAATCAACACATATGGTTTGTGGTGAATTAATATTTTGAAAGAAAGTAGATGTCTGATGGAGGGAGATTTCTGTCGTCAGTGTAATATTTTTGACAAAACTCCACATTTTTGGCAAGGAAATAGTCACAAAAACTGTCAGGATGGCGCTAATATAGGCAACACGATGTCACTTTCAACGTCAACTATGTCAATTCGGAACCCATCAACGCCACCTAATGTACTGCTCAAGATTACCAGATCCCACTTGGCACCTATGAAATATTCTAAAGTGTGAGGAATCAGCCGTGAGTTTCTACCAGAATTTGTTTAACAAAGGTAAGTAAGTTGTTAAATAAAATGCAACAATTTCATAAAACTCATGAATAAAGGTCCTATAAAAGTTAACAAAGCCTAAAAAAGAACTCTGAATTGTCTTAACTGAAGTAGGTGAAGGCCATGACACTATTGCTGCTACTTTCTTTTCATTCATCTTTATGCCCTCAGGTGTAGTGGTAGACCCTAGAAACTTCATTTATAGTGGCTTGAAAAAGGCACTTAACAATTTTAGCAAAAAGGAGATGCTCTCATAAATGCTACAAAATCTCCATAACATGATATGTAAGGTTCCAAGGTATCAAAGTACATAGAAATATCAAAGCGCACAGTGTAGAACGCATCCAGAAATCTCAACACCTCACCTATAAAATACTGAAATGGTGCAGGAGCATTTCGGTGTCCAAAAGTTTTGACCTCACGTGTACAATCTAAACTTATTAATGTAGTTATTTCCACTCATCACCTACCCATGCCCTGAATAGCTTGTAAACTCCTTTTAAATCCAATTTCTTGAATACTTTAGCATCTCTGATGTAGTTGCATAAAATAACATAATGTGGATGAAATTATGCTAACTTTGAGGTCATGAAGTAGGGGAACTTAAAAAAGAGGGAAAATATGTCCAAGATACCAAACATTTTATGTAGCCCACCATTTCTAAGCACTGTAAAGAACATTTGTTATGTTTACCTAATTTGAATTTGATGATACTCAATTTACAGACTATAGTAGGTAAAGCGATGAGTTAGCTGTGCTATTATTTGAACTTGTGATATGCAGATCAGGGTAAATGTTAGCAATGCGCATTTTTCTCTACAGGCCATATTACTAGCATCTAAGAGGACACGTGGGGCCTTGTTTTGGATTCTAGTACTCTTCCATCGCCCTGGAATTTGCACTCATTATTAATAATGAGCTTTCAATATCAATGACCCTATGCTCAATCAAAAATAAGGTATACTTACTAATGACTGGCTCCAGTTAATTGTGGGCTGGGCCACCACCAAGGCAACAACACTACATTTGTAGACCACAATCTGATTGCTGCAAAATGTTTTATTAAGTCTTATTATTGATATGTCCTGTTGCAGACCCTTCATTCACAGACCCCCTTATGTACAATTTAACCACATGTATACTGGCTGTGTAACCCATATTCAAGTGCAAAACATACTTTGCATGATCGCAATACATCTGTCAAACATTTGTACAAAACCACATTGGCCCTTCCCTTCTGATCATTTGAGTTCATATTCATATACTGAAGTTTAATTAAATAACTTTAACAAGTATGTTCAATTTAGTAAAATGTACCAAAGATTATTATTTCAAACAAATACTGAGACATGCTAACACACCGTTCACATAAAAGTAACAAACATGGCGTAGTTGCCTTTTCTGACACACAATATTTTTAAGTTTACAGGCCCCAGAATAATCTATATATTCACCCATCCATTGTGATACTGGACTGACAGAAAATGTAGTTCACTGTACATCCCTCTGGCAAAGCATGAGCTTACTGTCACCCTTTCTCAGATAATTGGAAATAAAAGCTATTGCTTGAAGTGTGTATGATACAGCAGTCTGTTGTACTGGTAAATTGGTGTGGTACTGTTTGAACAAGTCACTCATATCCATATGTTTACACTTGTGTGGTTTCTCCACTGTAAACTCTACCACAAGGGCACCTCAGTCAATATCCCACAGAATCAGCATAAGAATATAGTTTTGTTGTAAAAGTTAGTTTTCATCTTTCTGTAAGTGTTGTGTTTAATCGCCATTTGTTCCATTGTTACCTTTGACTCCCTGAAAGGGGGGCGGGAGGGGTGATACTTAAATAGTTAACTGTCTACAGACTTTTCTGTGTGTGTGTGTGTTATAGTGAGCATATTTGCTATAATAATGCCAAGTTGTTTTTTTCTGTCACTCATAAGAACATATATTGGACTATGCTATTTAAACCATTTCTTAGTAGACCAAGGACATCTAATTATGTCACCATGTCTGATTTGTGCCCATGAAACACTGTAGAGGATGACCAAACGTGGAAGACTGGACCACATGATATTCTGATGCTGCACTGAATCTTTTTGATTGATTAGAAGGGTGGGGGTTTTAGGGGTGGGTATTGATCCTGTTGCTTGTGTTCAAGGTTTAGAATGATTCACTTTGGATATGCAGCAACACACTGTATGCATGTTGAGTCCTCCACACCGCTGCTCCATTGCATGAGATCATAATTAGGTGAGATGGCCTTGTCACAGGTTATTGTGGTGCAAGCCGTATTATTGATCATGCGCCCCCCTATTTATTTTGTTTTATGATTTAGTCTTGTATGTTGTGGCCTTATCCTACCTGTTCCCACTAAGTATTGTTGTCATGTCAGTATTTTATTTCATGGCATTACTTGGGTCCATTCTCAGTGGTTTCTCAACATTTTTCTAGATAACACTTCTCTCCCGAAAAATGTCCTCCCACCTGTTTCCAACGTTAAACACCTGTTTTTCCTCCTGTTTTTGGGCTTCGCAATATTTCCTCCATTGTCCTAGTTTGGTTCTCTCCTTTCTTTCCTCTTGTAATCTGTTTACTCACCTTACCAGCAGGTTTTCTTGCCCTTTCGGACATGGTTTAATTAAATTGTTTTACAGCTTGCTTGATGAAGACAGTTTCTGGCTGCATAATGCACTGGTTTCCTGGTCTGATTGCTAGCAGGGTTTTGTTTGTAATCTGTCCGTTGAAACATCCTGCTTTTTGCCCCCTAAAGCAGCTCCTTTACTAGCTCAGTTTTAGTCTTGTACTGAGGAAAACAAAAAGTTAATATTGTGAATGATTGAACTAATCTCGGCCACTAATAATTACTTGGGATCACATGACAGCTTTTTTATTTTTGCTTACTATGTTTTTGTTCACTATGCCACTGCAGGCAGAAACCAGTAATAGGCAAACCAACTTTGATCCTGCTCAATTAGAAGCAGAACTGCATGGCCTAGTCCCCTCTGGATCGTAACAGTCAACCTCAAATCACTTTTGGTTGCTTGCGATTCCCTCTGAAAGCTGTCTGGTCTGCCAGTTTTCACTGAACTGTTATTCAGTATTGGGGTATCTTTCATAGATTCACATGCCTGAATCATTCCCCGTCGTCGAGATGGAAGTCCCACTGTAAAATACAAAAGCAGTGCCATAAATAATAAATAGGCTAAAAAGGGCTCAAGGTCATCCATTAGTAGCCTATCTGTCCTTTTTCAAAAAGGACCAAACGTTGGCTCTAGCCAAATTGCTGGGAGTGTTGTAGAGGGTGCTAACAGCTGATCCAAGTTCTTTTCAGATTTTCACCACATGTTGTGTGGAAGGGAGTCTCCCTGAATGCTACTCAGTTTTTTCCTTCTATTCAGCTAACTTTGACATCATGTGAGACAAAAAAGGCCTCTTCTGCCCTTGTAAGACCTGTGGGAAGAAGAGGGTCTATGTGGATGACCCACATAAAGAATGTATTTATTACCTTTATCCCAGGCATGAGGTGAAGGACTGTAGGATCGGTCACACCTTTTCTAACAAAACCCTCAAGGACAGAAAGGGGAGATTACTTTTGTGGCTTCAATCCACAAAACAACAATCTCGTTCTTCAGATGATGAAACGCTGGCTTCAACATCTCACAAGAGGACTAGATCCCAGGAAATATCCTCAGGGGAGGGAAGAAAACATTTGAAATCTTCCCAAGAAAAGCCTGTAAGCAAGGAGAGGATTTCCAAACATTCCTCTGAACCAACGCTGTCTGTACCCTCTACGCCTGTCAAGAAGAAAAAGAGCGTCCGAGATCTTCCTCTTCTGATTCTGTGAGAACAGGTAAAATAAGCCAGCGTCGACGAATATTTCTCTCGTCGTCGACTATATGTGTAGCCTCATCCACGGCAACCGTCACGACGACGGCGATCCAGTCCCCTACTCGATCTACTAAGATTTCTATGGTGACGAGACCTTTGTAGTGGAAATCCGTCCACGACCCGTCGTCGACGGCAGAGAAGCCGTCTGCCACATCACCGCCGTTGGCGACATCACCACCGTCGACGAGAGTAACATTGTCGACGACGACACTGTCGACAACACCCGCGATGGCATTACAGTTGTCAACATCGTCGACTAAGGAAATTCCATCAATTATAATTTCTGCACCATCGACGCCCCCGTCGACGGATAACTCAAGTCTCTACCGCTACAAAGACATTTCTTCACCCGTCTTTTCAAGACTATAGTAAAGTATCACCTTTGCTTCCATCGCACCTTTCGGAAGATTATATTGAGGAAGATGATGATGATGATGGCGGCCTATATGGGGTAGCTCACAGTTCTTCTGAGCTCCATGTAAAATGCTAGGATGATGATGAGGAAGATTACCATGAGGCACATTATCAGGAACAATATATGGCTCTACGTCATAACTAGCAATTTAATCTCGACAGGAACCGCGCCACAGAGAAATGGCTCATCTGCCGCCATCATTGATACAGGATCTGCAAGCCATGTTAGCGGATTACAGACAAAGATTCCCTCCTCAACAGAGTCCACCAGAAGACCTGGTTCCTCATGTGGAAGTGCCAACGGGCGTACCAGATCCTCCAGTACCTAGTACACCAGCGAATGCAACGGGCTCAGTTCCAGCTGACCCTGGAGATCAGAATACTTCCTCTTCGGAAGATGAGGTAGAAGAAGGTAAATTACTTGAACCGGCATCCGTTCCTGATCCTTGGGATGATTGTGATCCTGACACCATCCCCTCCTCTTGCACTTGCCTTCAGACTCTCCTCCAGAAGATATGGGGGGGATTGAACAATTTGATGCAGAGGGAAGCCAATAGGTTCCACTTACCCATCACTGTAAAACAAACGGATTGTATCTGAAAGAAACACGTTAGTTAGATTCCTCACCTTAGAATATCCCCAGGCGTCAGACTGGATCCGGAAGATTTTTCGTCAGCAATACCCCTTGCGCGCCGCTAGGCGTCGTCTGCGGCTCCGCGTCCGTCGTCGGCGTCGTGCGCCGGAATGACGTCGGAGTACTTAGACGCCGCCCTCGCGCGCTGACGTCAGTTCTTCTTTTTTCCGCGCCAGTAAGAGCAGATCCGGGAGAGCTACCCCTTTAGTCACTTTTTGACTAACTTTTTCGATCCTTTTTGATCTTGTCTCGACTCCGGTGCCGGTAGGATGCCTGGTTTTAAAGCCTGTGCTGACTGTAGCCGCTTGATGTCGGTTACGGACCATCACCGCCGGTGCCTTTACTGCTTGGGCCTCGACCACGACGCTGAGTCGTGTTCGGACTGCAAGACCCTGACCTCGAAGGCTAGACGGGAGCGGTCCCGTAAGCTTCTTGAGATTCGCCACTCGGCTCCGCGCCCCTCTCGATCCCGGTCAAGGAGGAGGTCCAAGGATCGGTCGCGTAGCCGCAGCCGACGTCATCATCGGTCGTCAGGATCCAAGTCTTCGGGTAAGTCGAAGCACTCCAAGAAGTCCAAGAGGCGACACCGCTCTTCGGACTCCCCTCGCCAGTCGCGCGACTCGGCCGAGGGTCAGGGTGGTTCCATCCCCGCGGCTCCGGCGGAGCCGCAGGTGCCGCGCAAGTCCCCATACCCACCGGTCCCTGGGACTGACGCGACGCCGGCGGAAGTCAGTGCCTTCCTCTCGGCCATGAGGAACCTGGCTCCGCCGTCGACGCCCGCTGGCGCGCCTTCGGGCCCCGCGGACCCGACTGGGCAACCTTGCCTGCCGGTGGCTCCGGCCTCGACGCCGCAAGCGCCAGAGGGACCCGTTCCCTAGTCCCCGCCGACGCCGGTCGACCTAGTCACGCCTCCTCCGCCGGCGTCGACACCGGTACCACCGCCGACTCCGCTCGGCGTCGAGCCCCGGTTCAGTCCCACTCCGGGCCCGGCGCCGATACGGCGTCGATGGACGCTGCGTTCGGCGCCGCTGGAGACACATTTTGTCTATCGCCCGGCTCCGATCCTTCCTCCTGCATACCAGGAATCGGATGATGGGGACAACTGGGAGGCATCCGAGGATCCTATGGCCGTTCAGGCTCAACTGTCACAGGACTGGGCAGATGAACTGGGGGAGGCCAGTGGCCTGGATACCTCTCCAGACACTGGATTCATCTCTCCTCCGACTGTGGCTTCGGAGGAGGGTGCTGCTTTCTCTGTGGTGCTGCGCAAGGCGGCCGCAGCCCTTGGGCTCGAGCTGCCTGCCGTGGCTGTGAGGACGAACGTCCTCACTGAGGTGCTTCAGTCTGCAGCAAGCTCCACTGAGCCTCTGCTGCCATTCAATGAGGCCCTCACTGACGTTCTGCAGGGCACCTGGTCCAAGCCCTCCACAGTTCCTCCTGTGGACAGGAACGTCGCCAGGCGCCACCGCCCTGCTCCGGGCGATCCCAGTTTTCTGTCCCAACACCCTACCCCCGAGAGCCTGGTTATCCAGGCCTCTACCTCCCAATCCTCCTTCCCGACCGCTCCGCCGGACCGGGATTCCAAGAGGCTGGAACAGTTTGGCAAAAAGCTGTTCTCCTCCCTTAGTTTGGGCCTGCGGTCTTTGAACACCGCCTGCCTCTTGGACCGTTATTCCCACTCTCTGTAGGATACGGTGGAGGACGTGCTGCCCCTGTGTCCGGAGGAGGTCCAGACACGACTTACCCAGGCTCTGGCCGATGGGAGGGATGCAGCGCGACATGCTATCCGATGTGGGCTTGACACTACGGACTCGCTGGGTAGGGCGATTTCTACCTCAGTGGCGCTTAGACGTCACGCCTGGCTGTGGTCCACGTCCTTTTCGGGCGATGTCCAGAGCACCCTCATGGACATGCCCTTTGATGGCACTCGCCTTTTCGGCGAGAAAGCGGACAGTGCGCTGAATCGCTTTAAGGACTCCCGGGCTACGGCCAAGTCCTTGGGCCTCTCGGCCCCGCGGTCGCAAACTTCCGCTTTTCGCCCCTTTTGTGGCCAAGGAAGGGGTGCCTCCTCACGTACGCCTAGCCACCAGCCGCAGAACCAACCTGCGCGTGGTCGCGGACGTGGTTTCCGCCGAGGCGGTTCTGGAGGACGACGAGGTCAGCCCACATCCACCCCGGCAGCATCCGCCTCAAAGCCTTCCTAGTCCGAGCTTTCAGGCCCATTCCACGCCAGTGGGCGGCAGAGTTCGCCATCACCTGCTCCACTGGCGGTCCATCACATTGGACAGGTGGGTGCTGCAAGTCGTCCGAAGGGGCTACTCCCTCCCCTTCGAGACGACCCCTCCAGCCATGCCACCGCAGCACCACCGTATCTCGGGGGATCATTTGAATCTTCTCCACGAGGAAGTTTCGGCCCTCTTGGCCAAGGGGGCCGTCAAGCGCGTTCCGTGCCCAGAAGTAGGTCGTGGTTGTTATTCCCACTACTTTCTGGTTCCCAAGAAGGGCAAAGGGGGCCTACGCCCTATCTTGGACCTCCGGAACGTCAACGCCTTCCTCCGGAAGGAAAGGTTCAAGATGTTAACTTTGGCTCAGGTTCTAGCTGCCCTAGACCCTGGAGACTGGATGGTAGCGTTGGACTTGCAGGACGCATATTTCCACATCCCCGTCCTGCCGGCCCACCGGCGTTACCTGCGGTTCACGGTGGGCCAAGAGCACTTTCAGTTTACCGTGCTCCCCTTCGGCCTCACCAGTGCCCCTCGGGTGTTCACGAAAGTGATGGCGGTGGTCGCAGCTCATCTGCGCAGATCAGGGGTTCCAGTCTTCCCCTATCTCGACGACTGGTTGTTGAAGGCGGGCTCGCCCCAGACAGTGGTCTCCCACCTCCAGACTACGGCGGATCTCCTGCATTTGCTGGGATTTTCCATCAACGTGCCGAAGTCACACTTGAGTCCCTCTCAGAAGCTCCTCTTCATCGGAGCGGTTCTCGATTCGGCGCAGTTCCGGGTCTATCTGCCGGAACAGCGGGTCCGGGATATACAGGCCCTGATTCCCATCTTTCGGCCTCTATCCTGGGTTTCGGTCAGGCTAGTGTTGCGGCTTCTGGGGCTGATAGCCTCCTGCATCCTACTAGTGCATCACGCCAGGCGGTGCATGCGGGCTCTGCAGTGGGACCTGAAGTTTCAGTGGGCCCAGCATCACGGCAACCTGTCCGACCATGTCTTGATCTCGGAGGGCACTGCACAGCAGTTGCAGTGGTGGCTCACGGACCGCGATTGGGTCAAGGGCAAGAGCCTCTCCCTTCCCCAACCGGAGCATGTTGTAGCGACGGATGCGTCCCTCCTGGGATGGGGTGGCCATATGGGAGAGGCGGAGATCAGAGGCCTCTGGTCTCCGGCGGAGTCTCGTCTCCACATCAACCTGTTGGAGTTGAGAGCGATCCGACTTGCACTGATAGCCTTCCTTCCCTCTGTCAGGGGAAGTGTCGTGCAGGTGTTCACGGACAACACCACCGCCATGTGGTATTGCAACAAACAGGGCGGGGTGGGGTCGTGGACCCTTTGTCAGGAGGCTCTGCGCCTCTGGACGTAGCTGGAACACCAGGGCGTCACCCTAGTGGTTCAACATCTGGCGGGCTCTCTGAACGCCAGAGCAGACGAACTCAGCCGCCGGTGCATGATGGATCACGAATGGCGTCTGAACTCCGAAGTGGCGCAAGGTCTCTTTCAGCAGTGGGGAGAGCCTTGGTTAGATCTATTCGCCACCGAAGAGAACACGCAATGTCAGCAGTTCTGCGCGTTGGAATTTCCAAGGCGGCACTCGCTCGGCGACGCTGTTCGTCACAAGTGGAGTTGCGGTCTGTTGTACGCCTTTCCGCCTATTCCACTTCTGCCGAGAGTGCTGAAGAAGATCAGGCACGACCGGGCCCAAGTCATCTTGGTGGCTCCGGATTGGGCGCGAAGGTACTGGTATCCCGAGCTACTCAGTATGTTGACCGATCCTCCGATGCGTCTGCCCCTTCGGGAGGATCTTCTGTCGCAGCAGCAGGGGGCGGTCCTCCACCCGAACCTGTCCAGCCTCCACCTCCATGCGTGGAGATTGAGCGGCGGCAGTTGATGCCTTTTGACTTGCCTCCTGAAGTCTGTGATATCATTCTGGCAGCCAGGCGTCCCTCCACAAAGACGGTATACGCCGGCCGGTGGAACAAATTTGTGGCATGGTGCACAGCAAAGGCTGTGGATCCCCTTTCCGCCCCTCTTTCTGAGGTTCTACTGTTTCTTCTTTCTTTGGCCCGGCAGGGCTCTGCCCTGGGCACCCTGAAAGGTTATCTTGCTGCCATCTCTGCCTCCTGGCGGCTTCCTGATCAGCCTTCTCTTTTCAAGTCCCCTGCAGTTACGCGCTTTCTAAAGGGCATTACTCACACGTTCCCTCCTGTCCCTTTTGTAATGCCTCAGTGGGACTTGAATCTTGTTCTCACATTTCTCATGTGTGCTACCTTTGAGCCTCTTCATAATTGTCCTCTTCGTCTGCTGACGCTTAAGACTGCTTTTCTGGTAGCCATCACCTCGGCTAGACGGGTGAGTGAGCTCCAGGCTTTATCTTCAAAGCCTCCTTTTCTCTCTGTTCATCCGGACAAGGTTGTCCTTCGGCCTCGTCCCTCCTTTCTTACGAAAGTGGTGACTCCATTTCATCTTGGGCAGTCTGTCACCTTGCCCACCTTCTTTCCGCCTCCGCATCCTTCCAAAGAGGAAGAGAGGCTCCACCGTCTGGACCCAAAACGTGCGCTCTCCTTTTATTTGGACCGCACAAAGCAGTTCCGGGTGGATTACCAACTTTTCGTTGGATACGTGGGTGCTAAGAAGGGGAAAGCTGTGCACAAACGGACCATCTCTCGGTGGGTCGTTTTGTGCATCAAAATTTGTTACTCCTTGGCAAAAAAGGACCCTCCTGTTGGGCTGCGCGCCCATTCTACTCGGGCCACAGCGGCTACTACTGCTTTGGGACGGGGTGTCCCTTTGCAGGACATCTGTCAGGCGGCGACGTGGGCTTCGCTACACACGTTTGCCAGACATTATTGCCTTGACAGCCAAGTCCGGAGGGATGGCTTCTTTGGCCGTTCTGTCCTCCAGGACTTTCTGGTGTGATCTTGGTTCGCAGACCCACCACCGGGGATGGTATTGCTTGGGTATCTATTCTAAGGTGAGGAATCTAACTAACGTGTTTCTTTCAGATGAACAAGTTACTTACCTTCGGTAACGATGTATCTGTAAGAAACATTAGTTAGTTAGATTCCTCACCGACCCACCCATCCTCCCCGTTCTGCGAACTGACATCTAGGGTTAAGGTTATCCTTTTCAGGCCCCTAGATTTTATTTTTGGCACCAGTGTCGGTCTTTGCATGGCTCTGCGTTCCTGGCGCGGAAAGCTATGTACAAGAACTGACGTCAGCGCGCGAGGGCGGCGTCTAAGTACTCTGACGTCATTCCGGCACACGACGACTGACGCGGAGCCGCAGACGACGCCTAGCGACGCGCAAGGGGTATTGCTGACGAAAAATCTTCCGGATCCAGTCTGACGCCTGGGGATATTCTAAGGTGAGGAATCTAACTAACTAATGTTTCTTACAGATACATCGTTACCGAAGGTAAGTAACTTGTTCTTTCTGTACGATTTTAAAGAGGACCCAAGGAAGGTGGAACGTTCAATTCCTATTATCGACCATATAGGGCAGGAGGATGTAAAGATTATGAAGACGCCGGCGTCCATACCACCGGTACTGCCTTGTGTAGAGAAGAAATATAAGGTTTCGGAGGACTCTCCATCTTGCCTTATTGGACACCCAAAGCCAGATTCTGTCATCTCCCCGGCTGCACAGAGACACTCGAAGAATCCGGCCACGCAGATTACTACTCCCCCAGGCAGAGTGGGACGTCGGATGGACTTTCTGGCAAAGAAAATTTCATCAATGGCAGCTGCAACAATCCAAGCAGCAAATGCTTTAGCCATTATCGGCCACTATGACCGTCAGATGTGGTCCGAGATGGCAGGACTGATAGACCTCATTCTGGAAGAAAATGGACAGGAAGCATCAAAAATCCTATTGGAGGGTGAGCGTGCTGCTTCTGAGACAATTGATTGTGCCTTAGACATAGCAAATACAAGTTTTAGACAGTTGGCTGCAGCGGCAGTACTTCAACGCCAAGGGTGGCTGAAAGCTACTACCTTCAGACCTGAGGTACAAGCTAAGGTTCTTGACATGGCGTTTGATGGAGAGTCGCTTTTTGGAAAATATATCGACGAAGCTCTTTTGGCGATAAAGAATGATAGGCACCACAAAGTCTTTGGGAGCTCTGCAGTATAGAAGAGTACCTTTCAGAGGCCGAGGATTCACCACTTACAAAGGAGGATATCGGAAAGCTCAGCAATACCAACAATACCAGCCTCAGTATCACCAATCTTACAACTCGCCATCTTATCGCCAATCATCGACAGCTGGTTTCTCTCCCCAGGGAGGCCGCAAGCTAACACCACAATCGGGCCGTGACTCTGGCAGAAAACAAGGAGTACGTCATGGTACCAGCCCAACTTCCCTCCTTGCCCGTTGGTGTGAAAATTTCTGCTTATGCATAGCGGTGGCACGAGATAACATCAGACCGCTGGGTGTTGGACCTAGTCCCCAGGGATCACACTCTAGAATTCATTCAAAAACCACCTATTACTCCACCCAGGGGTCCCCTTCCCCCTAGTCTTCACTTATTGCGAAAAGAAGTCTTGATCATGCTCCTCAAGGAAGCAATAGTACTATATTACTATACTATAGAAGTACTATTCGCTCAGAGAGGAAGAGGTTTCTATTCTTGTTTCTTCCTAATAAGAAATAAGTCAGGAGAATGGAGACCGATTATGGACCTAAGGAAACGCAAAAAGCTTCTAAAAAAACAGACGTTCAGGATGGTAACAGTCTCAGATATTCTGGGATTCTTAAACAAATGAGATGTCATGACTGCACCCGACATGGACGACGCATACTCTCATATCCCAATCCACCCAAAACACAGTAAATAGCTACGGTTCAAAGTGGCTGGTACCCACTATCAATTCAAAGTGCTCCCGTTTGGTCTAAAATCAGCACCACGGATCTTCACCTAGTGCAAGTAGCGGCGGCCTTGCCATCTCAGGGGTTTCAAGTCTTTCCATACGACGATTGGCTGCTCAAAGCTGCAACAGCGCAGGAAGCCAATCGGACTACGACCGCTTGTCTCAGTCTATTCAATGCATTGGGACTCATTCTAAACCGGGAAAAATCAAATTTACGTCCAACTCAAGTAATATAGTTTCTGGGAGCATCCCTGGACACCGCTCAATGCAAAGCATTCTTGTCTCAGGAGACACGGATGCGGCTCAAGGACCATTTCAAGAAGAAAGTCAATTTCTGTACGAATGTTCAAATCGCTTCTGGAGATGTGCTCTTCAGCATCTTTAGCCAGACTAAAGATGAGACCTCTTCAGGAAGAACTGCAGAAACAGTGGCAACAAGCTTTGGGATCTTTCGAAGATGTAATTCGAATCACAACAAGGATGGTGGAAATAGTACAATGGTGGTCTCAAACGACAAATCTTGTTCAAGATCTTAACTTTTCTGAAAAGTACCCCAGATTTCATTCCGACAACAGACGCCTCCATGGAGGGATGGAGAGGTCATCTGCAGGTTTTGCAAATACAGGGCAAATGGTCTTCAATACAGAAAAAACAATACATCAACAGATTGGAACTCAAAGCCATATTCCCATCTCTTCAGGCTTTCCTGCCTAGAATAGCAGGTTCCTCAGTGCTGGTTCGTACGGACAATATGACCAGCATGTACTATATAAACAAGCAAGGAGGAACAAAATCCATGAAGCTATCTCAAGAGGTGCAGGAATTATGGGAATGGACAACGCTCCATGGAATCTCGTTGAAGGCTGGGCATGTCAGGGATCTACACAATACTCTAGCATATACGCTGAGCAGGAATTAGCCCAGATGCCACGAGTGGGAGTTAGAGCAAGCACAGGTGGACAGAATCTTCCAAAGATGGGGGAAACCAGCTGTGGACCTCTTTACAACGAAGGAGAACGCAAAATGCCAGTAGGTTCCCACTATCAGGGTAAAGGGGGTATGCCCTTTTAATGCGATGGTCAGGGATATATACCTATGCTTTTCCCCCATCCCATTAATCCCCAGGGTACTAATTAAAATGAAATCGGAAGGTTGCCACCTAATCTTGATAGCACCACGTTGGCCCAGACAATATTGGTTCCCGGAGCTGCTCCTATTGTCACAAGCCAGACCCATTCTTCATCTGTCAGCAACGATGTTATCGAGGAACAAGGGCCAAGTGATTCATCTGGATCCACGTTCTCTCCACTTGCACGCATGGCTCCTGAATTCCTAGAATTTAAGGCTCTTAATATTCCACAAGACTGTAGAGAAATACTTGCTAAATTCTGTGCTGAAAGCACTATCAAAACACATCGTCTGAAGTGGAAAAGATTCTGTTGCTGGTGCGGAGAAAACAATGTCCATCCGCTACAAACCCCTGCTGAGCAGATTTTACCTTCCCTCCTCTCACTAGCTAAATCAGGTCTCCCCTTTTTTTCAGTAAAGGTTCACCTGGCTGCAATTTCCCGGTACAGGAAATCTCCCCAGAGTCCTTCTCTCTGTTCATCTCCTCTCATATAACAATTCATGAGAGGCCTTTATCGCGCTTTTCCTGCAATGCGCGCGCCTCCTCCAGAGTGGAAACTCAATGTAATCCTAGCACAGTTGATGAGGCGACCATTTGAATAGATTCATAAAGCTGAGCTTAAATTTTGCACATGGAAGGTATCCCTCTTGTTAGCTCTTACTTCTGTAAGAAGAGTGAGTGAAATGCAGGCCTTTACAGTCAAGGAACCTTTCCTACACTTCACAGAGAATTACTTAGCCCTTCGAACAAATCCGAAGTTTATACCGAAAGTACCAACGCAATTTCACCTAAATGAACCGGTGATATTACAATCTTTTTCCCAAATCCATCTACTCCAGCAGAACGGAATATACATACATTGGATGTCAAAAGATGTTTGAAATTTTCTCTTAAAAAAACAAAGGAAATAAGAAAAACTGATCAGCTTCTCGTGGCCTACAGACAAGGAAAACAAGGAACCTCCGTAACAAAAGCCACGATCGTCAGATGGGTCGCATCTGCGATGCAGTTCTGCCTCGAAAAAGCTAACAAACCTCGGACAGTGAGGGCTTTAGCACAGTCCACGAGAACAGTCGCTGCATCTACAGCTTTGTTTGCGGGAGTGACATTAGACAAAATATGCCGTGCTGCGACATGGAAGAATGTCCACACGTTTAAAAAACCACTACTGCCTCCAATCTGCATAACGGAAGGAGGCAGCGGTTGGACAGGCTGTCCTTCGTCATCTTTGTAACTAAGTAAAGATTCTTTATTTTTCATAAAGGAATGCTTTTCTTTTTCTTGCTCTAATCTTAATTAGAATACGTGATCAAGTTACTGTATTTGGCAATTTGTCTCTTAATATCATTTGTGATGTATATTTGGATGGTTACGTCAACTTTCACTGTTTTAATATTTCAATATATTATAATTCTTAGCACGTGCATTGTATGAAGGATAGTGGATAACTATTGGGAGTTTAAAATTACATGTCTCCATCCTTCCGCTAACGACAGTACAATTAGGGTACTGCTTGCTATTCTGTGAAAACAAGTTACTTACCTTTCACTACAGTTATCCAGTATTGGTACCTTTCATAGATTCACATGTACCCCACCCTCCTCCCCGCGGAGTCAGTTCTCATCGATTTTGGGTATACTTACTTCCCACTTGTGCTTGGAAAATCTGAACAGCACTTGCCTCTGCTGGGAGTGTTCTAGAGGATGCTAACAGCTGATTGGATGGAACCAACCTTTGGTCCATTTTGAAAAAGGACATAGGCTACTAATGGATTGTCTTGAGACTCCCATCTCGACGACGGGAATGATTCAGGCATGTGAATCTATGAAATATACCAATACTGGATTACTGTAGTTGCAGGTAAGTAGCTTGTTTTCTTCATAATGGAGCAGGATCAAGACTTGTCTGTATATATGACTGGACTTTCTAGAGTGGTATACAGGATGAAAAATGATGGACAGGAATGTGGTCCCACGCAAATGTCAGTGGATGAGATTTTTTCAAGCATTCAATCCTTTATTTCCATCCATCACTTAATTTGTTGCACTAGATGCCCTAACTGTGAAGTGTATGTTAAGACTTGTTCTGTGCTCACTGAGCCAAAGAACTCCAACTCTATCCCACTACGTAGGTCAGAATCAGTCTGGGTTTTCTTGTGGTTCTTCCTGGAGGGGAACTTGTTTCGGCAGGTAGGGCTGGGCTGTTTCTACTGCAGGAGAACAAAGGCTGATTTCAATATAGCTGGTCTCTGTTTAGAGTGGTGCAATCAGTGAAAATTGATTGACTGCAACCCAGCCTGTGCAAACAGCACTTGCTAATAATTAGCCCAAGCATTCCATTCATCACTTCATTTGTTGCTGTAGAGGTCCAAAATTCCCTGTCAGCAGTATTGTTTTTCCAAGTTTTTTTTCTTGGTGTATTGTCATTCTCTTTTTAGAACTTTCAAACTTATTGCTCACATGTGAAGCTATATGAGTCAGACATGTAAAAAATAGTGCTATTACTGCACGTAAAATGGCTAAATAAGTGCCACTCAGCCCGTGACCAAAGCCTTTCTAATTCTAGATCCCTTTGAGCCCTGGTGGCATTAGAACTCGTTGACTCCAATTGAATGGTTTTCCCAGTAAAGGAAGTGTCCTCGATCTATTGACCACCCAGAATATCTACTGGGCCAGTAGGCACCCCTCGATGACCCTTCTTTCCCCAGTTGTCAATAGCAGGATGCCATTGCACCTCTGATCTCTGTGATATTTCTTAGTGTGGGGGAGGCTGCTTCCTCTCTTCTCATCCCCGCCGACTGCTCTGCATTATATACAGTATAATGTAGTTGCAATTGTCTCAAAGTACATCCTACTATCTCGTCATGGGTCAAGCTTAAATAACAGTTTAAAAGCAGACACCAAGGTTCATTGCAACATTTCAAATATCCTACTCCTGATTTATGTCCTGCCCGTGGCTCAAGTGGCTGTTCTTTTTCAGAGAATGTATCAGGCAAAACTAGCAACATTCTCAGTCGGTGAGGCATACTTTTGCAAGATGGCATGAGACTGCAAGAAGGGAGCTGCGGTATAATTGTTGACTAGTATTTTGGGAAGAATTGTTCTTACAGTCCCTTGGGCAAGTGGATTTACTTGTACCTTGATTTGCTTTGGCTTATCTTTAATTTTGCATAGACCTGATGGTACTGGCAATAACTGAATTTAATATGACACCATAGACAATTCAGGCAGCATCTTCCACTGGTTTGTTTTAAGGTATCCTCACCTAAAACTCTGTTGACCACTTTGCTGACTTTAGACTAGGTCTGACCCATTCAAATGGCACTTATATTTATACATGTTTAAAACCTTGAATTTATTTACTTCTTTCAAATTTTGAGCTCTTATCTTGACCAGTCAAAATCCTTCCTTCTCTGGCTTGCTCATAGAATTATTGTATAGGGCAACAAAATTAGACCTCTGTTCTGCGAGAGGTCACCCTCTAACTCGTAGTCTGTTAGTTGTATTCATGGAGAGGAAAAGTCACCGAACTGGTCTTCAATAAAGGTATAAAAGGCGGAGCCAAACATTTATTGAACGATTGACTTGCTAGATAGAGACTCTAAACCAGCGGTTCTTAACCTTTTGACTTCTGTGGACCCCTACTTCACCATTACTGGAATCCAAGGACTCCACTGAATCGTTTTTGGAATTCGAGGACCCCCACTGAGTCTTTACTAGAAGCTGGGAACCCCTGCCTAAGTATTTTCAACAATGTCAACCTCAAAACAATATGTCCAAATTCAAAAAGAAGCATTCATCAAACAAATAAACAAATAATGAAATATTGTATTTAATTTATGAATATAATCAATTGAAATTTTAATTGGAAAGTTGGAGCTTTACTAAATTCAAATGAGGCCACTCCGCATCCATACTAAATTCTGTTTGCGTGCTTGCACTGCTCCCACAAATCAATCTCAGGATAGCGACTTAACTTAAGCATCTAATTTCAAATTCTTTCACATTTACAGAATGTTGTAAAATGTTAAGTTTTACGTTTTGCTGCTTTATATATACTTTATAAATCTTATTATTTAATATTCTAAACTGTCCAAATCCCATGAATAGTTGTTTCAATCCCTAAATTAAGAACCGCTGCTCTAAACAGTTTTCAATAATTCAGTTAACAGAACTAGAGGATTGGGTGGAATTGCCCAATTCATTACCAGGTTTCCAGGCAAGATTAAGAAAAGGGAATGAAACCACCATCATAATCCTAATAAACATTTTAACTCGGAGGGCCGCCTCAATCACTCAAACCAAGCTCTATGCAGGTTTTTTTAGCCTTCAGTTCGGCATATGATATGGCAGATCATGAGTTGTCAAAACATTTAAGAAAGCGCATTTTAGGCACTCTTAGGGGCTATTCAACATCTATACTGGGATCACATTGGTATGCTTTAAAGTGGTAGCAACATTGTGATTGTTTTACAGAAGGTGGGTGCCTATGCGAGCCAAGAATGCTTATTGCCTAGATTTCGGTAATTATCGAGGTTTGGGCAAGAAAAGCAGGCACATCGTATTAATTCAGTGAGCTCCAATGGTTTCAGATGGTGCCGTTGTGTTAAATGAATTAAGCAGAAAGCTAGAAAAGTTAATGAGCAAATCCTATTGATGCATTTTTCTTTTACTGAACTCCTGCCCTCCAGCTCAAATTTGACTGGGATTCAGCTTGATCAGTATGACTTACATCATTAATGAGCAATGTTTGAGCTGCTGCCACTGAAGACTCACAGAAAATGCTGTTCTGGAAAGAGCTAACCCAAACTAACCCTGGCAACTCTTCTAGCTGTTCATCAAACCTTGATAGAACTTTAGCCAGACCTGAACTCATGGAAGACTTTATTAATGTACTATTGTAATACTTATTTTAAATACAGGGTGAAATATGGGACAAGATTTAATTACCCAATTCACATTAGAGACATATGCAACATTAAATCTGCAACTTAATCTGCATCTCACCTAAAAACAGTAGAAGGTTCAAATGTAGGACTTTCCCTCTAACTCCTCATTGCACATATACAGGCACATTGGCAAAACAGTGTAAAGCACAAATGTTACTGTGGTGTACGGTAACAAAGCTTAAACTATCTCACCTGATCTGTATCTATACTTGATTATTAATATGCAAAGAATATTTGTAGCAACCCATTTTTCGGCGACTGCAGGCCAACACAAAAAAAACATTTATTGCTTCATCGAAGGGACAGATGGAAAACTGTTCAGGTCTTTGAAAATGCTGCTTCCCTTTCTCACACAACTTCCTGTGCAGTCCTTGGAAGAGGAGAGGTCTGGTGGGTTGAGACAGCCCCAGTAAGTTTCTCGTGGTGCATGCCTGAAATGATATACCTTTCTGATGTAATTTGCCCATTAGATGTTCTGTTATCCTCTAAAGTTCTATACTTCAGCGAGACATCCCAGGCCGCATTCTAGATGGGGAACCATATCCATGGTTGTTGACTAGCCTGTGGGGCGATGGACGCTGTATGCATAAGGAAGGAGAGACTAGCATAAACTTTTAGTGATTATGGAGTTATCTCAGATTTTAAAAAAACACAATTCTATATACATATTGCTTTGTGTGATTTCTAATGTGGTCTTTTGTATATCTGTGATTGACTACTGTGATGGTTTTAAATAATCTACAGTACATTTAAGCAAATTGCAGTGTCTGGGTTGTAAAGTCTGATCCACTGGTGCTCCCTTCTGGGGTCACATTGTTTAGATTCTTGAGATCCCTGTGCCAAGTTTGATAGTCAAGGCTGTGTGTATATTAATGCTCTCCCTGACTGTAATATCAGAGAAGCTCAGTCTTTAGATAGTTAGCTGTTGCTTTATCATTATATCAAAGCATCTTTGTACATATCCCCTCTGATAACATGAGAGGGGTATTCTTGGTTGCTTCCTGATTTAGAGCACAAAGTTGTCCCGAGTGCTAAGCTGAGAGAGACGGAGGTGCAGAAAAAGAAGCCTTGTCCTGCAGAATCATGTCATGGGCTCCTTCTTTCCTTTAAATCTTTTTATAAATCTAAGCATTGCACCACACAATTTGCTCAAAAGCGTTGCATGTTTAACATTGCCCAAGAGGAAATAGATATTCTATTAAACACGCTATGAGTAATATATTTGAGAAGTATGTAATTACGCCTTGTTCCGAAGCATGGTCTCAACATGCTATCAAATGCAGAAATATCTGCACATGCTAATATAACTCAAATTAAAACCTTCCAAAATTGGGACTTATTCAAAGGGAAGGGAGAAAACAAATCTATTGTATTCGTTCAGTTTGTTAACATCACCCTTGCACTGTGCAGTATCAAGATGTTTAGTGATTTACCAAATACACATGTAAATTATTGCCAAAATTCCTAGCCACAAATTTCCGCACCTCATCAATTTGATGAAAAACAGAAGTCTACCCACCATCTAGTACCTTCAATTTTGATGTCAACGAGCCCGAAGTCTGAATTCCCATTTTCTCCAAAGTTTTTCCCAAATCCTATGATTTCAGTCTATGTTCAAAGAATCCAAATTTGCCTAGCATCATAACGGTAAGTTTCAATTCTATTAAGGACACTGAGGCGAGGATTATGCTTTTCTTTCTCCGCTTTAATAAACATAACAATTTCACAGCAGCCACGAAAAGCAATAACAAAGATTTTTCTCTTATTACAGGAAAAAACATCTCCGGAACAGCAAAAGGAACGAAAGTCTGAGAATAGACCAACTCCTATGATTCCAAAGGGTATAGTGCCCAACAATTCCTTCCATAGTGTCCATTAAGTACAGATATGCCCTCCATTTTGGCTGTCCCTCCTCTTTCTTCGCGCGAGTCACGCCATATTCCTACTGGTCTTGCTTCGTACCGTCATTCCCTAAAACAAAGCAGAGACAGCATAAGGTTTTCTAAGGACAAGCCTCTATTGGTGAAATTCAAGAACATCGTCGTCAACAAAGATTCATAGAACCCTTCAATCCAAAAGACCAGAACCTCTTAAGAGTAATCAAAAATGTGTTACTTACACATCTACGGGAGGGTTCGCACAAAACCGTGCTGTGGGAGGAGGCTCGATTTATGTTAGTTCAAACTTACCACCAACTGAGGGATGTCTGAAACCGGTTTGAAATAAAACCTCTTAAAGGTGAAATTCGAGGACCAATCCGCGGCGCACATAAAGTCCTCCAAACGGGCACCCAGAGAAAAACCTTTAGAAGCCATCACTCCTCTGGTTGAATGAACTCCAAACTGTCTTGTGTCAATGCCCGCCTCTTGCATGACCCAACGCACCCACCTGGCTATGGTGGGTGACGAGACTTTGTGCGGTTTTCTCAAGGCGATCAAAAGTTGACGCTCGCCCGGAGGGCGGAGTTCTTGAGTTGTATCCTCCTATGCCTTGAGACAGTTCACAACACATAACTTGGGGACATCCTGAAAGGCTGGGTATGAGATTGTCCGAGACAAGGACTTAGTACGGCGGCCCACAGTGAACGTTACCCCATCCGGGAAAAAAACTCTTGCCGAAATGTCCAATGCATGGACATTCGAAACCCTCTGACAGGAGACCAGACACAACAGCATGGCCAATTTGGCCGAGATTTTCTTCAGGGAAAGATACTTGTTTGGCTGCCAAGAGAGGAAGAGATTCAGACCAAATTATCATCCCATAGGGTGGAATAACGCGGTTCCGCGGGCAACAACAGGCGAATACCCCGCAGGAGCCTGCAAACACAGGGATGTTCCCCAACCAGGGCTCCCTCCGCTGGACAGTGCTCCGCCGAAACCGCAGAATGGACCACGTTAATGGAATGGTACACCAGGCCGTCCGTTGCCAATTCTGCCAGAAATTTCAAAACTGGGACAACACCTGCGACCAAGGGGTCCAAATCCCGTCAAACACCAACGCATCCACTTAGTCCAGGCGGAACAATATCGTTTGGATGTGCTGTCAGCCCAGGCCTTTGATAACGAGACTTGACCTGGTCGCAAAAGGCCTGGGAGTGACCATCGGTGCCTGAAAGCCGCCATGCCATGAGGCCATGCCATGAGGCGGAGAGGCCCCTGGGTGAGCAGAAGATGCTGCTCCCCGCTCGGACTCCGAAGAAGATGAGGAAACTGGGGGAGTAGGATTGGAGAATCCCAAGAAAGTTCCAGAATAACCAGAAACCAGACTTGAGACCTCCAATACGGCGTTACCATTGCCACCTCTGCTTTCTGTCGGCAGATCTGGGCCTCCGCTCTCAGAATCATCAAACGGAGGGAAGGCATATCCCTGCTCTGGACCCCAGTCTTGAAAGAATGCATCCGTAGCCTCCGCTAGGGGGTCCGGTCTCAAGCTGAAGAAGCGCGGGAGCTGGTGATCCAGACGGGACGCAAAAAGGTCCACTGAAAACGGTCCCCATAGATGGAGCAACCAGCTGAAGACTTGGACTTGGCTGGAATCTTTCAGATGTCTGGAATGCCAGTCCGCCACCTGGTTGGCTTGGCCCAGAAGATACTCTGCTGTCACGGATATGTGGTGTGCCAGGCAGTAGTCCCAAAAATCCTTGGCCAGATTTGCCACGGCTCGGGAGCGCGGGCCTCCCAGGTGATTGACGTAACGGACTGCTGAGACATTGTCCATTTTCAGCAGGACACACGAGCAGACTCGGTCCCTGGTCCAGCACGGACCGCAAAAGACCCCGCTAGGACTTCCAAAAAATGTATCTGCAACGCTTGTTCTTCTAGCGACCAGGCGCCTCCGGTGGAGAACTCCCGGCAGCGGGCGTCCCACCTCGACCTGCTGGCGTCTGACTCTATGACCAGGTCCGGAACTGAGCCGAAGATAGCTCTGCTGTTCCACGCTTCCATATTAGTGAGCCACCATGACATTTCTTCTTTCACCTCTTGAAAGTAGACAAACATTTCCTTAGATGATATGCTTTTAAGTGCTGCAAGCTCGATAGTGGAGGGGCTCTGGGAAGATTGCCTTGGTGGACGAGGAGAGAAGGCCCACCACCTGAGCAATCTGCCGGAGGGAGCTGTAAGTCTTGGAGATGGTCTGTCTCAGCTCGTGCTGAATCTTGGCCAATTTCCGGGAAGGCAAGCTCATGGTTGAGTTGACAGAGTCCACGACAAAACTGAGGAACACCACGCTCTGAGTAGGACTGAGGATTGATTTGTCCTCGTTGATGACAAAACCCTGTCCTTGTAAGAGAGACAGTCTGTTGTAGCTGAACAGACAACTTCACGGGGCACTGAGCCATGATCAAAATGTCGTCCAGGTAAACAATCATGCGGATGCCCTGGGCCCGGAGGAATTACACCGCCGGATGAAGCACCTTCATGAAGCACCAGGGCACAGATGAAAGACCGAACGGAAGGGCGTTGAACTCGAACCCTTGATCCCGCCAGCAAAACTGAAGAAACCGCCGATGCGGTGAGTGGATAGGGACTACCAGGTAAGCATCCTTGAGGTCCAGCCTCACCATCCAATCTGACGGTAATAGAACATCCTGGAGGAGATGGATCCCCTCCATCTTTAAATGCCGGTACAACAACCAACCGTTGAACTCTTTGAGGTTGATTACCAGCCGGCATCCCCCATTGGTTTTATCCACCCAAAAAATATTGCTGAGGAACCCGTTGGGATGCAGTGCCGAACGACAAATGGCCCCTTTGCAAAGCAGCGCGACGACCTCTTCGTCGACCAGCTGTGCATCGGCAACGTAAAAGGCGATGAGGTGAGGGAAAACCTGCTGGTGCAGGTGATCGTAAAACTCTATGCGAAAGCCTTGGATGGTCTGCAAGACCCAAGCGCCGTGGAAGGCCGCCAGACGGCCCCCAATACAAACTTGTGATGCAGGCAATACACTTACCACTGGAACCACCGCCGCCGGCGTTGTTTTTGAAGCCACCACGGCCCCTGGAACTGTTGCCCTCTTGTGGGGTTAAAGTTTGTGTAATTTGCGGTGGAGTTAAACTGTCCACGCCCGGAGCCTTGTCCCCTGTTGGGATTGTGTTGACCACCGCAGCCGGTCGAGCGGTCCCTGCCACGACCGGCCCAGTGGGGAAAAACTGGTCTGGAAAACACTCTTTATGTTGGACTGAGCCTTGTCCAATGAGATAAAAGTAGCACCGAATTTCCCTAACAAAAGAGTCCCCAAAGAGGCCCCCCTACGCAACTACCCCGGCCTCCGAGGAGGTCAAATCGCCCAGCTTCGGGTCTAACTTGATCAATAGAGCGTGCCGGCGCTCCGTCGAAAGGGCGCAGTTGGCATTGCCCAAAAAGATTATTGCACATTGAGCCCAATTGGAGAGCACTTTAGGCGAGATGGTGGACCCCGTCACCTTAACCTCCTCTGCCATATCTAATATTTTCGTAAGAGGTCCTATTGCGTCTAACAACTTGTCTTGGCAGGAACGCCAAGAATGATCAATCCCCTTCCGGGTGTCTTTTATGTATTTGGCCAAAAAATTGACCCTCTTGGAGTCCAACTCTGGGGTGAAGGTGACTTTTCCCTCTAACGTGGGACACAGACACTCTGCTCTCAAGCACCCCCTAGCCGCCTTTTCCAGGGGCTCGCGGAGGCGGCCGGCCACAAACTTGGCCACCTTATCCCCAGGGTCCCAGGCTGCTGACCGAAGATGAATAATTACATCCGGGTCCAGCATGCCTGAACTGTCCTGCGGCAGATATGCAGAAGTGGAAGCTGGGTGCCAAGACCGCGAAGACCCCTCATCATCATCGTCATCTGTATCATCCGGCGAATCCCCGACAGGGGGTGGTGTAGCTGGCGCAGGGGCCTCAAGGGGCTCTTGCACTGGGGGTGTGGGGGAAACCACTTTAGCCAAACAAGTGCTTTTGAGGTGCTCAAATGCACCCTTATGCACCCCTTGCACTTTATCAGGACCACTCTCTGGACAACCCTTCTTTGGAGGCGTAGGCCTCTCCCCGGGCGCTGTGGTAATAGGGATCGGGGCCAAGTGGGCTTGCTCCAATTTGGCGCACTCCTGAACTATTCGATCTGAAAGGCGCTGTTCAATGGGGCCCACAACCTCATTCACACACCTGTATATGGAGGAGTCAACCGTGTCAAAGAAATCATCATCATTGGAGAGGTACTCCTGGTAAACCTCCTCCTCATAAACATCATCATGCTCCATTTAAACAGAAGAAAAACGCAATATGGACCTCCACCAGGGCGTGAATGATTTATACTGCCGGGAAAATACAGGCCCCAGAGGGGCGTTCAGGTGAGACAGTAGAAGGGGACAAGGCTTGCGACAGTCCGTCTCCCGCAACTGAGGAGACAGCTACGCAGGAGCAACGAGACGTGCAAGTCCCCATAGCGGCCGGTACAAGCGCCGCAAGATAAATGGCGGACGCATAAGGAGCGGTAACGCTCCTGCAGCCATCAGGGGCTCTGAAATTGAAATATTAAGCAATCAGAGGGCACAGTAACATCAAACAAAGCCCCTGGCTCCGTCCATAAAGGAGAGAAGAGCGCTGGGCCGCATTCCACAATTAGCAAGTAGTAAAAACGCTTCAGAACAAGTCAATAAAACATTTTTGGAACACTTAGAAAACATCGACTTAACTGGCTGTGAAGCAGGTAAGAAAGTGGGACAGCCAAAATGGAGGGCATATCTGTACTTAATGAACACTATGGAAGGACTTGTTGGGCAATATACCCTTTGGACTCATGTGAGTTGTAGTCTATTCTCAGACTTTAGTTCCTTTTGCTGTTCAAGAGATGTTTTTTCCTGTAATATTAAGAGAAAACCTTTGTTGTTGCTTTTCGTGGCTGCTGTTAAATTGTTATGTTTATTAAAGCAGAGAAAGAAAAGCATAATCGGAGCCTCCGGTCCTGACAGAATTCAGAGCTCATGTCTAAGAAGAGCAACACCCTATAACCACCCTAAGATCATTTATACCCAGGCCTCCAGTGTTAGCGGAAGCATTCTCTAGAGTAGACACTTTGAGCTTAAGTATTGTGTTAATTCATTATCACCTCATTGAAAACCCTTAATGACACTCTTGAATAGCAATAACTTTTCAATCACTTTTTCCTTGTTATTATTGTCATTCGTTTCCCATATTAGTTAAATGGGTCTTCGTTCTCACAGTTTACTCTTCTCCTTGTGCGATGCAAAAGCCATCAATCAATTTTCAGTGTTTTCTATCGTCCTGTGGAGGTCTTCCAGAGCAGCCGTAAAGGCTTTTTCACCTTTCAGCAGACCTGCTATAGCCCCATCTCAGTTTTCAAAAGCTCTCGTGGTCTGAGCGTAATTCACCAGTACTTTTGTGAAAATCCCACTTCACTGCTTGTTGTTTAGGCTTCTTTTCAAAAGGTCAGCCATATCTGCAATTCTGCATGACACAGCTGAAAATGATGGTAACCCCAGAAAGGAAAAAGGAAAAAGGAGACTCCTGTCATTCAGTCCTTCATAGTCCCACCTTTAATCCATTATTCTTTCAGTGTCTAAAGAAGGAAACTGAACACGAGAAAATGTGATGCTGGCTAAATGTGTCACAAATGGCAGGGACCACTAGGCAGCTGTTAGTTTCCTATCAATGCACTGACAGCCCCCAAGCCCTGCACCCCCTGACCGTGTTCTCTGTTTGCAGCTCCCCTGATCTCAAAGCAATGCCGGCTCCTGTAGGAGGCGGAGGCCTTGCAGGGACCGCGGGAGCCTTGAACCTCCCCCGCGGTCACCAACGTTTCAAGAGTGGGTTCCCTAGGTAGGACCAGGGCACCCACACTACAGGCTGGGCCCCGGGGATGGGGTCCCCGGGCCGAAATCGGCCCTGGATGGGAGACTGCATGGCCCACCTGCCTTGTTTAAAAAAGAGAAAAAAAGGGAGGCCCTGGGGGATGGAGTAAAAAAGAACAGATGATGGGCGGAATGCTGAATTAATCAAACATTCACCCCCAGTCACACATCTGGGTTAAATCCATCATTTTTTTGCACGCCACGCCATTCCAGTTTAGACCCAGCCGTTTGCAAATCAGTCTTGACCCTGATCTCCATGGGAACAGTCCAGCCCAAACTGCCAGGCCTTCTGTGGACCAGAAACAAGCATCCCGGGACCAGTTTCAGGGTAACACCCCTCATCAGCCAGGCTAGTTTGAATCTGGTGGCATTGCGAGCGCTGGACTCGCGTCTGAGCATACCCTTCCCACTTAGGGCAACAAATGCAAAAAGAACAGATAATGGACGGAATGCTGAATTAATCAAACATTCACCCCCATGGGGTCCCCGAGGCTAAAAATTATATTAATTAAGGGGTCTAAAATGCTCCAGGGAAGGAGGGCTACCACTGTGTTTTAAAACGTTTGTGTTAATTATATACCAAGGTGTATTCGTGAATCAGTGGGTGTGCTTGATTGGATAATTCAGTGGGTGTGTGACTAACTGTTTAAGTGAGTGATTAGGTGTCTCAGTGAATGTATGGGTGAGCGACTGGTTGTGTGAATGTCTGCATCGGTCTGTCAGTTGGTGCCTAAGTGGCTGTATGAGTGTGTGAGTGGGTATGTGAGTTTCTGTATGGGTGAACGATTGGTTGTCTGAGTACATCAAGGCAGAGTGTTCGTACCCACCTGCGCTCTTTGCACTGGCTCCCAGTTGAATCTTGTCTGAAATTCAAAATACTGTCTATCGCGCATCGGGACCTTTATGGCCTAGGCCCTATTTATTTGCAGAAGAGGTTTGCCTTCTACATACCAGGGAGACAGCTGCGCTCGTCTGCGCAGCTGCTGATACAGACCCTGAGGTTCAATCGCCAAAGACTTGGTGGGAATTCCTTTGTGCGGAAAGCTGGTCTGGCCTACAACATGCTGCCCTTGGCTCTTTGGGGCACCCAGGATCCACTGTTTAACAAAAAACTAAAAACGTTGCTATTTTAGTCTCTGATTTGTGTGCATTTTTCTCTTTCTGAAGCAAGTGCCGGGACACTTTCGAGTAGCCGTGCGCTGTATAAATTAAAAGAACATCACATAACATAACCTCTATGGGTGTCTGAGTGTCTATATGGGTGGGTGATGAGTGAGTGGTTAAGTCAGTGGCTTTATGGGTTAGTGAGTGTGAGTGCGAGTGTGGAGGTTGTATGGGTGAGTGAGTTTTGGTATGGCTGTATCACTTAGTCCATTTGTCAGTGGTATATGGATGAGTAACTGGATATGTGAAAGGCAGTATAGGCGAGTGATGTGTTATATGAGTGATTATATGGGTGAGTGAATGTGAGAGTGGCTGTATGGGTGAGTGCGTGACTATAGGTGAGTGAGTATGTGTTAGTATCTGTATGAGTGAGTGAGTGTGTAACTGTATGGTTGAGTAAGTGGCTGTGTGATTGACTGTATAGGTGAGTGAGTAGCTCTATGGGTGACTGACTCTGTGTGTGAGTGGCTGTATGGGTTTGAGAGAATATGTCAGTGGCTGTATTAGTGAGTGCGTGGATGAGTGGGTGTATTGGTGAGTGAGTGGATGTGTTTGTTGATCTATGAACCAGTGAGTGGCTGTGTAAGTACTGGTATGGGTGGGTGAATGGGTTTGAGAATGGTAGTGTGAAAATTAAATTGTGTGCATGAAAGGTTATATGGGGGCAAGAGTGGATGCGTCTGATTCTTTGGATGATGCCATCAGTGATATTATCAGTGATGTCACTGACCATGTCATGAGTTGTGTAATATGTGAGGGCATGCACAGTGCATTGCAGGGGCATGAGTTACAGGTAGCCAACTTACTAGAACTGCTGAATTTCAATGGTTTTTGTATGAGTGAAACCTGACCCTAATTAGAACGTATCTGTAAACTTTTTTTCAGTGAATTTCTAAGATTTTTTTAAATGCTAATTCCTAACTATAATGCCCCTGTACTCCTACAACCTACTTACTATAGGAAAATGGCAACATTCTATTCGCAATAATATTTGGCGCCGATTGATGAATCTTCGTGAAAGTTTCAAAACTCATTCTTTATTGAGGTCAGCTCCTATGTTGAAAAGTTGGGGGAGAAAAAAGGGGGGTCCCAAAGCATGTTAATTTCCATAGGAAACTTTAGACAAGGCTACAGGTCGAACGGGTGTACGGAATTACCCCAAATTTGGCAGGGAGAAGGGTCTTGGTCTAGAAAGCACGCTTTTGTTTATTTGGTGTAAATCCGTTCAGTAGTTTTTGAGAAATATCGAAATTTACAGATATCAATATTTGGGAATTCTGCCATCTGATTGGCTGAGGCGTTACGAGTACGAGCTTGCTGCTGATTGGCTGTGAGCGCTATGAGTGTTTGCAACTAGGAAGTGTTGGCTGCCATTTTGTGATTTCGTTGAAGTGAGTAAGGGGGAAAAAGGGCGAAACAAGTGGGAAAGAGGAGGGTAGGAGCACTGTAACCTCTGTGTGGTGTTTAGGGTGTGCTATAGAGGGGGTGCGAAGTGAACTAATCATACCTACCGGTGTGAAAGTGCTAGGCTACGAAAATGAAGTGAGGTATTGCGTAGTCTGATGATAAGGTGAGCTGCTGCGGGAGTTGTGGATGAAAGCGCGAGTCTAAATTGTGTGTCTTATGCTGTGAAGTCATGTGCCCTGGCTGCTGCAGCACACCTGTGGAAGTAGTGTCAGCATGTGTTTATACCTACTAGGACGAACTACTGACTCCTACTGGTTTGAAAGTCCTGGGGTACGGAAAATATGTGCGGTATTGTCTAGTCTCATGGTGCTAAGCTGAGGTGCTGCCGGAGTCGGGGATCAAAGCGTGAGTCCAAACTGTGTGACATATGCTGTGAAGTCATGTGCTCTGGCCGCTGTGCCACATCTGTCAAGTAGTGTCAGCATGTAGTTATACCTACTCGGAGGAACTTTTGTTTTGAACATTGTAACTTGTGTATGGTGCTTAGGGGGTGTTATACAGGGAGTGCGAATGTAAATTTGCGCGTATCAAATCAATACGGTATTTGTAAAGCGCAAACTACTCACCCCTATGGGTCTGAAGGCCCTCGAGGCCGGCTTGGAAATTATGTGAGCTATTAAGTGAACTATTGCCCAGAGTCACATGGTGCTGAGCTGAGGTGTCCAAAGGTGTCCTTCAGAAGCATTTCCAAACCTACCCCAGTCAATGTGCCTAGGTCATTTCCACCACAATGCACAATCATGAGGTCAGGGTGTGGAAGATGCAAAGAGGTTTTAACCAAAGGTAGCAATTGGTGCAACTTCAGTCTTCTCTGTGTAAACCATTTAATGTCCACATTTTGTAAACCTAGGTCTAAGTCAATACGTCTGTGTTCTGCATACCTCTTCCACCTGAAAATATAGCTATGTCCTATGATCCACACTACCATTTTGAAGGTATGGTTGGAATGTATGGAAAGATGTCTGTAGCTCATGCAGTTCCTTGGTAGAATAAGAGATATGTTTAAAGATGGGTGAAGTACTTTTTTTTGCCATACAAAACGATACGTGTTTGGGAGATGAAAAGCATTCTGTTTTTAAAAGAAGGGTGCACATTTGTTTTGTGGAAAAGCATCTTTGTGATTG
The DNA here is from genome assembly GCF_964204655.1 of Triturus cristatus. Lineage (NCBI taxonomy): Eukaryota > Metazoa > Chordata > Amphibia > Caudata > Salamandridae > Triturus > Triturus cristatus. The sequence continues at coordinate 1,327,550,437 of NC_140591.1, forward strand.
GTTAAGAAAAAGCAGTTTCAACGTGGAGTACATATCATCATAGGATAAAATTTGCTCAAGTGAACCACAGCTGCTACTTGCATTTGGAAGGTACTGTTCGAACTTAAAACAATTGTGAACTTTTAACCTGCACGTGCCGTTAAATGTTCGAAAATGTTGCAAAAAAATATCGTTAAGTTTAAAAAAAATTGATGAACTTTTAACCTGCACGTGTTGTAGAATGTTCTAGAAAGAGTGTTGATAGAATACATTGCACTTCTGACTGTGGTGTTGATTATTAAAAAAAACGGTTTATATGGAAAATTAAAAAGAAACCAATAGATAAGTTTTGAAACCTAAAAGAATCAAGGAACTATTCTAATTTGTTCTTTACATGTGTTTGTGTGGAGCAACAAAATTATAGACTCAACAGCACCAGGAAGAGGAAGAAGCAGGGAGTGGGGGGGACGGGGGGAGATGGGCAGAATGGCACACATGCACAATTAAGTACAGCACAAGTATAGACAAACAATGGCCAAAATGAAACACAACAACAAGGAGCACAAGTCACACAACCCACCAACATCACACCACTGAACGAGCGTAGAAGTGAAAACCACGCTGCATTCATACAGGATGTGTACAAAGGCCGCTTGTTGGTGTTGTGGGATGTCTGCGACTGTGGTCATCATAGATGAGATGCCCAATACGTGGCACATGGGCAAGTTCACTGTGTTACATTGCCAAACAGCTGCTTCTCCCTCTCACAAGCCCCCACACATTTCTACGGTGCGCTTTTGTATCTTGTGCACTCGTACGGCACACCATTGTAATGCCTATTCACGCATGTCCTGCTACATTCCAACTACACCATCACTGTGCCGTTTGGAGGTGGTGCATGGCACTTTACAACATCGAGTGCTGCGGCCTTTGTGGCAGGCCACTCCAGAACAGAGAGACACACTTACCGCACTTCCTGTACACGGACAAGTCTGAGACACCCTGTTCCCCTTGCCGGATAGGCACACCCCTGTGCTGATCTGTGTACTCCGGACCAGCACACGCCGGTTGTGCATGCAGGAGGATGCATGCGTAGCTACATGTCTAGGCTCACTGCCAACGCTGAGGTGATAGCACACTGTGATGTTGCAGGGCTGGTGCCTATCATGCTAATACAATGACCAAAGGGACACACTTGCTCAGATGCGGATTTGGGGGGCGTTGTCGGTCCCGGAGTTGTTCTGAAGAGTCTTGTGACCCTCATGGGTATCCCTGTATCATGCGCATTGACTCTATGGCACCTGTGGGTGTTCTGCTGTGGCTCTTGGCTGTGTTCCCTTTCATGGTGCAGGTAGTCGTCCTGCTTAACACCATCAGAAAGCAGGTGTAAAATCCCTGGTGCTAATGTGGCTTATCGCCGGAATTTGTTTTGCATTGCAGTTGGTGTGAAAGTTGTGATGTGATTTTTTGCATGTGCAGGACAATATACGAACTGGGCAGTGTATCTCGTCAAGATCCAGCACCTGACACCCGATTCCCTATCAATGTAAATACAATGAGGTTTTGTAAATGATTTATTGTGTACACTGTGAGTGCAGCCACTACGTCAGTGCAAATCAATACATGATTTTAGTATTTAGACTAAATCGCAAAGGTGCACCTCGTGTCTTTTTGCACGGGAACAGCTAGTCTGCATTTCATTATCAGCACTTTAATGGAAGTAAAGTTGAGATAAATCTAACACACTATTCAGAAGTTGGTGGAAACTGCAGGCATCACCAGTATTCCCGCGATAAGCCCTCCAAAATTTAAGACCATGGTGGACTTAATCAAATAACAGTAATAATAACAAGAAAGAGTTACACAGCAGTTAAGAAAACAACCAGAAACGTTATAAAAAATGTTTTTCAAACTTTATTTTTTTATTAACATATATCAACGATAAAGTAATAAACAAAATGTATCAAAAAAATACAAAATAACAAGGTTGAACACTGCTATGCGGACCATGGATATGGACGACAGAGCCTGGAAAATAAAGCACAAAATAAGGACGTGTGTAATGCGCATATCAAAGGAGAGAGACATAGAGAAAAAGAGAAGAGCGAGAGACACTGCCACCCCTGCGTATCCATGAGCAAATAATTACCTAGTGCCACCGGAGTGTGCAGCAGTAGGCACTCCACATCCCCCATCAAAACTCTGCGCATCCCAGATATGTCGCTGAGTCCTGAGTCATGAATGGCGGAGACCACATCTTCTCCACGGCCCGGCAGATATCACACATGTCGCTGAGTTATCAATGGCGGGGACCACATCAGCTTTTGGGGACGCTAAGCCTGTGGAAGTTAAGTTCGTGCCATGTGGTGGTAGGCCCCTGATGGCCATATGAGCTTCGGGTGGCACTAACCCTGTGCATGTGAAGTCCGCATCAAGGGGGTGGAAGGCCCCTGAGGGCTATACAGATTAGGGTGCGAGTAACCTTCTGCGCAAGTTTTGAAAGACTGTTTATGGTTGAGACACGTGGAGCGTCCGGCATCTAGTCAGCACCGGCAATAAAGGATGTGACGTTGTCGATCTATTATATTTGCGTGGTCACATGCTCAGTTACACATGTGGGATCGGCTTGTGTTGAACAGGGTTAGTTGGCACCACGTGTCGTCAGTCTTCCGCAGTGTAGGCCGGAGGCAGTGGTCAGCAAAGGCCCACAGGCAGGTGACGTTGACTTGAGCTGCATGTGTTGATTGGGAGCATGTGGTCTTATTAAACCATTATAGTGTCTTACACATTTGTGTCGCTACTAATCTTGAATTGTGAACCGTGTAACCTCAGTGTAGGGCGGAGGCAGTGGTCAGGATGGGCGCACAGCTACGTGGCAATGATTTATGGTGCAGTGAGTTAGTAGCACCTGAAGCGCACAGTGTGTGTGCACCTTGCGATGATGCGTGGTCTGGGCGGGCCGCACTGGAAGCAAAGTGTCTTGCGAAATGGACTGTGACATCTGCAATCACTGCTGCATCTGAATTGTGAGCGCTGCTGTCCGCAATGTAGATCAAAGGCAGTAGTCGGTACAGACATAAGTCTGCGGTGCTGTGCCGCTGGGGTCAAAGGGGGCCTGTGTCGAGGAGGCCCGCGGTTATGGCGGCAGCCACGTGCCAGGGTGAGGGCTGCCGCTGTGACAGACTTGTTGGTCTTCCCTCAGGTGAACCACGCCTAGGGCCTGGCCTATATTCATGTACGTTGGAGCAGCCCACTCCGCTTCTGCTTCCAGGGGGGGGGACAACACAGCTACATGACAGAGATCTTCCCCACTGCCTGAGGTAACATGGCTGCGTCCACTGTGCACTACACTACACTACAAGTATCAACAGTATATCTCCACATGGAGAGGTTTGTGCTTTGCATAGTGACGTCTGTGCAGCACATCAGCGTTACACTTAGCATTGTGTGCTTTATTGTTGAACGGTGGCTTGCCTCCTTCATATATAGTTGGTTGCCACATCTCCCAACATTCAGCTATTGTGGGGCTGAGGGCCATGGTGTTTTGGGAAGGTCCGTTGTCCTGTTTTGCGCTGCCTTGGTGGTAGTAGTTTTGCGCTCTCACTGAACGACTGTGCCGTGCTGTGCTGCGAGCGTGAAGGGAGGACGTCGGATCATTGCCCACAGCCCCGCTCGGAAAAAAAGACCCGCTAAGTCTCGCCCCGTTCGCAAAAAAGCCCTGCCAAGCCCGCTAAGTCTCGCCAGTGCCTCGACATCGCCGTGGCACTTCTTACAGAAGCGGAGTGAGGTTGCGTGGAGCGTGGGGCTGATCAGAGAGTGGGTTGCTGACTGTTGCTGACACTGTAACTATTGCTGGAAAGGCTGGAAAAGCGGGAAAGGTGCCGTCTTGTCATCCAGCCAGATACTTAACACTGCGGCGAGCAGCTGCTGCCGTTGGGGTGTGGATTTCACCAGACCCCACACGCTCTCTCTCATGAAGGCTCTCGGTCCCCTCCGCAAGTTGCCGCAGGAAGGAGGTGTGGCTGATTGAGCCAAGCAAAGGTGAGGGGCAGTGGGGGTTGTATTGCAGCGGCTGCTCTGGGAGCATTTGGCGGTCATTTGGCGTTTGATTGTAACTGTGACTGGATGGGAGTGAGGAGGATGCAGGAGACAGCGGGAAGTGAGCCCTCCACACCGCGGATCGTGAACTGAACCGCTAACCGCGAAGCCGCATTGGGAGGCTTCGCGGGAGGGCTGCAGGTAGCACCAGCGAGCTCATTTGAGGCTCGGAACCGCAAACCACAAAAGTACCGCGGACCGGGAGCTGAGCTGCACTGGGAGCCGTGGAAGACTACAGGAAGCGCCAGTGAGTCCCGGTAAGGCTCATTGACCCATAGTGATCACTGTGGCTCGTTGGGAGGCCCTGCCGCTTTTTCCTGCAGTGTTCTGGTGCGAGTGGTGTCTCCCCTTTCCTGGTGCTGCAGGCTGCTGTGGACCCGCTGCCACTGCGTGCTGGCTTGTTCCATTTACCCGGCTGATCCTTGAGGTCGGCTTGGTGTGTGTCTTGAAGGGGGGTGCGAGATCGCGCTCTTTTTCGTGACCTGCCTCAACCTCTGCCTCCTGCTAGCGGCGACAAACTGGTTACGGATTGCCCTGGTGGTGATTGGTGTTTTGTTTTCCTCTGTTCTTTGTGTGCCGATTGAGACCGGGACTGCGAGGATCAGCAGCCTGATAATTACCCCCAGCTGGTTTCTCTTCCCGCTCTCCAGCTGTAGCTTATTGAGACACACTGATTTTATGCGCTGCCAGGGTTCCGTTTTAGCCCTGTTTTAGACCGGACGAGACTGGACTGGGTACTGGACTGAGTACTGGGACCGGGTACCCCCTTTAGCATACAGTCCCCGCATCCCTGTATCACGAGGCGCCAGTGGTATTTAGCAGGTGTTTCAATTGCCTGTTTGTCTGTTATATTTTTTTTTCCCCAATGGCAGCACGAGAAAGAAGGAGCAAGGCCAATACTTCAGGTGGTCATGTGACTGGGACCTTGGACAATTTTATTATTAGAGCCAACTCTTTGCTAAGCCACAAAATAACTTTGATGGAGCGTCTGCTTTCTTTGGACATTGCCGCAGCCAAAAGATCCTCACTGGGCCATATTGCAAATGTACGCTCACCGGACCGTACATGTAACACGCTGGCTACTGGCATCATTGATACATTGGGCACCTCCCAATGCTCGGAACCCTTGCCGAATTTGGTCATACCAATAATGACTGGTGCAAAACTTTTACCAACTGTTCTTGAGTCCAGCCCAGTTATAGTCAATGGGGACATGATGGCCTAGGATATTCCACCCAGGCCTATCACATGACAGGCACGGGGGAACCGGGAGGGGGCGGTCCCTAAGAGAAAACGTGGTCCACAAAAGGGTGGTGGACGGCTGTCTAAGCTTCCTAAACATTCCAATACTAGTGATCATTCTGTCTTGGATAAGGTTATGGAGGCTCCCACCACCCCTGACATCAATGCACCAGACACCATACTTACATCTAATCTAAGAGAAGGGACCTCCCCCGTAGTCGCACCAGCTAGGGAGGACTTACTCTTCCAAAAAATGGGGGATCTCCTTGGGTCCATTATTCACCCCCTCGAGTCGAGACTTCACCAGATAGAGCTTAGGCTAGGGAATATTGAGAAGGCAACCTCAGTAAAAGTAAACTGCCCAAAAACTATCATTCCTGTAGATCAGGGTGCCACATCAAGCAATACCCAGGGAGGGCTACCAACACCAAACCATCTAGCGCCACCACCCTCGCCCCTCCCAATAGAGGTAGGTAGTCGGGATACTTATATTTTCAATCATAATCATAATCACAAGGGTGCAGTTATGACTACGACTAAGGACAAATCACAAGAGCTATTCCATCCTGCTCAGGGTTCGGCCCTAATTCATAAGATCAGAATGGATCTACCTCCGGAATCCAGTCCCTATGTAGTTGTTCTTACTGGGGTACCCGAGTTAATAGACTCAAACGGGGAATCTTTTAATTCTCTCAAAAATAAAGTTGCGGACTGGCTAAATAAGAACAGACCGCTTCCACCTTATGCCAGTAGCGAGATAATCATGGTCCGCAGGGTTTCCTGGGTGGGTCATAGTCCAAAGACCATCAAAGGTGATTGTGTTTTGGTAAACTTTAGGGACCCCCGTACAGTATCCCACTTATGTGGTTGGGCCCATAGTGATACCGTCGCCACCATACAACCATTTCCCTTGACCTATTTTTACCCTTCTAACTCCGTATACCACAAATACGGGTGGGATTCTGATTGGACGGGAGTGGTATATAGAGGTAAGGCTAAGAATAACAAGGTTGGGTTGACCCAACCACATACATTTCCCCACATTTCGACTTCCAATCGGTACAGCTGCCTGGATTTGGTGGACTGACTGTACCCCAACCAGGGGGTCAGTGTGGGGCTCGGGTGCAATAATGGAGGGTCCAAACTATTAACTTCACATAAAGGACCATTAGGTTACAATCGAGCAGGCAGCTATATGGGCCTTAGTAGAGAGATCACAAACTCTACATCTCTGGAAACTCCACCATTATATGTTAATCTGGACTCTAGTGATCTTTTCCCGGTCGATTAAACACCCGACCCAAGCGTTGTTCCGGTAGGAGAAGCTATGACCCAAGGGAGCATTGGGGAAGGGGCAGGGATTCTTGGCTCCCCCCAGGATACTTCATGTTCTTTACTCAGAATACTGTCTTGGAATGTAGCGGGGCTGCCTAATAAAGTGATGTGCCCGGAATGGGGGTCCTTCATTGATAAGAGCGACGTATGCCTCTTCCAGGAGACATGGGCCCAAGATAACCAGCTACGTAGGGGCTTTGCTTCTTTTAGTGTGCCGGCAAGTTGGGTAGGGAAGGGGCGCCCGTCAGGGGGCCTCACCATCTGGGTGGGTTCACATTTGGGTTGCAGGGCTACACCAATGACCACTCATTCTCAAGATATACAATGTGTTGTGCTTGAATGGTCTAATTTATCTAAACTTGCTCTTGTTAATGTATATGCACGGCCGGTTAGTGGAGCTAAGGAATCTCCAACCATTGAGGAATTGTCGTCTGTTTAACACAATATTCCTAGTGATGTACACCTTGTGGTCGGGGGTGACTTGAACTGCCATTATGAGCCACTGACCGGTCTAAGGGATGGTGTCTCAATGGTAGAGGACGACCATTGGGCAATTCCGTTACCCCAGGCCCCAGTATCGGGGTCATGGTCTCCCTTAGCCATTCAAATTACTCAATCAGGGCTTGCAATGGCCGCACGTCTTCGGACATGCCAGCAAAGTGTACATTTAAGTGGGCCACGAGTCTCGCCTGGACTACATCCTGGTTGAAACAAGGCTGTGACCCAGGGTTATCGATTTTGCTGTTTCCCCCAGAATTGAGAGCGACCACAACACCCTGATTCTGGAGTTCAGCTTGGCTGGTTTTCAGAACGAAACTCGCACGAGCCCTGTGGACTTGGGCACTAGGCTGACCATTTCTAACAACAGGCGCAGAGTCAGGTGGGATAATTTGGTAGCCCACCCGGAAGAACTATACAATCTATATTTAGGGATAGTTCCCGTATTTGATGAGGTAAGCGCCTTAATTGCTCAACCTTGCCCCACTGATTACCACCTTAAACTCCAGGCACTCCATGTTGCCCTAGTAAGTACCCTGGCTGAAGTGTTGAACCCTCCGGTACCTAGACGGACCAAGAGGGCTTATCCCTCCTCCTGGTACAATGCCTCCTGCAGAAAGTCTAAATCAAAATTAGCATTTAAATAACCTTTGAAATTCACTAAAAAAACCATAGGTTTCAGGGATGTTATAGTTGGACATTTCACTCATAGAAAACCATAGAAATTACCCTGTTATAGTTGGTTGAGCTAACTATAACTCGCGCCCCCGCAATGCACTGCTGATGACGTCACATATTACATCATTCATGACATGGTTAGTGACATCACTGATGACATCTCAAATGACATCACTGATGACATCACTGATTACATCATCCAGTGACTGTGTGTTTCTGTAAAGTTTAATTTTGCTTTATATATATGCCAGGCGATGATGTCATCGGTGATGTCATAAATGATGTCATAGAACATGTCATGAACGATGTAATATGTGAGGTCATAAGCAGTACATGACTGGGTTGCAAGTTATAGTTAGCTCTGCTAACTCTAACTGGTACATTTCTGTAGTTTTTGTTTTAGTTCAAAATGTTAAAGTTGACAAAGATGTCCCGTGTTGGCTGGCAGCCAATCCGAGCGTTCGCTCCTGTGGGAGTCTGACTTCCGTGGGAGCAAATTGATCCAAGGGAAATAAAGGTCCTTGAGCCAATCAGAACACTCAATTTTTAAATTGTCGCTCCTGCTAAAGTCTCTCAAGCCTCTTGCGGGCCCAACCGTCCAGATATACAAATATTTTTGACGCTTCATTTCAATAAAACTACTGAACGGATTTACACCAAATCACAAAAAGCATAATCTGCAGTCTAAGATGATCTAACTTCCTGCCAAATTTGGAGTAATTCCGTTCAGCAGTTTTTGCTATAACCCTGCCTAAAGTAGTATGGAAAATGCATGGGTATTTCGTATTTTGGGACCCCCCTTTTTTCTTGCCCCCCACTTGACGGATCACCCAGAAACTTTCCATTTACAAACTAGTCACAAAGTAGCACCTTTTTGGAAATTTTCATGGAGATTTGCCAAACAGGGCCAAGTTGTTAGCAACACAAAAAACCCTTTTCCTATGGAACAGACCCAACTACAACTACCCAGTACGTTTATTGCAGTTGCTTCGGCCTGAAGCAATGGAACATACATTGGTCATTAGTTTCAAACATCAAACATTCTTGAAAAAATAATCTGACCGCCAGTCCTTATGATCAGTGTTTGTGTTTTCTGAAATTACAGACCCTGCTTTACTTTTTGGTAAAGTGCATATTAATGCTTGATTGTGTTTTTTGTTTTTTACAGCGGACTTGCAAGAAAAGTTGACTGACTTCCTGCCAAAATTGCTAGATTGTTCTACAGAAATTAAAGGTTTCAATGATCCGCCAAAGCTACCTTCCTATTCAACTTATGACCTATGCGAACGATTTTCTCGCATCATGCTATCGCTAAGTCGAACTCCAGCCGATGGAAGATGAACTGCACCAGCCGAAACACATTGTATAAATTTTTTAGTTCTTAACCCTTGCCTTCTTGTCAATGGGTTTGCTTGTTGCTGCTATAGATTTTAACTTTTTTTAATTTTCATAAATGCCAGGGACAAAATGACTGTACAGACTTTTAGCCAGACCTGCAACCATAGAGCTGAGTTTCGCATGGCACTCAGATTTCTTTTATTCAGAAGTAATGCAACAATACAAATGTTTTATGGCAAACTGTATTTTGCCACTTTTCTGTTACAGTGTTACCTTGCTTTTATCATACAAACATTTTTATTGCCAGCCTTTTATTCAGTCTGTGTGACTGCAACCATATTAGTTGTCCAGTGCCATGTATGTACATGGTGCTTGGTTGCCTGTAAATGACACAAAAGAATAAAGTTTTATTTATGGCTACTCCTCTTTACAATGTATTTTCTTTATTGCTCATTGTATGATAACTTTGGAAATATGTGCACTTTTAAATTGCAATTTTTTATGTGCTGTTGTCTCTGAGCTATGGGTCTGTTCTCAAATTCCCATGGAAAATCTCCTTTATCCTAGGCTTTCACATAGTAGCAGAAATCTTACTGATGTTCTTATGCTTCCACTCAGTATCCACTTGTATTTTCATGGTTGAGGAGATCGAAAAGATCCTGAAAAATCTCAAGCCCACCGACTTTCCTGATGAGGGAACTCATGCATGTGTGCTCAAAAAAATTACAAAGTTTATTTGCACCTCTTGTCTTTTTTCTGGTCAACTTGTCTTCCCTTAAGCATATTACTCCGTTATCTTTCCAGAGGTAGAATGGCTTCCTTCCTCAAGAAATGCAAATTAGATTCCACATTCTGTCTAGTTTCAGGTCCATCTCTAATCTGCCAGCATTAATGCAAAAATAGCAGGGAAACAACCTCAGTAACATTAAGAAAATCACCAATACCTTTCTCCTATTTAATCAGGATTTCTTCCCATATATGGGGCAGAGGCTGCTTTCCTGAGGCTTTAGGCTGATTATCTCAGTATGGGTGAATGGTTGGCTTGTGTGTTGGTTGTGATTGAGTTTTCGCAAGCATTTGATACCATGGACCATACTGTTCTTTCAAATTCTATGCTCATAGTAACGGCATGACAATGGTAGGAGTGTGAATTTGTTTTATTCAGGTAGGACATAGAGGGTCACTATAAGGGACTTAATATCTGGAAAGGTTATCTCTCCTAAAGGGGACAACAGGCTTCTACCTCTTGCTCTTTAACATCGTCCAGAAAAGTTTGTGTTCAGACACCCAGATTCTGCAATGACAGCTACTTGCTGTAAAAAAAGTTATTTTTTGAAGCAAATATTGATTGACAAAAATTGCTTACATTCAAATGTCTCCAACGCTAAGTGTATTAAAAAAGAAGAATCCTAAGTGGATTTCCCCCCAAAGAGATTTTTGTGCAGTAAGAGAAGGTACAATTCCTGACTGATCTTTGACTACAGTATTGCTGAGAAAAATCCGATCAGTGCAATATTCAGCAATTGGTGTTTTCATCTGAGTAATTTAAGGCCCATTCTTTTGCTGCCACTTTACATTTCCATCAGGGGTTGCAAGATGGGAGAGGGTATTAATGCTCATTCGGACTACTGTAATGTGCTGTCCGATGGTTTTCTCGGTAGCCTGATTTCACTTTCGGTCTGTGAAATAGAGGATCAAGTTTAAGATATGTTAACTGGTTTTCAAGTGCCTTCTCTATTTAACTCTCAGATACTTCCTAGAACATATGGGTTTCCTGTAACCATCAGATGCCTGAGTAGGGCCACTCCCAACCTTGTAGAGAGAGCCGGGAATAAACTAGTTACAAAAGGCGTTTTCTCATCTGAGCCACACTTTCTGGGACTCACTTCTGATTTACCTGTGACAAATCTGCTTGATGAACACCTTCAGCAAGTCCCTAAAGTCTCACCTGTATTTAGGATGTTTTTTTAAAGCTGTTCCTACTGAGACCTGCACCAAGTGACCTGTTGGTAGTGCATTAGAAAGGTTTTCCATAAGCAGCACTAGTTGCAGAAAATTTTTGTGTTTCTATAGCATACTTAAAACAAATACTTATACATCTTTGATTTTATCTAACAATTTGGAATTGCTGCATGCAGCCTTTTGATGCCATGAGGCTGCAAGTGGTGATCCCGGATTCTTGGAATAACTACATGTTGTGAGGATGGATGTAGTGATTCCAACTTCTTGGACACCATCATACAAAAGTGCAATCAATTCTAAGAATATAAGCACCCTGCTGAGCAGTGGCCCTGGCCAATGGCCATACCATAGGTCAGACTCGCTGTGGGCAGCCAAACCTCCCAGCACACAACCCTTTTGCCGTGAGCAAGTTCCTGTGCCCACCCTCTGCTTGGCGAGCACTTAAGTGCATGGTCTTGACTCAATGGCCAGACGTTCAGCCAGGCGCTGAACCCAACCCACTGCATGCTGCCAATCCCTATTTTCCATGACCTTCTGCCTTGCACAGCGAGTGTTGCCCAGAGCCTGGCCTATAACAAAGTCCCATTCCCAAGTTGGAGCAAGCTGCTGACCCGCACTACGCATGGTCTTCGGCAGAGCAGGGCCTGGCCACAAAGTGCTCCCTGGGTGGACAACAAAGTAAAAAAAAAAATTGGAAATAAGAATAATATAATAGAATCTGGTACTCCATTTTTTGTTAACTTTTTGCTTTGTATGATTTTTAAGCATTTTAAAGGTTTCTGTTCCTTGCTCCTATTCACGTCAAACTTCTGAAGATATCTTGATATTTTCTTAGTTGTTGGCTTGTTGAATGAGAAATTACAGTTTTATTCATTTCTCTAGGGCACTTATGTTTGTTTGGTGTTGCTGTAGATACACATGCTCTGCATACTCCTGCCATGTAGTATTGGACTCTGACACTTGCAAGCTGTTTTTCTTTGAAGTAGACTTTTGAGTTACAAGGTATATGGTGACTGCTGCTTAGGCTGGCATTGTGCATGTGTGCAGACTCCATGTTAGAATATTTATTTCCGCTGTCTGGTTCAGACATGCATGACAAGCTCTGGAATCAAGGCACCCTTGACGCTTTCTTCCACCGTTCACTGTCTTTTTTTCGACATCAACTGCAGATTAATACGTTATTTCATCTCCATCCTGTCACTGAGATATCAGTGGCACCGACCAATGTCCGCCGCTGGGCCTCAAGCCCTTCAAGCACCAGCTTGACAACTTGCTGCTGAAGAATGCCAGAATTGGTGGTGAAACATGTAAAGTTTCAACATTACCCCCGGCTGCTGCGCGAAATTCCCGTGGCCTGACCGTCACCAGTTCTGTAATTTGTGCTTGTCATAGCATCATGACATGACGTGTGAGGTCTGCCTGGGATTCAGGCCCAAGAAGACTCTTGTACCGTCTAGAAAGGTGCTCGGCACATCACCAACTGTACAAACACTCTGCAAAGGAAGTTCCAGACATTTTGAGGAAGAAACACTGGAGGTCGTTGTGGAGGAAACCAGAACCTAGAGCATCCCACCACATCAACTGTCGCCAGAGGCTGTCTTCTCTTCCGACTCTAACTCGTAGGACAAAGAACACATCCACAAAGCCATGGGACCGCACACTGAAAGCCGTGAGTATGCCAGAAACACCCTAAGCCCGTCAAAGGACCCAGAGTGTCAGAGCATCACCCTGTGCGGGTCAAGCACCAACCTATCCAAATTGAGCCAACCCTCCTGGGTAGCACCTGGCTCAGGCACCCTTTGGCCTCGAGAGACACCCACAGTGATGGCCTCTCAGCCATCAGCCATGACAAAGATCTTGGCCACCCCAGCACTGAAGTTCAACCAGGCTGCACAAAGATTCCAGCTGTGCCCAGAGCTTGATCGGAGCCAAGACAGTCGGACCCCACAACCCCATCAATACCAAAGCACCAGGGGCAGAAAGATGTTTCGGCACCAAAATATTTGACTCTGAAAGCTTCCAGGGACATCCTAACCACCTCAGGACACAAGCCATCAGCTCCGATAACTGCCAGATATGAAAGTCCTGTGGATTCAGGATAACCAATTCTGAATTGATTATAAGCAGAGTTGGATGCAAGACAAAAAGATAACCCACAAACAAACTGGCAAAATCACACAAAAAAGCAACTTTTGAAGATGCTCTTGATTCAGCGACGAAACGGTCCTTGACAAAGAAGTCAAAGACAAGGGGATCCACCCCATTCACTTTGCTCTTTTGACCTCTTCTCGCCCCCCACTTCTCCTCTTCCATCTCAACCTCCTTCTCCACTTCCATCTCAAACTCCTTCTCCTCTTCCTAACCCATTACCTCGGCTTTATTCTCCTGTCAGTTCACCTTAGTCCGCAGCTGATTCACACAGTCTCTACCGCCCAGACCACCCAGGTGAACCGAAGGAACCATGGGAAGACTACAGTAGAGATCCCCCTTCAGTACCAGAATCCAGATCTCAAACCATTTAAATTTCCTCCCCACCTCCCAGCCCCCAATAACACTACCTTCTACTATGAGGTAATTGAAAAAGCTACCCAGTACCATATGTTCTACCTTCATGTTGTACATGAAGAGGACAGCATTTTCGTGGAAACCCTTTCTAAAATGTTACGTCCTGGCCAGTTCTTACCCATTCTAAAGGGTATGTTAAAACCAGGCCCAGAGTCCTTTAAACAACCAGTGAAAGCCTGGATAGTAACCCCATGGGTAGAACACAAATGTAAGACCCTGGCCTAATTACCCTCTAAATACCCGGGGACATGTGGAACCAGACTTACTGCTTTTCCAATCTGCAAAGTTTCAGACGGGTGACTCTCCCCATCCCATAATGTGAGTAAAAAGTTGGATGTAGTAAGATAACTGGAAGCAACAGATGCCTCCAACGATTGGTGCATTGCCAACTCTGTAGACCTGCTTGTAAGGGGCCCATTGGGACCAAATGCAGGACGTGCTACAGGATCTCCTGCCAAATATCGCCAAAGCATGGAGGCATCAGTCACAGAGGGTAGGCAATTTCTAATGCAACGTTGCACCCTAGACGCAGTTGATGATGCAGCCTCCGGGTTAAATGCCACTATCCTTATCCGATGCCATACATAGCTCCACATTTCTGGGTTTAAACCTGAAGTGCAGCAGTATCTGCTCAACCTATCGTTTGAAAGTGAATACCTGTTTTGTGCCACAGTTTGCCAAATATTGGAAAAGATTTTTAAAAAAAGGATACTGATGCCGCAAAGGCCGTGGGTGCTGTGCAAACCCCTGCCCCAGAGGCTCCTTTCAGAGATAACATTATTCTGTCGTCTCCAAGGCTACCTCCCCGGATTCAGGCTCCTACCAGAGGCAACAACAAGCCCACCAGCCCTACATTCTGCGTGAGTACACTATGGGATGGTATAGAGTAAATAAGAGGTAAAGGCAAGGGAGGTTCCCCCAGCAAGGGAGCTGCCACCACCACCAAGCATTAACCCTCCACACCTTCCCCCGATCACACAACACATGTCTGGAGAGACTCAAAGATTCCCTGCCACACTGGCAGGAAATCACCTCAGGCAAATGGTTTCTACCCTGGGGCAACACGGTTACTGCCTAGAACTTCCCACATACCCCCATCATACCACCTTATCCCTTACACCTCAGAAAAACACATCTTCTCCTTTTAGTTTACGAGGTGCAAGCCCTCCTACAAAAAGGGGACAACAAACCTGTTCCTTTGCAACACCAGGAAAAATGGTTCAATACTCTACTTCCTCCTTCTCAGGAAAGATGGCTCCTTCAGGCCAATCCTTGACTTTGGGCCCCTCAACTGATACATCCTGTGGGAACATTTCAATGGTAGCCCTCACTATGACTTTACTCTTGGGATCATTGTGCCGCAGCCACTGTTGAAGCAGGTTCATGTGTATCGTGCATGGGGTACTATGGCGATGCAGGATGTCATCCTTCCCAGGAGGCGCATTATTGTTCTGACTGGGAGAGAATGATTTGGCTGAAAAAAGAGGGATGAGCTACTGAGAAGCCGCAACTCTTTGTTGACTAGGGTAGGCTTTGCCTGTAATTGAATTTAGGGTTGGGCAGTGAAGATTGCAGAGGCACTAAATGTGATTTGGTGATATTGATGGTTAAATCCTATACTGTGAATATTTTTGGACTGTCTCCGCTCTATCAGGTTTTCTGGTGCAAAGTAGAGTTCACACCCTGATTGGAGCTAAAAAATAACTTCCCAAGTTAGAATAATTTACTCGAATCCTGAAATCCAATTCCCAGAACCTATGATCTGACAACGCGGTATTCGAAGGCGCTTGCCTTTTCGGAGGTGTGAGTAGATTATTAGGGTGATGTGCTGTGTATTTCAATTGTGTTTTGGGTCGTTCGCATGGTAATGAATTGTGGTCTTAAATTGAATGAATAGATGGATGGAGATGTTACTTGCTTTTATGTTAAGTTAGAGATTCAGACGTTAGTCTAAGATCCCGGGATAGATTGATAGAATTAGAGCCATCGTTGTATGGTATTTCTTGTTTGCAGACTTGAGAAGTAGAGTGTGAGCTCCCACCACCTATACCATTAAGATAGTGATACTAAAACAATGTTGTGATTGTTTCACATTGATTGATGTTAGCAGAATCTAATTGCGCAAAAGGGTGATTCTGCTTTGATTAGAGTGATTTCACCCTGGTCGAGATTTCACTTGCGATTGTGAGTTTTCTTGGATGGTTGTAATACTGCTGTTTCTTTTAGTGTAGCAAACAAGAATTGATATAGGTTTGTTGTGTAATTTGAAAGTTTTTGTTCAGGATTGTGTAAGTATAAAGAAATTGTAAAGGTCAACTGCTGCAAGGAGTGAAGTCGCACTTCACAGGGCTTGCCCTGCGATTGGTTTGTGTGCTTTCATGTTGAGATTGGTTGGGGGCATAAAGAAGCCGCGCTGAGATTGGTTAGTGGTTGAATGAATATTGCATTGAGATTTGTTGACAAAATTTCTGGAAAATAATAGCGGTAGTTTATAGAGATTTGATGTATCCGGAACAGAATCAACATATCAAATTGACGTTTTGTGTTTCAATTTATTGTGATCATTAAATGTTTTAAAGAAATCAAGAATTTGGTGAACCAAAGTTACTATTTCTGGATGGAAAGCTGAGGCGGTATCTTCTGAGGGTACGCCTGCGTACATTATGACAACAGAATATGTATTGTATACATGTTTTTGACTTTGTCAGTGGTGAAAGATCACAGAAAAAGAGGGTCCATTGAGTTTCCCAAAATATGCAACTTTTGAAAACAGATTTCATGAAAATGTAAAAGGAAGATTGTATGAAATGAGACCACCCCCCTAGACCTGCTCAATATGAAGCTCTGAATTTATAGGAGGCGGTTGCATGAGAAAAAACAGAAGGAAAAATATCAGAGGGAGGGCAAAGAGAGCGGTGCGTAATTATGCAGCTGCTTAATGGGATGGGCAGTGTAGAGGGAGAAAAGCTGTAATTGAGGGAACTAGATTGTAACCAGCTATTACAATACAAGGAGGAGACAGACGATTCAGGGTATGATATTTTAGAAGAGATGCTAGTTGCTCGATCTCTACCTTTTGCAGCATCCACTGATCAGAGTGAATCAAGAAGTAGCACTGGTAGTACAGTGGCTTCTGCCGCTGTAGAACCAAGTGTAGTACAGATTGAAAGACCTATACAGATACTTCAAATTGTTCCACCAGCTGTGATTCGACCACCAGATACAGTTTCTACTGTCACTAGTACACCCGTTGTACATAGTGCAGCACAAACCCCACCAGTAAATGTACAGACTTTACCTAGACCAGTTACAACTGCCCCACAACATGTTAATTGATGCCAGAAGTTCAAAGAGCTGCAGGAAGTCCACCTGTGACAGGGTTTATTCCAACTTCACAAAATTCACAGATTGTGGTGTAGAGACCACACCAGACAGTACAAGCACTCCTAGATGGAGGAATGCTGGTTTTTATAGCACCTGTGATCCGAATTCGACTGAGGATGGAATTTCTATACCCTGGTTTGAGGAAGAGTCAAGGATTATAAAGAAGGAAAGCACAGATTTGCAAGTTAATTTGAATACTGAAAAAAAAGAAAGACCTTTAAACATCACCGAACAAAGTGGAATTGGAGGAAATAAAACAATATCAAAAGAAAGACTTAATTTACCTGTGTAAAGAAAATACTAGACGAGCAGCTGTCGAACTTGATAAATTTACAAACTTAGCCCAGAAATATGAAATTGATCTTTCCACAAATTTCCATTACAGAAAAGTTATAGGGCTCAATTCGATGATATAGCAAATGGAATATGCGTGCTACAGGAATGCATTTACATATTATTGAACTAGTAAAATGCATTTAAACATGTGCAGTAGAACGATTTATCAAGATTTTAAAGATGTTGTGGACTGAATTGAATATGTTATTTGATATTGTAGTGCCTACTGATTAGTGGGCCAAGTGTAAGAATGGTGTACAATGGCCATGTCAGGAACCAGTTAGGAATGCTAGTACTAATGCACCACCGCTTGTAGTTCTGGAGAAATATGAAGCTGTGATTGTTTTCCTGAAGGGAGGAATACCACCCAAAAATTTGGATTGGATTAAAATTAACTGAACTGCCCCGTACAAAACAATAGGTTCATGAGTTTCATAAAAGGCTGTTATTGGTGTTTTAAGAGTATAGTGTACGAGAATATCCTGAAGAAAAAGAAATGGGAATTTTTGTGTCAGTTTGTTTTAGGGATGAGACCGGAAATCAGTTTGCAATTAACACAACGCTTGATCTGCTGGCAGAACAAATCGCTCGATGAGGTCCCGAGATATGCAAAATACTGCAGCGATGAATTGGAGCTGAAGCAGAAAAAGATGAGGGAAATTTGTTGACACAGACCGGGTTGGCTGAGACAGGTTTTCAGAATCCGTCTTTTACAGGAAACCAAGGAGGTATTCAAGGTGGTGCTGTTCCACAGGTTGGTTTCCAGGGTAATCAAGGAGGGTTTCATGTAAAAAAAAAAAATAAGGTTATTCCTTGTCACATATGCCAAGGAATAGGGCATTGGGAGTGTGGACATAATCATAAAAATGGAAATGTACAGATGCAAAAAGGAGTGCAGATGCCTATGCAAGGACAAGTTCTAATAATGCTAGTCCCACAGTTCAAATGATCCCACAAAGCATGGGAAATCACAGAACAGATTCAATTTAAATCAAATGCCAAAATAAACACTAACACGTTTCAGAATTCAATGCAACAATCCAAATCAAAAGGTTTTTACACCAGTGTTCCTTTTTCAACAATGATGGTTCAGGTCCTGATGTTTCTCAATGAAGGTGACTGAGAGGGAGTAAGATTATAGCGCAGTCTTAGAGGTAGACCATTGTGGCCCATATGTAGAGGCTGAAGAGTATCATTTCTTACTGATAGAGGTGTTTCTCGATCTACTGTTAGAACAGTGGAAGTTCTAGACCTACCTCTCTTGTGGATAAGTATCCAAGTTATAGGAGTAACGAATGAACAGTTTATCAATCCAATTTCAGAAAGTTCCCAGTTAAAATTGGTTCAGTCGAGGAAAAACATTAGTTTGTTTGTGATTCAAGTCCTGTAAATTTGCTAGGGAGAGATTTGTTCAAGTTAAATTGCACCATTTACTGCACAGCGAATGGTGTAGCTTTTCAAACCCATGATGAGGATGTGGAATTTAAAATGATCCGACAACAGACCACTACAGGGACATTTCCCCTACAGATAGTTGAAGAATTACCTGGTGATTTGAAGAGACACAGTGAATCAAGAAGTTTGGGATCTCACATGAAAAGATACTGGACTAATTAAATTTGTAGAACCAGTCTGAATTATTGTAAAAGCAGATGCAGTATATCCCAGAACACCACCGTTCCATTTGACCCCAGAAACTAGCGCAGAAATAACGCCTGTGAAAGAGGATATGTTACAAAAATTTGGGGGGAAACCGATTGGGAGTCCATCTAGCTCTCTAATCTTGGATTTGCCGAAGCCCAATGGAAAATATAGGCTAGTGCAGGATTTTAGAAAGTTAAATGAAATAGTGGTCCCTTTTTGTCTTGTACCGAATACAGCCACAATATTATTTCAGATTCTATGTACTGCAGAATGGTTTGCAGTCATTGATTGATGTCAAGCTTTATTATCTGAAAGAAACACGTTAGTTAGATTCCTCACCTTAGAATATCCCCAGGCGTCAGACTGGATCCGGAAGATTTTTCGTCAGCAATACCCCTTGCGCGTCGCTAGGCGTCGTCTGCGGCTCCGCGTCCGTCGTCGGCGTCGTGCGCCGGGATGACGTCGTCGGAGTACTTAGACGCTGCCCTCGCGCGCTGACGTCAGTTCTTGTTCTTCTTTTTTCCGCGCCAGTAAGCGCAGATCCGGGAGAGCTACCCCTTTAGTCAATTTTTGACTAACTTTTTGATCCTTTTTGATCCTGTCAATCGACACCGGTGCCGGTAGGATGCCTGGGTTTAAAGCCTGTACGGACTGTAACCGATTGATGTCGGTTACGGACCATCACCGCCGGTGCCTGTACTGCTTGGCCTCGACCACGACGCGGAGTCGTGCTCGGACTGTAAGGCCCTGACCTCGCAGGCGAGACGGGAGCGGTCCCGTAAGCTTCTCGAGATTCGCCACTCGGCTCCGCGCGCCTCTCGATCCCGGTCCAGGAGGAGGTCCAAGGATCGGTCGCGGAGCCGCAGCCGACGTCACCATCGGTCATCGGGATCCAAGTCTTCGGGTAAGTCGAAGCATTCCAAGAAGTCCAAGAGGCGACATCGCTCTTCGGACTCCCCTCGCCGGTCGCGCGACTCGGCCGAGGGTCAGGGTGGTTCCACCCCTGCGGCTCCGGCGGAGCCGCAGGCGCCGCGCCCGTCCCCATACCCTCCGGTCCCTGGGACTAACGCGACGCCGGCGGAAGTCAGTGCCTTCCTCTCGGCCATGAGGAACCTGGCTCCGCCGTCGGCGCCCGCTGGTGCGCCTTCGGGCCCCGCGGACCCGACTGGGCTGCCTTGCCTGCCGGTGGCTCCGGCCCCGGCGCCGTTGACGGCTCCGGCCTCGACGCCGCAAGCGCCCGAGGGACCCGTTCTCGAGTCCCCGTCGACGCCGGTCGACCTCGTCACGCCTCCTCCGCCAGCGTCGACACCGGTACCACCCCCGACGTAGACTCCGCTCGACGTCGAGCCCCGGTTCAGTCCCAATCCGGGCCCGGCGCCGGTCCGGCGTCAATGGACGCCGAGATCGACGCCGCTAGAGACACATTATGTCTACCGCCCGGCTCCGTTACTTTCTCCTCTATACCAGGAGTCGGATGATGGGGACAACTGGGAGGGATCTGAGGATCCTATGGCCGTTCAGGCTCAACTGTCACAGGACTGGGCAGATGAACTGGGGGAGGCCAGTGGCCTGGATACCTCTCCAGACACTGGATTTGTCTCTCCTCCGACTGTGGCTTCGGAGGAGGGCGCTGCTTTCTCTGTGGTGCTGCGCAAGGCGGCCGCAGCCCTTGGGCTCGAGCTGCCTGCCGTGGCTGTGAGGACTAACGTCCTTACTGAGGTGCTTCAGTCTGCAGCAAGCTCCACTGAGCCTCTGCTGCAATTCAATGAGGCCCTCATTGACGTTCTGCAGGGCACCTGGTCCAAGCCCTCCACAGTTCCTCCTGTGGACCGGAACGTCACCAGGCGCCACCGCCCTGCTCCGGGTGACCCCAGTTTCCTGTCCCAACACCCTACCCCTGAGAGCCTGGTTATCCAGGCCTCCACCTCCCAATCCTCTTTCCCGACCGCCCCGCCGGACCGGGATTCCAAGAGACTAGAACAGTTTGGCAAGAAGCTGTTCTCTTCCCTTAGTTTGGGCCTGGGGTCTTTGAACACCGCTTGTCTCTTGGACCGTTATTCCCACTCTCTGTGGGATGCGGTGGAGGACGCGCTGCCCCTGTGTCCGGAGGAGGTCCGGACACGACTTACCCAGGCTCTGGCCGATGGGAGGGATGCCGCGCGGCATGCTATACGTTGTGGGCTTGACACCACGGACTCGCTGGGTAGGGCCATTTCTACCACAGTGGCGCTTAGACGTCACGCCTGGCTGCGGTCCACGTCATTTTCGGGCGATGTCCAGAGCACTCTCATGGACATGCCCTTTGATGGCACTCGCATGTTTGGCGAGAAAGCGGACAGTGCGCTGAACCGCTTTAAGGACTCCCGGGCTACGGCCAAGTCCTTGGGCCTCTCGGCCCCGCGGTCGCAATCTTCCGCTTTTCGCCCCTTTCGTGGCCAAGGAAGGGGTGCCTCCTCACGTGCGCCTAGCCACCAGCCGCAGAACCAACCTGCGCGCGGTCGCGGACGTGGTTTCCGCCGAGGCGGTTCTGGAGGACGACGAGGTCAGCCCACATCCACCCCGGCAGCATCCGCCTCAAAGCCTTCCTAGTCCGAGCTTTCAGGCCCATTCCACGCCAGTGGGCGGCAGAGTTCGCCATCACCTGCTCCACTGGCGGTCCATCACATCGGACAGGTGGGTGCTGCAAATCGTCCGATGGGGCTACTCCCTCCCCTTCGAGACGACCCCTCCAGCCATGCCACCGCAACACCACCGTATCTCGGAGGATCATTTGAATCTTCTCGACGAGGAAGTTTCGGCCCTCTTGGCCAAGGGGGCCGTCGAGCGCGTTCCGAGTCCAGAAGTGGGTCGTGGTTGTTATTCCCACTACTTTCTGGTTCCCAAGAAGGGCAAAGGGGGCCTACGCCCTATCTTGGATCTTCGGAACGTCAATGCCTTCCTCCGGAAGGAAAGGTTCAAGATGTTGACTTTGGCTCAGGTTCTAGCTGCCCTAGACTCCGGAGACTGGATGGTAGCGTTGGACTTGCAGGACGCATATTTCCACATCCCCGTCCTGCCGGCCCACCGGCGTTACCTGCGGTTCACGGTGGGCCAAGAGCACTTTCAGTTTACCGTGCTCCCCTTCGGCCTCACCAGTGCCCCTCGGGTGTTCACGAAAGTGATGGCGGTGGTCGCAGCTCATCTGCGCAGATCAGGGGTTCCAGTCTTCCCCTATCTCGACGACTGGTTGTTGAAGGCGGGCTCGCCCCAGGCAGTCGTCTCCCACCTCCAGACTACGGCGGATCTCCTGCATTTGCTGGGGTTTTCCATCAACGTGCCGAAGTCGCACCTGAGTCCCTCTCAGAAGCTCCTTTTCATCGGAGCGGTTCTCGATTCGGCGCAGTTCCGGGTCTATCCACCGGAACAGCGGGTCCGGGATGTACAGGCCCTGATTCCCATCTTTCGGCCTCTATCCTGGGTTTCGGTCAGGCTAGTGTTGCGGCTTCTGGGGCTGATGGCCTCCTGCATCCTACTAGTGCATCACGCCAGGCGGCGCATGCGGGCTCTGCAGTGGGACCTGAAGTTTCAGTGGGCCCAGCATCACGGCAACCTGTCCGACCATGTCTTGATCTCGGAGGGCACTGCACAGCAGTTGCAGTGGTGGCTCACGGACCGCGATTGGGTCATGGGCAGAAGCCTCTCCCTTCCCCAACCGGAGCATGTCGTCGTGACGGATGCGTCCCTCCTGGGATGGGGTGGCCATATGGGAGAGGCGGAGATCAGAGGCCTCTGGTCTCCGGCGGAGTCTCGTCTCCACATCAACCTGTTGGAGTTGAGAGCGATCCGGCTTGCACTGAAAGCCTTCCTTCCCTCTGTCAGGGGCAGTGTCGTGCAGGTGTTCACGGACAACACCACCGCCATGTGGTATTGCAACAAACAGGGCGGGGTGGGGTTGTGGACCCTTTGTCAGGAGGCTCTGCGCCTCTGGACGTGGCTGGAACACCGGGGCGTCACCCTAGTGGTTCAACATCTGGCGGGCTCTCTGAACGCCAGAGCAGACGAACTCAGCCGCCGGTGCATGATGGATCACGAATGGCGTCTGAACTCCGAAGTGGCGCAAGGTCTCTTTCAGCAGTGGGGAGAGCCTTGGTTAGATCTATTCGCCACCGAAGAGAACGCGCAATGTCAGCAGTTCTGCGCGTTGGAATTTCCAAGGCGGCACTCGCTCGGCGACGCTTTTCGTCACGAGTGGAGTTGCGGTCTGTTGTACGCCTTTCCGCCTATACCACTTCTGCCCAGAGTGCTGAAGAAGATCAGGCACGACCGGGCCCAAGTCATCTTGGTGGCTCCGGATTGGGCACGAAGGTACTGGTATCCCGAGCTACTCAGTATGTTGACCGATCCTCCGATACGTCTGCCCCTTCGGGAGGATCTTCTGTCGCAGCAGCAGGGGACGGTCCTCCACCCGAACCTGTCCAGCCTCCACCTCCATGCGTGGAGATTGAGCGGCGGCAGTTGATGCCATTTGACTTGCCTCCTGAAGTCTGTGATATCATTCTGGCAGCCAGGCGTCCCTCCACAAAGACGGTATACGCCTGCCGGTGGAACAAATTTGTGGCATGGTGCACAGCAAAGGCTGTGGATCCCCTTTCCGCACCTCTTTCTGAGGTTCTCCTCTTTCTTCTTTCTTTGGCCCAGCAGGGCTCTGCCCTGGGCACCCTGAAAGGTTATCTTGCTGCCATCTCTGCCTTCTTACGGCTTCCTGATCAGCCTTCTCTTTTCAAGTCCCCTGTAGGTACACGCTTTCTGAAAGGCATTACTCACACGTTCCCTCCTGTCCCTTTTGTAATGCCTCAGTGGGACTTGAATCTTGTCTTGACATTCCTGATGTGCGCTCCCTTCGAGCCTCTTCACAATTGTCCTCTTCGTCTTCTGACGCTTAAGACTGCTTTTCTGGTAGCCATCACCTCGGCTAGACGGGTGAGTGAGCTCCAGGCTTTATCTTCAAAGCCTCCTTTTCTGTCTGTTCATCCGGACAAGGTTGTCCTTCGGCCTCGTCCCTCCTTTCTTACGAAAGTGGTGACTCCATTTCATCTTGGGCAGTCTGTCACCTTGCCCACCTTCTTTCCGCCTCCGCATCCTTCCAAAGAGGAAGAGAGGCTCCACCGTCTGGACCCAAAACGTGCGCTCTCCTTTTATTTGGACCGCACTAAGCAGTTCCGGGTGGACGACCAACTTTTCGTTGGATACGTGGGTGCTAAGAAGGGGAAAGCTGTGCACAAACGGACCTTCTCTCGGTGGGTCGTTTTGTGCATCAAAATTTGTTACTCTTTGGCAAAAAAGGACCCTCCTGTTGGGCTGCGCGCCCATTCTACTCGGGCCACAGCGGCTACTACTGCATTGGGACGGGTAGTCCCTTTGCAGGACATCTGTCAGGCGGCGACGTGGGCTTCGCTCCACACGTTTGCCAGGCATTATTGCCTGGACAGCCAAGTCCAGAGGGATGGCTTCTTTGGCTGTTCTGTCCTCCAGGACTTTCTGGTGTGATCTTGGTTCGCAGACCCACGACCGGGGATGGTATTGCTTGGGTATCTATTCTAAGGTGAGGAATCTAACTAACGTGTTTCTTTCAGATGAACAAGTTACTTACCTTCGGTAACGATGTATCTGTAAGAAACATTAGTTAGTTAGATTCCTCACCGACCCACCCATCCTCCCCGTTCTGCGAACTGACATCTAGGGTTAAGGTTATCCTTTTCAGGCCCCTAGATTTTATTTTTTGGCACCAGTGTCGGTCTTTGCATGGCTCTGCGTTCCTGGCGCGGAAGGCTATGTACAAGAACTGACGTCAGCGCGCGAGGGCGGCGTCTAAGTACTCCGACGTCATCCCGGCGCACGACGACGGACGCGGAGCCGCAGACGACGCCTAGCGACGCGCAAGGGGTATTGCTGACGAAAAATCTTCCGGATCCAGTCTGACGCCTGGGGATATTCTAAGGTGAGGAATCTAACCAACTAATGTTTCTTACAGATACATCGTTACCGAAGGTAAGTAACTTGTTCTTCAGTGCCTTTGCATGGTGTAAGCCAGTTCCTCTTTTTCTTCGTGTTCCAGCAGAGAGTTCTAGCATGATGTCATGTCCCACAAGGGTACACTTAAGAGTACTTCCATCTTTAACCAGATTCTAAAAAGAAATCTGGAGTTATTGCAAATGCCTTGCAGATCAGTACATGGATGCTCTGCTTATAGCATCAAAAACAGGAGAGGTTTGTAAACAAGACACCATTTCTTTATTGAATCAGCTGGCTTAGAATGGACATAAAGAGTCCCCACGAAAAACTGTAGTACTGTCAAAAAAGTTCAGTATCTAAAACACATAATTGTAAAGAGAGCTAAAAAGGTGTCGCCGGAGAGAGTGGAAGCAATTCTTCAAATGAATCTACCTCAAACTCAAAAGGAAGTCAGAATTTTTTAGTAAGGGTTGGCTACTGGCGATAGTGGATACCAAACTTTTCCTTGTGAGAGTGCCTTTACTGGTGCTGACCCACAGATATATGTCTGATTCGATTCCATGGGAACTAGAAATGTCATATTATACTAAAGTGTTTAATTTATTTTGCAGTGAGAGGGCTGCGCTCTCTGTGCATGGAGATGCACGAAAACCTGTGGCATATATCTCTACCACCCTTGACCCTATAGCTGCAGGTCTCCCCGGCTGCCTAAAAGATGTTGCTGCGGTGAGTAGTAGTCAGGAAAAGAGTGAGAACATAGTGATGGGATACCCATTTATTGTTATGATCCCACACTCTGATCTTTTATTGACGAGAATGAAAACCTAATGTATGACACACAATCTTTTGACAAAGTCCTTATTGTCTTCTGATAATGTTGTTCTAAAGAGGTGCCAAATCCATCAACTCTTTGGCCTGTAAATGTTATTTGTGATGAAATTGAACATGATTGCTTAGATGTCAGACTTGTGCGCCAAGACCTGATATTAAGGATGAACCCCTGATTGAGTCCAACCATGTCCTTTTTGCAGATGCCTTATATTTAAGAAGTAATGAGGCACATTGAGAGCAGCACATGCTGTGTGCACCATAAATTATGTTGTGGAAGCTTCCTGGCTTCAAAGAGTTAACTCCGCACAAGTTGCAGAATTGATTGCCCAGAACATGCAGTTTAACTGCTCACATGCGAGTGACTATTTACAGGCAGTCAGTACGGCTTTGGTGTTGTCCTTGATTTTGTGCAATTATCGTCTTAAAGAGAATTTTTAACTTCCACAGGTACACCAGTTAGGAATGGAATGTACGTTAAACATTTGCTGGAAGCCTTACAGTTACTTGGAGAGATTCCAGTAGTTTAATGTCCACCTCATCAAAGTGGTAATGGCTATGTTGCCATGGGAAAGAGATATGTTGATTCAGTTGCACGGGATTGTGACTGATACTTGGATGAATTCAAGAGGGTGCAGGAAAATGTTTCAGAAGCAGAACAGCTGGATTAAAGTCAGTTGTGAGAAAAATCCTAATGACATATGGGTGGCAGCTGATGGGAGACCTGTGTTGCCAGGTAGCTTGTTGTTCCCAATGAGACAGTACTATCATGGTACACACATTTAGGCAGGGATACAGTGATCAGACTTTTTCACCAAAACTGGTTTAATCCCAGATTCAGAATACTAGCTGAAGAGGTTTGCCACAGATGTGTACTATGTCAACAAATGAATGCAGGAAAGAAAATGCATGTCACACTGAGTCACATAGGGAGATCAGGTGGTCCTTTCAACATAATGCAGATGGATCTCATCATAATTACTGTTAACAATGGGCTGAGATATATCCTATCTTCGCAAGATGGGTGGAAGCCTACACAACCTGAAGAAATTACAGCCTTACTGTAGCAAAACTGTTATTGTGATAATTGATATCAAGGAATAGCATGCCAGTTTCTCTGGAATAGGATAGTGGGACCCATTTCAATAATGAGGTCCTGAGGATGAATTGCAAAGCACTACAGATTGAGCAAAGATTACATTGTCGTTCTGGACTTGAGGCTTCTGAAATAGTTGAAGAGTTTAATGAAACCATTAAGTCTTGATTAGCAAGAGTTTGTACTTCAGCATCTCTGAAATGGCCAGATGCATTCTCTTTGGCACTGATGAGTATTCGGACGATCCCAGATAGTAAGACTGGTTTATCGTCACATGAGATACTGATGGGCAGGGCAATGAGACTGCCTGCTGTACCTGCAAATGCACTTTTGAACATCACCGATGACATGATGCTCGATAACTGCAAAGGACTGGCAGATGTGGTCTAGTCTGTCTTTTGCCAGGTTACAGCTGCCACAAAAGATCCTCACCAAGAACAGTGCTACAACTTCAAGCCTGGTGATTGGGTTGGAATCAAGAAACACGTTCAGAAGACTTGTTTGAAACCGAGATGGGAAGGCCCCTTCCAAATAATTCTGGTGACCAATAATGCTGTCAAGTGCGCTGTGAGTTCTGAATTGGGTCCAGGCCTTTCACACCAAGTAAGTTTGAAACCCAGAAGAGGTAATTATGGTCTTTGATCCTGAATGACGAGCATTGATGACTGCACAACACCTGAGAGACCACAAAGATAAGTGGTACAGTTTGCAAAGCAGCCAGAGGAAGAAAGAGGTGAAGATTTGCACTTTGCAGAACAAATCCAAGTGGCTGATGTTACACAAAGTAGCATCAAAGTCTCTAGCGAAATAAAAGAAGAGACTAATCCTCAAGACAAGAACACTACTGATATTTCATCAGTACAGCTATAAGATGCGGGTGAAGGAAAAAGCACTGGAATAAGGAGAGTCACCCACAGAGCGGAATAGCCACATAATTATAGACAAAGATTAGGAAGGAGTACATCAGTTGATCAAATACCAGCAACTAGACCTGAAGAGACTGAATCAAGTGATAATCTCTAAGAAGACCAAAGAGAGCAAGAGTTACTTGTTGGATGTGTTCAGCACCTGAGTGGTCATATTAACGTGGACAGAGTACTAAACATCACATTAGCTGATTTGCGTGGTGCGAGATCTGAACTGTATGAACCTCCATGAGAAAGCATTGAAAAAGAAAATTGAGAAAGTGGAAATCGATAACTGAGAGCTATTGAAACTTGAAAAACAATAATGGATTGATGAATACAAATTTTTCTGTTAGACCTTTATGTTTTTCAATTTCTTATCTAATTGGAGATCTTAACTGCTAAAGCTTATAGTTGTAAAAAGCAACTGACAGAATTCTACATTGGACTGTTGAACATAATTAAACGTAGCCTGATTCGAGAGAAATGTGTTGCATTAGAAATAAGAGTATAAATATTATATACTCAATCTTCGTAATAACAGTAGTAATGATTACTACTGTTGGTAGGATTTTATTTAACCCCACGAGTAGAGCGTAGACATAAGAATATAATTTAACCACATGCATACATTAATGATGAAAAACAACTAAAAGCTTCTTTTGTTACAAGAACGATTTTTTTTTCCTACAAACGTTTACTCTAGTCTAGTACAACGTTCACGCTATAGATGCAAAGGACTGTTATGTATGCACTCACCTACATCTGCATCAGAAGAAGTCACCTATTATCACATGCCTTTATCATATGCTATATTTTGTAGTATTCTGCTTTCCCTTGTTTATAGATGAGAAGATTTTGAATATTTTTATTCTAATTATGATCTTATACTTTCAAGAGTACCTTTTAATAAAACATTAGGCCCGCGTTTCGGTCAATGGTGGCAGATCGGCAGTTTTTTAGCTGGTGAAGGGTATGAGGCAACTGCCCCCTGTCACCGCTGCTATTCGCTCTGGCACTGGAGCCCTTGGCGGTGTGGATCAGAGGTGACCCATTCGTGGCCTGAATTGGGTTCTGGATTGGTCGGACAGAATATTCCTCTATGCCGATGATATTCTTTTATATTTGGCCAAACCACGATCTTCGCTCCATGCAGTGCTCCATATTCTCACTCTTTTTAGGTAATACTTGGGCTACACCATCAACTGGGACAAGTCATTGATCTATGTCCTCAGTGGAGACCCCCCACGGCTTCCTCCAGGTTGCACGGCTAGCATAGTCATGGAGGGCTTCCGCTACCTGGGTTTTTATGCCACGAGAGACACGATGTCTTTCTCAGGAAAAACGTCCTCCCTCCCCTGCATCGCCTCCGGGCTGACGTAAATCATTGGAGGGCACTGCCCCTTACCCTACATGGTAGAGCCACCCTCTTCAAAATTATGGCACTTCCCCGTTTTTATACGCCCTACAGAACACACCCTACCCCGTCTCACCACAATATTTTCACACAATTGATTCCGAGGTCCGTTCACTGTTATGGAATGGCAGCACTCCCTGAATCGCCCTGACAAAACTCTTGCGCAGCTGGTACGATGGTGGTATTGCACTTCCTGCAATCAAAATATATTACTGGGCCTCTCAATTGGTGGTCTTCAATCACTGGGCCCACCGTCCCATTACGGACACAGCGTATAGAATGGATAGGTTCAATATGGCAGCGGGCAATTATATGAGGGCGCTATATGGAGGGACCAAGCAATTGCCATTATTTACACCCATCTCCACCACAGTCTCAATCTGGCACGCAGCCTCTGCCGGGCTAGGCTGGAAGGGTAAAATCTCGCGAGTTACTCCATTGAAGGAATCCTGTCAATTGGGTATGCTGTTGAGTCTACCTGGTTTTGTAAATGGGACTTGATTGGTCTTTCCGCAGTGGGGGACGTGTGGGCGAAGGGTGCGGTGGTTCCATTCAATGAATTGCATGTAAAGGACCAGTTGCATGAGGGAGAAACATTCTGTTACCTGTAAGCGCGTAGTGCATTAAATAAAACCATCCCCAGGGGTTCCGATCTGCCTGTCTCATAGCCTCTAGAAGACCGGCTCTTTGATGACTACCTCCCAGACAAGGCTATTTCCCTAACCTACTGTAAAATACTTAACTACTTACCGGAACCACTTGATAAACTTCGCATGAAATGGGCGGACGACATAGGGGAAATACCGGACGAGGATTGAAGGGAGGCCTTGGCATCTCCCAGAGAAGTGGCAATCCAATCCCAATTTAAGCTTATACAACTTTAAATACTTCATAGGGCTTATTACACCTCCAAAGCACTCGTTAAAATGGGTTTGACAACCGCCCCACTCTGCCCCCAGGATTGTGGCTCCTTGGGTACTTTCCTACATCAGTGGTGGGACTGTCCAGTTCTCCAACACTATTGGAAAGAGATATTATCCACCATGTCCCGAATATGTCAGAAATCAATAGAACCCTCCCCTAGACTTTGTATCTTAAACATCTGGGATGCAACCGACCTCAACCGCACCGCACAACTATGGGTCTCCTTGGGCTGTATCATTGCAAAATGAACCTTGCCAGAACATGGAAGGGGGGAGTCGTGCCTCAACGCACAGATTGGGCTGAGGACATGGACTGGTGCATGCTGGCTGAGAGGGTGATATACGAGAGCAGAGGCTGCCCAGGCAAATGGACTAAAATATGGGGCCCATGGAACGAATACAGAGGGTCATTTTGTGCCCATATTATTATTTGTATTTATTTTAATTTTATTGGTCGTATATGTTATATGTCTATTTTACGTGGTGTGCTAATCCTGACAATTGCTCCTTTTCAGGTTGTTTTTGTTGTATTGCTATTTTGCGTTTCCTTAATATAAAGATTTATAAAAAAAAAAAAAAAGAGTACCTTTAATAGATAGCATTAATTTACACACGCATGCAAAAAAATAGACACAGCTTGGTATTACGTGTTATCCGGTAGACCTGTAGATAGTGTTCAAGGCTTACAAAAACTATTTACCCTGCTTGATGAGACCTATAGAGAAGATTTACATAATGGCTTTAGAGGAAAGATACATAAACAGCACATAATAAAGACAAACAGTGATGTTTTGAAGAATGATTGGAGGAAAGAAGAGGATGAATTTAGACTGAAAATGCTTTACCCCATATTAAGGTTAGATAGTCAACATGAAGGAAATATTTGTGTTTACAGGACAACACTCAAACAAACTAGACATGTAGGGATTAGTAGTTGTAAACTCACATTTAAATATACAGGAGGAAAATGGCAAATTTTGCAGGGATAGGAATCCGCAATTTCCAGAGTTTATTATATTTGTGGACAAAATGCTTATTTCTTGCTGCCTGTTGGGAGTGTATCTGTTATTTAGGTGTACTAATTACTAGGATGTAACATGCACAAAGTATAGATGCATTAACAATGAAACCAGCACACAAAAGTAGAACAGGAACTGTTACTGAATTAGTGGTAGATATATTTGGTGCAATCATTCCTCTTGTATGCATCATATTAAATGGTGAAAAGATGGCAACAAGCACTTCAGGAGCTTTGCTAGTAGTGAATACTGAGCTGATTGCCAAATGCTCAATGGTTTTGCAGGATCGTCTAGTATTAGATATATTGCTTGCAGAAAAAGGTGGAGTTTGCAAAATGCTTAAATTAAGCCATTGCTGCTCCTATATCTCTGACAAGAGTAAGGAAAGATTTAGAACCGGAGTTAGAAGAATCCGAAACTCCTAGTGTTTTTGAAAACTCTGAAAAGGGAGTTTGTAGAATTGGAAACTGGTTTGCAACAGCTGAAGGAGGTATTATAAAGGATTGTCTTTATGCCAATAATCACAGGGCTTTTCTGATATTTCTTTATGCTTTATTCATGAGCTGTAGATTTATTTTATGCAAAAGAAGGAAAAAATTACTAAATAAGAGATTTGAAAAGGAATTGGGATCAAATCGTCTTATAAATGGGGATCACATGAAGTCATTGAAATGTTGTGCTCAGAAAAGAAAAAGGCGAGACTCAACAATGATGAAGGTGCTCCCTGAATGGACTCACATGTAAAATTAAATTAGTTTGATGGTTAAGATAACCATCTGATGGGGAATTATAAAAGGTGAAATGTTAAATACATATTTGTTTATTAACAAATCTGATAATTTGCATTAGACATTAACACGAAAAAAACATACTGTAAATGACAGGTAGTAAATGTGCAAAATACGTCAGGCAGCCATATTTACTGATAGGATGCTGTTAGATTTTCCTTTAACAAAAAGAAGCTTTAGAAATTGGTAAACCATGCACAAATGTATTTTATAGTTTAATCTTAATATGACTTGCTTAGAATCTTCGTCATAACTGCAGAATGTTCTGGTTTTATAAATGAATTATCTTTTTTAAGCAACATGTTCTTGTTTGCACTACGCTTGATCTTCCAGTCTATCTTTTGTTCATATGCTGAATATAGGAATTCGCATAATTTAACAAAATAACTTGTTTACGTTAAATATGAAAATCATTACCTAACTAGAAATCTGCAAGTAAATGTTTCTGTCTTTAGTATAGTTCATTGTCGCGCAGTGAAACATCGAATAAATGATAGAATAGATTTTGCCTTAAGCTTCCCTGGGAACCAAGGTTAACGCTTCCAGAAACACAACTGTTTTGTGATGTCTGTTACATATTTGATAGTAGACTGTCGACTTCATGTGTTTTCTGTGGAAAAGGAAAAACTAAGCCTGCTCACCATTGAAAGATGTCTTTCCATTGGACAGAAGTGATATAACCTGCAACAATGTTATCCACCTATGTTCTTGTCTTTTATATTAGTGCATGTTTCAAGTTTGACAGGGCTGCTGTAGACATTCAGCTGACGGCTACTACTGTTGTCTACCACCTTTGAAGGTGATGCTCCCAGTCTCTTAATCTTCCTATTCCTATCCTTGACGGTTGTATCTACTGCTGTATCTGTTTCTCCAGATTTCCCTGTTGTGGCTTTATTTGTACAGATTGCTTCTGATGCTCTTCGGATATTGAGAACCGGCAGAGTTTCACGAACTGCTCTTCATGGGGAGTTTGACTACTTCATTTGCATTATTGATTCTAACCATATTTGTTCTTGATAAAGTTCAGTAAAACGATTTATCCAACTCAATAATTGAATAAAGACAAAAATAATTTTGCTAAACTTATTATTACAATAAAGGTTTTCCAAACCAATCCATAACTCTCATTATTAACTGAACTTAAGAACTGAAATATTTAAATGTGATTAATATGATTTGTTTTAGCTTACATTCAAATATGGTGGCAAAGATCTGTTGCCCAGGAGAAGAATTTGGTGCAGAGTTGGAGCCCATCCTTGTAAGTCACAGGTTGAACTGGTACTGGAAATAATATTTGTTAACTCTTTCCACACTAAAACACTCATAACTCTTGTCAAAAATATGCTGACCACTTGTTTCCTTCTTTCAGGACCACAACAATTAAACCTGCAAAAGCACAAATGCTACACCTCCTGTCACTATTCAGCACCAGTTGTCCAGGCCAGCAGACTCTGGTGATGGCAGAAAAGTAGATAGAACACACAAAAACACATTACTGAATATACTTTCTCAAGGGTATGCTGCAACCCTACATAAGGCAAAATAATGCTCGCCAGAAACAGGTATGCCTCAACCCTTGGTATTTTATCTTAACTAGGAAGCTAGCAGAATGTCTTTCTACCTACACTAACAGCAAAAGTGCAGTAAAAACATACAGAAAGTCTGTGCTTGAAAGGCGGGGAAGTGAACAGAGATAGAGATGCTTGAACTATCAGTAAGGGAAGCGATCCAGTCAAAGATCCATCACTTTGTCTGTTAGCTTCTTTTGGAGCAAGTGATGATGCATTGTGTCAAAAAATACATATAGGCCTAGTAGAAGTAATGTTGCCTCCCTATTTATATCTATTGTGGTTTTCAAACTGTTTTAGAGTAGACACCTGTTTGTTAGTCTGGAGATTAGATTAGTGAAGGCTGCTCTTGTATTGATTTTCCCAGGAAAAGTCAATTTAAAATTGGTCAATTGGTAAGATCTGCTAGGTCAAGATTGTTTCTTCATCGTAGGGAGGTAGCTTGGGGTCTGCTGAATTTTTACCTTTGCTTAAGGAGTGTTAATTGTGTGGTCATTGCAGCTATGGGTGACTGTGTTCAATAGCAGAATATTCATCAAGGTTTATGGTGGCTAGGGTGCCACAGTCCATCGACTTTCACCAGATGATGGATTTCTGAAAGTGGACGTTACTTGAATGACACAAGGGTCCTGTTTGTCAAGAATTTCGAGTAATAGTTATGGATGTTATCTAGAAGGCTCGATTGTATGTAAGCATGACTGTATGTTATATTAGAGAATATGCATAATATGCAAAGGGCCTACAAAAGCACACTGTTTTAAGGGTTGAGCTTAGAAATGTGTGTGTAATCACCATTTTGTTTAGAAACGACATGTTTTCTGATGGTATTCAAATTAAGCTCATAGAAAAAGTTCCACATCTCTGGTACATGTGGTGTAATGGTGACTGTTAGGAAAAATGACCTTGTTACAGCTTCATTATGATAGGTATGAGGATAATGTCACATTAATATTCAAAACGCCTGCAAAGGGGCATTCTTTGCTAATTTTTGTAGGAAAGCAGTAGCTGAACATTAGTGACTGCTCCTCACGCCATAAAACATACTTGCTGATAAACTGATATATAGTACCGATGCAGAGGTGGGGTTAGACACATGAACGGGTTGGTGAGGGGAGTTGCTGACTGACAGAGGTCTAACTTCTGTCCTGATGACAACATAAAGTACCCAGGTGAGCTATAATGGCTTCGTATAAGATTAGTAAAATAATACATCTATTGAAGTTGGATGGTTAACAACATTGTAGACTGGAAGGGTAGGGAACTCAGTAGAAGACAGGGATGTGTAATGAAATGTGATTGGGGTCCATTCTAACATAAATTGCAAATAGGTTTATTTGACAGGTGTTTCTGACTCCTAACACTCCATGTCTAACATAGCATAACTCACTAGAAGAGTGAGAGAAACCTGCTACTTCCCCTTTACTCAAAAAAGGAATAGTTTCTTTTTTGTGCTAAGGGAATCTACTAAGTGTGACCACAATAAAATTGGGGTGAACACAAGACAATCAGTAGGGTCTTTCTTTGGGATTTCAAATGTATGTTCTGGGTTTGAAACAAGTTTAAGTTCCTTACTGGGGCAATTGGCATTGGTGATCCTGTTTGATTAGTGAGCTCCAATCAGATTGTTGATGGCTGACATTTGGCTCCTATTGGGTCTCTGGAGATGAATATGTCCAGTGGACTTCTTGGTTTCTTTTATTAATATTCATGCGAGAATAGTTTTGTTTTTGTATTTCTTTAATACGTCATGACATCTTACTTCAGCATTGTGAGGGTACAGAGTTTTTTTTCTGGAGGGAACAAGCTTGTTGAAAGATTTGTGAATCCCATTGTATAGCTACTTGATGTTCCTGCAACCAATGCCTAGTCGGGCAGCATTAGCCTGGCCGTCGGGCAATTTGTGAAACTGGCACTTCCAGCTTGAAAATGCCAGTACTAGGGCCATTTATTTTTGTCCCATGGCTGTGACGGGACCAAATAAGAAACAGCCCACACACTGGCCCTTTCAAGGTGGCCCATATGGCAGAGCCAGACTACCCCGAAAATCCAGTCAAGCACTTTAGTAGGGGTAAAAAATAGATGCACTGTGAACTAGCTATCAGTTAAAAACCCATGACCCTACTAAATCACAGACCGCAGACTAAAGTTGACAGCACAGTTAAAACATTATGCATTTCCTCCAGATGTTATCAGACAATCCAACTGATGATGCACATAGGCTGTCAACTAGTTTTAAAGGTGTGGTTTGTGTCCGGACCAGCCGCAAAGTAACCGAATCCTACAAAACATATAGTTCAGTTCTGAAACAAAACAGTGCAAAAGACTGTCCGTAACATTTTGTTGGGTCTTTCTATTTTGTATGACGTGTTACAATACTTAATTGAACTGCACTGCAAGTATTCGGAATGGGCAGTACACCCCAAATACACCTTTTACTTGCTTCAAACCTTATTGATTTTACGTGGCTGTCCCTGAAAGTGGATAGCACTCTGGACAAAAAGGAACAAGTATCGTGGCAACATATGTGAACCCCAATATGTACCCCCCCCTTGACGAACCACTGACTCCTTGATGTATATTTCTGTTATCCTAACTATTCTTTCTCACTGTCCTTATGATCGAAGCAACCCCCCATTTTCTTTACTGTGCTACACCTGTACTGATTGTATGCATTGACCGCTCCACCGGTTTTGCTAATAAAAAGAATAAAAAATTTAAAAAATCTTATTGATTTTAAACTCCTCTTTCAATTACCAAATAGAGCCTCTGGTACGAGAATTTAATTGTACGAATGTCGTCAGGGTTATCTTGTCCTAAATATCATTTGCAAAACTATCATCCCATTGGACTTAATAAAGGAAAATCTACTCTCAATAGGACACTCATTACCAGATACTACTTCTCATCTGAAATGATACATGACCTGAATGAGGTGACTTGTGCCTGCTGAATCCTATAGAAATTATCCTTTATCTGCCTCCGTTAGTCTTGTCACTTCGTTTTCACTGATAGTGTGGGCTTCCTCCACCAATACGTTGACGCAATCTGTAACTTCTTGCCGTAAGGCTGTCTTCTGGGTTCCACTTAGGGTGAATGACTGCATGCGTCTGGCTGGAAAGATGAAGATGAAAAAAACAAAACCTATGGTGTGGGCAATATTTTTGTTGGCAGGAAATGGGGGGTCAAGCATGCGCGATTTGGTTCAGGTGTAGGTCATTTCTCCTAATCCCTCTGCCCCAGTGGCAGGGAACTCCAATGTGATTGCCGAGCATAAAATACAGTTGTAAAGTTACTTGTATAACTCTACAGTTGTAAATTAAAAAATGTCCGACTCCACCCCCAGTTTCACAGGGTTGAAACATGTAAGTCTACATGCTTGAGTAACTTCACACTTGGAAATGGTGAATAACCAAAGGTAGTAAAGTTACTTAAAATGTGTAAGAGTAAATTTACAATTGTAGATTTACTTGTACCTAAATATACCTTTGCGAATAGCCCCCAAAATTATTAGAAAATGCCAAGCTATGGATCTAACTCGGCCTCTCAGCCATCACGTGGCAAAAGCGTAACAAGTTCCACCCGGAATGGACTTCCTACAGAGTGAAGCGATCAGGTGTACCTGACATCCATACCGATTATTATTTCAGTTGGAAGGCACCTTCACCAAATGAGATGCCTATCAGAAATGTCTCAATTGGTGGTCGTTGAAGATCCCCCAAGACTGAGGCAAAATAAAGAAAATCCATGCTCCACTGGTATTACTGCCGTGCTGGACAGACCTGGTAGATGGGTTAATATCACACAAATTAACAGAGGCTCTAAGTCCCAGCCAACATGATGATGCAAGATAGACATGCACTGGTAGACGCTATGAAACAAGCGGGCATCCAGCCATGAAGAAGTAATCCAACGAGCTGAAAGGACATCAGTAAACTGGTACCATCATTATTATTGGAAGGATTCCTGTGCAAACCCGTCGAGGTGGGATTCAATCTACCCTCACTTGTACTGATATCACAAGGAGGGGTGAGGGTGGGAGGCTGGGCCATCCTGTTTAGAAGAGTTTGACTTGGGACATGAGGTCAAATCGAGGATGTTAATTACTCGTTGATCCACAATCTTTTTACACAGGGTGGAAGAGACATTGTTTTCATGTTGGTTCTGGTTGGGGAGGGAGTTTGTTTTGATGGGTGTGATTGATTCAACCATGTTGTACATACAGGCACAACTAGAATTGGAACACTACCCGAGACAACAGATTGCTTCATTGGGACATCATTAGACACCCAGCTCCGCCACCCCACACCCTAGCAACACTACACCTACCCACCAACTAGACAGCTGAAAATACTGAATCTACATATCCAAGCCTGAATTCACTTGCCAAGCAGTAGGTAGTACAGTCAGCACTCATAGATAAGGGAGTCGACCGCTGCTTCTTCTAGAAAACATCAACTTAAAAAAGACTTGTCATGACGGAAATCGTAGTGGTTCCTGAGACTGTTAATGTGCTCGGGTTCTAGCTAAGAAAAGAGGTATCACCATGCCCCCGTCCAGTGCCTTCAGAGGTGAAGTGGTGGGGTAGGTTGCAGAGGAGGCCAGAAGACATCTCATGATGAGATTCACCCTGGGTTTTTACTGTAATATTGGTCTCGCGGGTCAGAGGAGGTTAATACCTGCTAATATTCTCAAAATACTGCACTATGCATACAAAGGAATTCTAGTGGGGGACCTTAATAGTGTGATGGACTTCGCCCTGGACAGATCATGGCAAAGATCAGGGAACGCATGGAAGGGAAATGGTGGCTAGAGGATGTGGGCCTAACAGACATATGCCTATCACAGCACCCAAACAAAAAATACTACTCTTCCACCTCCTACCACACCTATGCTAGGATCGATTTTTTACTAGGGACTCCCCAATGAGCTAGCAGGATTGCACATTCAGAATAGGTGTCACTTCCAGTGCAGATCATGGTCCCCTGATTGTTACAATGGACATTCCAGCCAGGCATACTTAAATGAATTAGTGCCATAAAGGCAATTATCAGTAGGACACTGAACACCATGGCAGACATGAGAAAATCACCGAGCTGGACGACCAAGTCAGAACTCTAGAATTGGCATACAAAGGATCAGGGGCACAGAAATTGTTGCATCTACCTAATAATGGATGGAACATAATATGCTTTGCTTTGTACCAGGCAGATATTTTACAAAGGAGGCAACAAAGTGAGCACGCTATTGGCCTGCATGCTGAGGGCTAAAATTAACAGGCCTAGGCTACAGTCCATTAGGACTCACTCGGGATCAGTGACAATAGACAATGAGAAAATAGCCAGAGCTTTTTAGGAATTCTACAGTGAGATATACTCTGTTGGCGACATCCCTGTAGCAGATACTTCTGCCTACCTCAACGCCTCAGGCATCTGTTATAGTGAACCAAATAGAATCTTTGGAGAAACCTATCAACATAGAGGAGGTGGTTCTTTCCCATATTCTATCAAATGTTTTGTCAGTCACTTTCACCAATATTGGTGACACTCTTCAACTCTGGTGGAGTGATGGGCTCCATGCGAGAGCTTCCATCTCAGTTATTCCGAAGCCCGGGAAGGACCCCCTGTTGTACGATTTCTATATGCCTATCTCTTAGTTACAGCCTGGATGGAGAACATGCAAAGTGTGCATGACCGTTTGGTCGGGCCGAAACTGCCGGCCAAACACTCATGTGCACTTAGAGTTTCCACCACTCCCCCCCCCCCCCCCCTGCTCCTGCTTGAGCAGCCCAGGCCCACCCCGCCCCCAAATCTGCAGCAGCAGGAACAAATAAAATGATAACATGAAGTTATCATTTTATTTTTACTTTTTTACACTGTTGAAAAGCAGTGAGGCGACGCTCCTCTGCCTTAGCGGAGGAGCCGCCGCCTTGTAAATAAGGCCCCCTTTCACGCTACACTTCACGTGAAAGGGGCGTGCAATGGGTCCTGTGGTGGGCGTTCCGCCGCAACACCCATTGATTTTGACGCTGCCCCTATTTACAAGGGTGGCGTAAATATGAGGCAGCACCAAAATTAAGACCAGGTTTTACCAGGGAAAACGTGGTCTTAACATGGCGAAAAGAGGAGAAATGCGTAATTTCTCCTTGTTTTTGCTGTTTGTGTGTGCTGCATTGTGCAGTACACATAGAAACAGCAAATCGCTATAAATGATCATGTGCAGGTGGGTGTCCCTTCCTGCACATAAACAATCGTTTATAAAAAATGACGATTTGCAACTTCAATGTGTGCTGCAAAATGCAGCACACATAGAAGTTACAATTCGCAGTTCTGGATTGTTTATTTGCGGGAAGGGACACCTTCCTGCACATAAACAATCATTTTCCCCAATGCAGACACCCTTGCACTATGGTTCAAGGGTGCCTGCGTTGGCGCTAGGCAGCTAGATTTAGCACCAGCGAGAGGGGAAACGCGGGGTGTACCGCATTCTTGTGAATACAACACATCCCTGCGTTTTCAGAATGGCGGAGCATGGTGTGCCCCTTTGTTTGCACCACGTTTATCTTTCGTTAACTTCTCCTTCCTCTTACTCCTTCTTGTGTGTTTGGTTATTTGGTTAGGTGGGTGGTGCAGGAGAGGTATCTCTTTCCCCTTTATTTTTTGAGGTATAGGTTGTTTGAGAATAAATATGTAATTTGATTAAGGAATGCGCCTGACGTACACGTTAATATTCAGTTCATCAGTAGTGAATAACAATCCGAGTCTCTAGTAGTGGTCCTCAAAGGAGTGTTGGCCCGAATTTGGATGTCTGAGTTACTAGATAATGAAAATGTACTATTTCCTGTGACATGCCTGTAGAGTAGGAGTTATGACCGAGGATTGCATCATACGATTTAGTTATTCATTAACAAATAAGTGGTATGGAAGCATACTTGCAATACTTGGGAAATGGTAAGCAGTTTGCATAAAACAAGATCTGACATCTGCAAGCTGTAGCTGATGCACTTGGAACAGATTGCAATAAACATAAAAGATGACGTTTTCCATTGTAGTTACGTCATACGCTTGATGGCTGCATATATTTCATTTTTGTTTTCAAATTTGAATGAATTGTCACCTTTTCTATATTCATAGGTTTTAAGTAAACATCCTCACTTCTTTATAAATAGACTGCACATGCACGGCTATGCTGTTCTAGTGTGGGTACCACGTGCATCATCCCTTTGGTATCTTCAAACAGCAGCAGGATATTCAGAGATCATGTAGGAGTAGGTCTTTTTAAATACCCAGGACGATGGCCAGAATACTTGAGATATTTTTGCATAATATGTTTTTTGTCACTATGAAGCTATACATGGAGTTGTGTATAAACATGCAGTTTAATCGTCAAATTGACAATAGAAATCCACCACCAGTGATTGAATGTATTCCGCCGGCCCAGGACAATCCTCTGCCATGGCTGGAGTGCCAAGCCGATTGACCTCAAAAGCGGGAGATGGGTGTAAGTAACTGCCTAGGGCTTGCCTACCCTTTCACCAAGGCGCTGATGGACGATTATCATTTGGGCCTCTTCAAATGTGGTTTCTACAGACACTCTGTATTCCCTTTTCAATGGAATATCCTGTGATGCCAAAAAGGAATGGTATTCATTTATTGCCGAGAGAAATGAGCTTGATTTCCAAAAGCAAGGCGTGGGGGTTGTAAAGATTTCTTCATTGCTGAAGAAGCTTTAAGCCATTTAAAATTTCGACTTCTAAGGTCTCTGGGAGACTTCCAAAAGACGCTCTAATAGAGGAGGTGTTAGAATTGGGGAGGTCTCTCGATGGCAATGGTTTGCACCGTTGTCCTAGTAGGGACCCTTCTTCCTAGTCCAGATAAGGGGGATACACTTCTAAAATAACCTCTGCTCACCCTCCTTGGTAGCTTGGCATGATCCGACAGGCTTATCTCAGAGACCGTGTGTAAAGCATTTGTGCATTCATAAAGTATTACATTGAAAACACAACAAATGGACACCATACCAGTTTAGACAAATAAGTAATCTTTATCTATACCAAACAAGACCAAAACGACAAAAATCCAACATACAATAATCAAAACATGTCTTTTAGAAGGTAAAAACAGTACTGTCCATAGCAAACTATAGATGTGACACTTTCAACACAAGGTACCTTGGATGCGTCAAAATCATAAAAACAGCCACAGGAAAAGCGATGCCTCAGTTTCTTGCGGCTTTGGAGGAGGTGTGGTGCCGCAGCCAGGGCGACTGACTCCAGAATCTGGGGATCACGGTTCGATC
The DNA here is from genome assembly GCF_964204655.1 of Triturus cristatus. Classification (NCBI taxonomy): domain Eukaryota; kingdom Metazoa; phylum Chordata; class Amphibia; order Caudata; family Salamandridae; genus Triturus; species Triturus cristatus. Next base: position 1,327,592,326 of record NC_140591.1, read on the forward strand.
ACCTGCTCCGGCGGCAGATTAGCCCAGCACCATGTAACTCTGGGCAATAGCTTGCTTAATCTTCCCGATGGCCCCCAGCGCCTAGAGACCCTTACGGGTGATTGTTTGTGCTTTACAAATGTGGATTACTATTATTATTTATTATTATTACACCCAGGGAAGGTGATGTGTAGGTTCCTTACTGCAGATGAGGTGATGTGTCTGTACCTTACTGTGCGGGAGGTGATGTGTCGGTTTCTTACAGCAGCCCCAACATTGTTGTAGACCTGGCACCCTGGTACGATGCGTGGGGATTTGGGGATGCGTTGGTTCTCGATGGGGTAGCGGCAACGGCACTGCTTTGCTCTCTCCAGCCGCAGTACCACAATGCATGGGTTCATGCAGTAGCTGATCAGGGCCTGCGTTGGAATCTGAGTGGTGATCCTGGACTTCGGAGATCGGTGCACGAGATTCGACGTGCAGCAATTTCTCCAGCCACGGCAGGCGCTGCGTTGGATTCTTCAGCGGCACGTCAGAAATGAGTGTGGATTCATCACACTTCTTTAGTTGCTTCTCTTTTCCCACCTCCAAGTAGCAGGAACAACCTCCAGAGGCCAAACACAGGAACAGGCACCTCTTGGCAGGTCAGAACTCCTAGCAAGGATGTTCAGGGCAGCTGGTGGTGAAGTCTTTGTGTCCCTGAAACTTCAGAACAGGAGGCAACCTCTATTTCAAGCCCTTGGAGATGTTCCTCAAGCAGGGGACACAGCACACAGAAAAGTCCTTATACTTTCCTTGGCAGAAACAGCCACTGCAGACCAACCCCAGACAGCACACAGCAAAGGGGCAGTACTTCTCCTTCAGTTTTCCCAGCTCCTCTTCTTCGCAGAGTTTCCTCTTGAGTCCAGAACTATTCTTAAGTTCTGGAATCTGGCCCCAATATTTCTATTCCATTTCTATTTGTTCTCTAGTGGCAGAGAGGCTCTGTGCTCAGTCAAAATCAGTTCTGTCCTCTCCGCTCCAGCTTCCAGACAGGAGGTGGAAACAGCGTTGTGTAAGGCAGACGAGGACCATTCAGGTGCAAGGAAATCTCCTAGCCCAGGTCTATTCAGCCCATCCCTGGCTCATCCAGGAAAGGCAGGACATATCTCAACCCCCCCCCTAGTGGCTGTCAACAGTGAATGCCCAGGCCCTGTCACTCTAATACCAGACAGTCAATCCACAACTGAGCATAGGCACACACGATGGCTAAGCAAGAAAATACCATGTTTCTAAAAGTGGTATTTTCAAACACATAATATAAAAATCATCTTTACTACAGGTGCATTTTTATATTCTGAGTTCAGGCATACTAAACTCCATCTTTCCATCTTGTCCCAATGGGAAGTTATACTTATAAGATGTTATAAATAATCTCCCATTCTATCCTAAGGGACAGATAGCCTTTCAATGCAGAAAAATGAAATACACTGTATTTCACTATCGGGACATGTCACACACATCAGTACATGTCCTACCTTTCACAAACACTGCACCCTGCCCACAGGGGTACATTGGGCCTACCTTAGGGGTGACTCACATGTAACAAAAGGGAAGGTTCAGGCCTGGCAAGTGGGTGCACTTGCCAGGTCGACATGGCAGTAGAGACTGCTGCAGGCCCACTTGCAGTATTTGATTTACAGGCCCTGGGCACACACACTGCACTGTACTAGGGGGTTACTAGTAAATCAAATAAGCCAATCATGGAAACACCAATCCACAATAACAATTTACACAGAAAGCGTATGCACTTTAGCACTGATTAGCAGTGGCAACGTGCCCAAAATCAAAAAAACAACTAAAACAGATTCAAAAGCAGGAGGTCCAAAAGCAAAACGTCTGGAGATAACCCTGCTGGAAAAGCCAGGTCTAACAGGAGGTTTTGGTAAAATAGGTGTAGGAATTTCGAGAAATTGCTAGAGATTGATATAAGGTACCCAGGAATTAGTCTAGTTTTACACTGCTCTGCTCACAGACGGTCCTTCAGCATAAGATTAAAGTGAAATTAATATTTTTCTGGTTGCTGCTGAGAATAACCCTGGCTTGCCACTTCCTAAAACAGCAGGAGACCTGCCAAACGTTCCAACATGAATCTCTGTCCCACTGACTTGCTCCATGGCTCAACAATAATTGTATTGGTTATATGGTCCCATGCCTGATTGAGATAGTATTCTTGTCTGCTAGTGAACATGCCACCTGGAGGCTGAGTTGTTGGTACGCAGAAAACGCTTGGATCCAGAAAAGGTAACTGAGCAGTTTGAATAATGCACAGATCCGTTTCACCCCTTTCCAGAAATCTTGGTCAATGGAACTAGTCCAGAAGAAACGAGCAATGAGAACTACTGCTACAAGTGTTTTTGCAAGAAAAACCAATATTAATAATGTTAATGGGCTACAGGGAACAAGGTGGGTTGGCAGTGGCACTAATGTCATATTTTCTTTGGACACAGGAAATGTCTTTTCCAGTTGAGTTTTTCTCAACTCTTCAAAGAAACCCAGAGGGATCTCAGAAACCACAGGCTAAGCCCCTTTATCCCTCTTTGAATTTTTTCCTTCAACAACGCAGCATCTTCGATCAAGCTCCTGTAGATGTGCTCCTATAAGGATGCTTTCTCCTGCTGGACATAGTTTTGCTAACTTTTATTCTTAAGAATCACGTTTGCCATAGCTTTTTTTCTGTTTACATTTAAATGTAGCTTGAATTTTTATATACTTTATTTCTTTGATGATTTGTTTAGTTCGTTTGTTACACACAAGACCTCACACATTATCTATGGAGATTGCCTACTTTTTCATGCCAATCTACAATAGACAAGCAAATCGTACCCTTGGTGATCCCTGCTTAGGTTGGCGGGTCTTTCTAGTAATTCAGTCTGTCACGTCGCAAGAAGGGAATTACTTTTATTTTATTGGACATGCAGCATGGGGTGATTTGTTGGATTAGACCTATTGATCCCATAAGTAATTATATGATATACATTTGTTGCCATTGTGTAGTGCTTGGTGTTGTCTTTATACGACTTAAGAACAGTTGCAGGTAAAAGGTACAGACTGCCTGTTGGAAGAGGAAGTTGGCATCAGAAGAGTTTGGAGTGTAATCATGTTCACCTTTGATAACCCTTGTCCTTAAACATTCTAAGTTGAAGATGAGCCTGGAAAGTTAAGGTTCAGTCTTCAAAATATTCCTGAATGTCACTTATTTGTGTTTGGCTTTTCAAGTGTAAGTAATTATGTGCCCAAAGATCTGCCCCAGTGTTTCACTCTCATTCTGTATCCTGAGTAGAGAACAAAGATGTAGTGAGTTGTCATCAGCAATTAAGAAGGACCTTTTCCCTACTACTCTATTTGTGTATTGTACACTGGAGCTTGAACTTCAGCTTTAAGAGCAGGCTTGATGTGGCCCTGCTTTCTAAGGTTCAAATATATTCTGGCTCCTTGGTTCTGAAATTGATGGAGTCTAGCAATGAGTTTCTTTGGGAGACCAGAGAAGATGAGGGCACTTTAGTCAAAACTTGCCAGGCTGAGGACAATTCAATTCTGTGTATTGTCTGAAGGAGTGGGAGAATTTCTCGAATAAGGGTAATCTGAATATTTACCCTCTTTGCCACACCATTGGCCAGTGTCCAAGACAATTCTCAAATTCCACTGTTTTGAGGTGGACGTTCCAAGTTTTTCAGGCCAGGAAATCTTTGAAGTATCAGGCTTAACATTTCCAACCACTAAGATCTCTTTCTGGACGCTCTACATGCATATGTACCTCTCATTTATCCAAGGAACATATGGTGTAGACACTATTGGTCGCAGCCTATGGCCCATTTTACAAATGGATGTTGATTTGAGTATTGTCAGTGTACACATTGGGTTATTCACCCGGTGCTGCTCAAAGAGGTCTGCCAAGTCGCAAGTTTAGATTTTACAAACGCAGAATAAGAATGAAAGTGCTTAAAGAATGTAGTATTACTGGGTGAGTAGATGACTGGAATGATCTAATTCTGAAATTTGTTTGTGACCAGTGATTAGTGATATGACCTGGTGCTGAGTTGGTCTAGAGATCTCTACTCTGGGTTTGAGCATTTACAGAGATTTTGTTGTCAACTTGTAAGAGCTTTTTTAATAATTAGCAAATAATGCCTAATTAAATTGGCTTGACTAGATCTTAACCAGCTTTTATTGACATTCACTTGTGCAGAAGGAAAGTGCACTTTTATTTTATATGAACAAGCATTTTCCATGTGCATGTGTTTCTCTTTGTATTGTCCATTTCAGAAAATCTGCAAAATAGAAACTTTGTTCGTGGTGTTGTTTATTAATAAAATGTATTAATGTGCCATCCACATGAGGAAGCCATGATGGGGATGTTCATATCTTTGTACATTCAAGGTCTTTTGCTCGAGTCTTTCAGAGAGAGCATTGATTAGCTGAACGGTGTATTGTATTTCTGTATAAATGTTATGCCATCCTTTTAATTTCCTATGCACACCTCTTTATTAATATGCATCAAAGTAGGTATTCACTAGATGCATATTATTTGATATATCTTGTGTATATGAAAAGTGACTTGTTTATGTGAATGTAACTTTCTTAATCCAGCCCTGTTATGTCATGTCTCACCATACTAAGTGTGTGCCTTTCTTTGCCTAAAACCCTACAAAGGAGGATGCTTATGGGTGATGTACCAGCCTTCCTTTACCTCTATAACTGTGAAAACCCTACACTAGTCTGTCATTTGATGTGCACGTAGAGCTTTTTGCACTTGCCTAGAGAGAAGATTATGTTAGTCTGTTTGATTTATTCTTAAAACGTTTTGCACTTGATTGGAGAGCAGACTCTGTCCTTTGCTGACCTATACTTTGGCTCTGGCTGCTACCTGCTTAAGAGATTGTCCTTATGTTAGCTCTCTTGCATTATTAGATTTAACCTAATAATGAATGCTGATTTCCCATGATTTATCTGACATTTTGCCTTCTGTAATGATCTTAATTTTGAATAAACCTTTATGGTTTTTACTTGAATTCTCATCTTGGACTTTTAATTTATTGGCTTTGGGCGTATGAAGACTCAGACAGCCTCGATCCTCTTAATTGTTTTCATTAGAGTCTGAACACCATCACAGCCCACCTACGAGTCAAAAATAACCAATTTAGTTTTCTTCCTTTCAATGCTGGCGACTGAAGTTTCAATGCCCCCTAATGTCTAGAATCCAGATTGATAGATTATGGAGATAGTGATTGTTTTTAAACTCTAGTACCTCTCTTGTCCCTTCTCTTTCCACGATTGTTCTGCTGAACAGGAGTTTGGAAATAGACTGGTAGTTTAACTGGAAGTTTAAATCAGCAGTTGCATGTTTTACAGAAGACAGGTGGTGATAGCATGTTTCTGAGGTCTGAAAACTAATCCTGTAACAAGTGAACTGTTGATCAGGCCAGCTATGTCCATCACCACAGGAGAAAGATTTGTTTGAGCCATGTATCTGAACATGGGTCAAAAGGTGCATTGCAGTCTTTTGTTTTGAAAACCACAGTGATGACCTCATTAGATTCCATGTGTTTGAACAAGTTGTAGGCGGATCCTCTGGCTATGGAGAGGACATAAAGGCAATGTGGGCATGGCTGGGGTTTTGGAGATGGAAAAGTGGGTTTTGGCAATTTGGAATACAAAGTTGAGGTCTTTTTAAGGTTTCAGTAAAGGTGAGTCCTTGGTAGATGGTAACGATTTCCTTTGCTTGAGTGCATCATAGAGGCATTTGGTACAGTCAGCCTTTTGGGCTCTCTTTGTGACCTTGTGGTAACCTCTCTTGCTTTTCTTGCAATGGCTTTTGTCTTCTTCTCATTGTTGTTCCAGGGTTAGGCACATTCAGCCCAGCCTAGAGGTTGGCAAGAAGTAAATTGAAGTAGATTGTGTTCACAATTATTCAAGATGTTTCATCTGTTGACAGCAGTACAACCAACCAGCTGTCTTCCAAAGTAGTGCCGCTAAATTGCAATCCAAACACTCCCTTACCCGCCGCGGTAGAGGAGGTTTTGCTATTACATTTCCATAATCGTACCACACTTCAGCAAGGCCTTAATCCCATATTGAAGATCCCACTGTAAAGCATATTGGGATGCCCTTCACCTAGTTTTCTATCACTACACTAGGTCAATAATGGAAGAATGAATCTCCAAATGTGTTTGTTAATGAAAGCTAAAGTTTTCATACAGATATTCTGACTATATTATGAGCAGCCTGGATTCTTGTGTTTCCATGCTATTGTAATGCATTACTGTATTTTTTGTGTCAGTAAATATTTTTATAAGTACCAGTGATTTAAGACTTTTAAAAGCAGCCAGAACTCTTTTGTCAACACGATGTGGCTGTCCTGCAAGTTACCAATATAAAACATACTGTGACTGAGTAACAAACTAAGTAATAACTCCAAAGCTGAAACAGCCAAACCACTAGCATGACATGGGGTACTTGGGTATAACTCATCTACCTTTCACTGTTTACTATCCCAAATGAGGTTTATGAAAATAGAAAAAAGCCAGTTGACAAATGACCTGTAAAGAACGACTGGTATTAAAAAAATTATTAAAACTATAGTTCTCTTGTTTTAATCAAAGACATTCAGCATGTCAGATAGATAGATAATATTTATTTCACAATTAATTAAAATCATTACAATCGGGCCACATAAAAAAACCAATATAAAGTGCATATATTCCAACATAATAAAAGAGAATATAAAAGATGTTATCACTCTGTTATTCTAAGATTTAAAAAGGATTAAACACCGCTTGAGCGACTATAAACCTTTAGCTTTAAAACACTTGGCACTGCATTATAGGTTATAGTTCTGTGTGATGGTCGAAGTCCAAAACTGCTTGTGCCGCCGTCAGATTTAGCATGAAGCGTGCCGCCAGCTGCACTGATTAGTCTTTCATGCACTCGACCAGGGCAGCATGACATATCCATATATTTAGAGTACGCCAAATAGGGCGAAGCCAATATATTCTCGGTGTGCGTAATTTCTCGTACATGCACAGTATGTGGCTTAGAGATTCCTCTACTGCTCTGCATGGTCGGCACGGAGTAGCTACAGTCTTTGTACCCTCGCCCATATTTGTATGCCAACAATGGAATCAATCCGAACCGCAATTTCATTAATTGATACTTCATTATTGGTTTTAAGGGGTAGGACAGATAACATGGCAAGGTCCCACTGTTTTAGAGTTTTAAGGCCCAGCTTCCATGACTTAAGTTTTTCAAAATTTGTGTTTCACTGTCGGCCGACAGTAACTTTGCCTGTTTTGTTAAAAGTCTCGCTGCCGCTGATATAGGTATAGGGGCTGACCATATTTCCTTGCTTCCAATACCTCAACACAATGAGCTAGAAATTCAAACCATGTGGACCCTCAGGTGTTTATCATTGTCCAGATGTTTTTCTTTAATGTGTTATCCCGGGATTGTCTGGCTTTTAGACAATAGGCTATGAATCTAGCTTTCAGGATCCACTTTTGAGATGAAAGATTGAATTCCATGCATATTTGCGCATGTGAGTTAGCGGTCGGTAAAAAGAAGACTTTACGGAAACAGGTTGACTGAGCTCTGTCCAGCCATGTTGTCATCTTATCTTTGAAAGCTATTGCACCAGGGGCTACTGACGGTAAAACATTTGCCCCTATTATTCGGATTAAGGGAGTGAGATCAGGTGAACCTAAGGCTTTCCTTGCTCTACAGAAAATGCCCTCCATAGAATCAGTCGTTCCTTGCATTGCAGTGAGATGAGCGGACGGGCGTCCTTTGTGATCGATCCACACTCCTAAGTACTTATAGGCAGTGACTATCTCAATAGGTTTACCTTCAATGTTCCATGCACCTTTCATTTTTGTTTGTCGCAAGATTATCATTGCCTTTGTTTTTACCGTGTTTATTTTTTTAAATTACACTCTCTGCAGTATAAAGACAATGCAGTTAGCAGCCTCTGTAATCCAATCGGGGTTTGATCAAGCAATATTGTTTCGTCCGCATATTGGAGTGATTTAATTTTGGTTTCGGCTAGTTTGGGAGCAAAAGCTCGCCCAGCATGTCAGAGAAAGTGGAAGCATGGTGCAGTGATTAACCATTTAACCAAGACTACTGAATCTAACCCCAAAATTGATGCTCTTCAACAAATTATTGCTTCTACTCACTCCAATGTCAAGATATTCAACAGAATAAGAACACCAGCTAAAGTCAAAATCATAAGGTAGTTTAACAATATCATCAGTAAAAGGAAGAACTTCCGATTTACACCTATTACCCACACCCAAATATTTGAATCTCCGAAATCATTAGCCAGAGTTAAAGGTCAGGGTACTTGATAAGCAACTAAATATCATCTGTATATAAACATTTTGGGTGAAAATAAATCCCTTTCACTCTGTAATAAATGTAAAATGCAAAACCTGCTTCCTGGAGCTGAAAAGTAAATAATATACAATCAACCATATGCTCTTAAATAAGTTACCCTCCAGGGGCCTTGGCAGCTTTTCACTGTAAATCAGAACCGTTTTGGAATGCCTGCCTACCGTGCTTTAAGTGGGATGGTCTAAAACATTTGTAGCTCGAGAAGCATCCCTAAGATCCCGTTATAAGAAGGTGTGGCCTATGTCGGGACAGAAATGTCCCTTGCATTGTCACGTAGTGCCCCAGCTGCAACGATTTGTGGATCCCTGGTGCTGATTTTTGTTATGGGCGAATACGGATCATGTGTGTGTGCCATGACATAGGTCTGTCTCATGGATAGCGAACTTGTTGAACCGAGAGGGGTGCCCAAAGTGCTACCCTCAGAGTGATGAAAGGCAATTGCCTTTGCCAGGAGTTAAGTAGCACAAGCGCTGTAGTGGCAGTGTGCAGTGTAGCAATCAGAAGAAGTGAACAAGCCTTTTTAGGTCTCGCCTGACCCAGCGCATGTGCTGGTCTGGCGAGACTTTTTGAGAGGGCTCCAAAAAGTGCTACCAGGCCAGCCTAGAGCTACAGTGCATGTGTGCGGGCGCGCGCGCCGCGCTTGACCGCGATTACTTTCACTTTCGCAGCCGCACGGCTGCTTTGATGTTTGATCACGATCGCGATCACGGGCCGCACGGCCGCTTTGCATAGCCAATAGGTCTCGCTTTTGGGACCTTATAAGTATTTAGCTATGCAACTGTTGCATGGCTAAACACTAATAAGGTCCCAAAGGCGAGACCTATTGGCTATGCCAATGCTTGTGTATTATACGTCAAACTCTACCTCTCGGAAATTGGTAACATGAAAACAAGTGACATTATATCTGTGCTGGTTTACTTAATTGGTCACATGTAACCTGCATTTTAAGAAATATTATCGAAACATGGCTCCTGTAGTGGAGATTTATGTTTCAAGGCGTACTACTGATAATATGACACGAGTGGCTAAAGCACGTGCTGCTGAGATGTGAGTGTGGCCTCAGTCATCTGTCTGAATCACTAAATTGCTCAGATGGTGACTGATTCTGCTGCATCGAAATCAATGTAAGGTGTGCAATACAGGTGTCTACTTAATGTATGGAACCCAGTCCTGCAAATGCATTGTAGCACATACCCTTGTTCGAACTGAAGGTCACAAGTTACAAACAAGTACAGTGGTTCCGTGAGTTACGCAAACACCCGAACAACTGAATGTAAAATGTAAGGAAGCAGTTTGAATCCTTGTAGATTTCAAATTAATTCTTCTTTATGGTAAGGTTGACAAATCGGTTTAGTTGGGTAGTAACACGCATTAATTTAATGCTAAAAGCTGTGTTGTGTGCGCCTCAGATCGCTATTGTTAGAGCAGTTACACACGGAGACAATTAAAGACACACAAAGACCTATTAGACACACATGCAATCTGAGTGGGGGCAATGGGGGGGCGGTAACAGAAGTTATATTTGTCAAGGCTAAAACACAGCTGGAACATCGTTTTATAAAATGACACGTGCACGTTAATAATACTCTGTTTCCTGCTCATAAAAATATCCCGATTTATGAAACGGAGCACAATGCTGAGCCGGCAGGGCGGGAGCTGCGAGGCCTGGATATCACTCACTGATACTCGGAGTGCCATCCTTCAAGTCGGTGTACTAGTGGTTAGTGCAGCAGCATACAGACCTATCCAAAACTGGTAGGCTGTAGTAGCAACATGCACAACTGCATCTTTCCTCCTACACCGATTCGTAGCAGCAGCAATACAAAAGGATGTGGCCTAGCAGCTAGAGCGTCGACTTCTAAGTTGGGGAACCGGGTTCGAGTCTCGGCAGGGATGCTCAACAACCTGTGATTCTGGGCAAATGACTTAATCTCACCATGCCTAAAAATGAATGTGTCCGTCTGTAACGTAACTGGTGCTCATGTAAAGCGCACTGATACCTTCAGGTTGAGTTCGCGCTATATAAAGCTCCCGATTCCCCCCCCCCCCACACACACACAAAAAATTAAGCAACTAAGAGCGGCTTTTGCAAATTTTGTCACACCAGCTCACTTGTGGTGCACAGTTTGCGAGCCTGACCACTACAAGACCAGTTTGAGTGTGTACACCCACCTCCCAAACAGAATTTGAAAAAACGTGGCAAAAATAGTGCATTCTATAACACTTTTTTTTTAAACTATATATATTCAAATGTATTAGTTTTTAAAGCATAGCAAAGATGACCTTATGGTGCACCAGGATACCCAGGGAGAACACAAAAATAAGATGTCAAGCATTAAATATGAATTTTAATAGAACATAAGTGTACACGTTCACTGTTAAGCACTGCTAAGAAGCTGAAAGAACAATGAAAGAACATTTCGAGCGATGTTAGCATCCTCCACACCAATAAGCGGCAAGGCAGGTGGAGCCGGTGCAACATTTTTGGACACTTCCCCACAAACTCCTCCTCCACAGATTCCATTGTCCCTCTCTCACATGTATTTCATTTGTTTTCTAGTACCTCATATCAGTATAGGGTGTTGGAAAACTTTACATCACACACACACATACAGAAAATGAATCATACATGTGTAATAAGTGTGTAGAAAATGTTACTTAAGCCAAAGGTGACTACAAGCTGTAGAATTCAAATGACATACATACATACTGGTAAACATTATTATTAATTACATTTTTTTTTAAAGAGTTCATGGTCTGGGGAAGCACACGCTCAGTATTCAAAACGTAACTCAGTTGGAAGGGTTGGCTTAATACTAATAATTTATTTCTACCCAAACTTTTTTGCAACATTAGGATAATGACAGACTAGGGTAAAAACATAACTTTCTAACCAGTAGCATGCCGTTTGCTTGTGGCTCTTTGATGGCAGTTCATAGCTCACAGTACCACATTACGATTTTAACTTATGAACAACAAGTAACAAGAGGATATCTATAACAGAAGTAGTAGCCCACTGAGCTATCCACATAAAATACAGTTCTGCGATCTGCATGGTACACGTTCTTTGTAGCAGGCATGTTAACACTCTGTGCTACTTTAGTTGAGTCAAAACTACCACTAAACAAAACTCTGATACCGCTCCAGTATGAACATTAATAACCAGAGTTATCTTGACATTTATATGGTTGCCTGAAAACTGCTTAATATAAAAGGTACTGTGCAGTGGGTGCATTTAAACTGATAACAATTTGCAAAAACACCGTGCCCTCCCAGCTCAGGGATAAAATGGCCCCTTGGAACAAAACTGTCCCCTGAGGAGCGAAGCCCGCTCTCACCCTTCCAGCGTGCCAGGGAAATGCCGATGCCTGCAAGGGCAAAACCGGTCCTGGGTTGCTTGTGTTCCGGTTCAGGGAGGAACTGGCTTGGCAGTTCGGGCTGGACTGTACCCATGAGGAGCATGGCCAATACTGATTGGGATATGGCTGGGTCCAAACTGAGGTGGCTTGGTGAGCAAAGGAACAATGGGTTGGAGTGCTACCCTGAGCGATTGCCAGTGGCTATATTTATTGCTAGCAGCCTCCCATCACCTTTTGAGTGTTTCATGTACCACCCTAAATGGCATGGGTATGCCCAGAAGTAGGTCCTATCCTTCTTGTTACTGGAACCAATCTATACCCGGCTGATGAGCCCGCAACTAAGGCAAACCCAGTAATGGATTGCTTGGGTTCCGGTTCAGGAAGGAGCTGGCTTGGAAGTTCAGGCTAGACTGCTCCCATAAGGTGCAGGGTCAATGCTGATTTGCATATTATGACTGGGTCCAAACTGAGGTAGCATGGTGAGCAAAGAAACAATGAGTTGGAGTGCTACTCCGAGCGGTTGCCAATGGCTAGACTTATTGCAAGCAGCCTCCCATCACCTTTTGTGTGTTTCCTTTTTTAGGTCGAGTCTGGGCAGCACATGTGCTGCTCTCCGAGGCATGCTGTATTCAGGTATGGAATACAAGCTCAGCTCATTTCCCACTCATCTTTTCAATTGGCTCCTGTTACTGTCCTTTTGAAATCGTTGCTTTTGATCGATAAATAGGCTTAGTAGTCCCTCCTTGGTATCGCCTCGTCTGCATTTGTAACCTCCCATGAGAACTGAACTTTTTACTTGTGTTGTTACACAGTCTGCTTTACAGAAGCTGTGAGCACTGTTTTCATTAATGATCTAACATTATTCCACTAATAACGTGATTTTCTACAAGGCAGCACGCCGCCCACTTTTATATTTTTAATAGTAATGAATGTGTTTAATTTACAGCCCAGTCCGCTTTAACTATAGCGGTGGCGCTTATTTATTTAATTTACAGCGTGGTCTGCTTTCACTATAGCGGCCACACTTATTTATTTAATTTGCAGCGCGGTCCGCTTTCAGTTTAGCAGCAGCGCTACAGAACCTTTATTTATTTATTTTTTCTTTTTGGGTGAAAGCACCCCGTAACGCAATTTCATTTTAATGTTGGCCGCGTCCTTTTCTTTAGACGCTGCTCACTGTAACCTGAATAGGGGCGAGCAGCGTCTAAAGAAAGGGGCGCAGCCACCATTAAAGTGGTCTCGCATTTGCGAGAGTTTGAGCTATTAGCATTATAAATAACAATGCCTTTTATATGTGTGTTCCTTTTAAAAACACATAAATAAAAGGCATTGTTATTTACAATGCCAACAGCTAACACTCTCGCAAATGCGAGACCTATTGCATTGAAAATGCTTGTTACATGTGTAACTGGAGTAAGACCTACAAGCTCACTCATGTAATATTCTGCTACTGAGTGCTTAACTCACCTTTGGCCTACATCATATTAGTATGTAGCGTTGTGCAGCACGTGTGGTTCATGTGTGTGCTGTGTAAATGTCTACCTGGGAATGGTACAATACATGGAATACTCTGGGTTCCATTTTGGGAGACCCGGGGCTGACTGGTGGGGCATGAAGAGGTAGAGGAATACCCCTGACAAGATTGCTGCATTCCTGTGAGCTGGGTGGGACACACACTGAAGAAAGGAGAGCCAGGCTCTTCAGTACATTTCAAAGGGTGCTCTTTGATTTAGGGAGAGGTCACTGGAAAAGGGTCTGGGCACATCCCAGGAAGGAGATGGGGCTGATAAGAGAATCTTAAAAGAGTAGGGTTGGGGCCCTGGGGAAACGTTTTAATGCATGTATCGCTGTGACTGACAACCATGGTTGAATCTCTAGTTATTTCCATGGCTTGTGTTGTGAGGATATCTGATTTGGATATGCTCCTGCTGTTAAAGACCCTAAATCACCTTTTGTGTCTGGAAATGGACTACAAGAAGAGCCCAATGCCCCCCAAATGTTCAACTTTCAAGCAGCCACTTGAGCTGTATGTCAAGGAGTATAAGCTCTGCAGGACTAGGGGCTAAAGCCTGCCAGTCACCCAGCTGGGTCCGAGACAACACCCAGGGATATCCAAGACCACCTGCTCCTGTAACCTGAATCATCAGTGCCTGCCTGGTTGCCAAGTCCTGTGCGCCCTGTGATGAAGAGGAGAGCGCTTGGATGGAGTGAGGCCCAGTGGGAGGATCCTGGTGAGCAGATCCCAGCTGCAAGGTTTGCAGAGAAAGCGGTTGCACTGTTTGGGTCACTCGTGTGCAAATTCAAGTCAGCAACCTCATATGCCAGAGGAGACTGCTATGAGGTTAGCTGTGGTTGCACTGATTGGGCCAACGCCTATAAACAGATTAGAGTCAGCGAGTCGGTATGTCAGATGGATCCACTGTGAAGATTGCATGAGTTCGTGTTGATCGGGCCATACCCATATGTGGAGCGAAGTCAGCGACCCCGTATACCTGGGGGCTGCCATAAACATTGCACAACTGCCGTGCCGATTGGGCCTTAGCTCATGTGCGGGGTGAAGTTGCCAACCTCGTACACCAGTGGGGGCTGCCATGAAGAGGAAATAACTGCTGTGATGATCAGGCCAAACGCCCTTGTGTGGAATAAGATTGTGGCTGTACATGCTAGGGGGGCCACTGGGAAGAGCAGGGAATGTGGTCTGGTTCCACTGTCGAGAAGAGAGGACACTTGTGACCTGTGCATGCCCCGCTACTACTGAGGATCGGAATCCGAGCAAGCGTCCCCCCCCCCCCCCCCCTTCCATCTGTGAGAAGGATCAGAGCAACTTATTGTCTCATCAGAATAAGCGTTGTTTGATGCCCAGATGCTGCAGATCTGCGAGTGCTACTTACTGTCAGCAGTTGCTGCAGCCCTCTGCAATTTACGATTGTGAAATGATCCCAGAGACTGCGGTAGCACATTCCCTGCAGGAGTGGGTATGACTGATCGTGTGGCCAGCAGCATAGCGTTTTGGGTGCTGAAACACTTTTGAATTTGGAAGGGTATGAGTGGGGCTCCTGAGACATGGACTACTAGTGAGGCTTAACCTAAATGTTACCTATATTGAATGGAGAATAACCACTACTATTAGTGAGAGGGATGTGGGACTCATGGACCCACCTAATGTACACTACAACCCCAACCTCAGGAGACTGTGTGTATTGTTTGTGTATGCCATATTTTACTTTGTGTTCATATATCAATTCACATTGTTTTATGAAAGCAAGTATTTGACTAGACAATCAGTGCTGCTATTGAACATATTTTGAGTTGTGAGCTTGTGTTCAGTCTCTCCCCGAGAAACCTTGGACTGCTCGACCCATGCTACTATTGAGAATCAAGTGCTCAAGGGATACTTGGCCCAGTTGCTCAGGACCCATAGTCAGTCGGGTCCCATGACATCAGGAGTGAAATGCCCCAACCCCAACGGTTGAGTTAGTAGCTCCTTCTTACTCCTTGTCCCTCCAAAATGGGTTCTGACAGCCTATGTAAATATTATATGTGAAATAGAATGCACAAATAGGGTCTCACTGGACAAACAATGATCAAAATCCACAGGATACTATTTTAGTTTGTCAAACCTTTTATCCTGGCCCAAAAGCCATACAAAATAAATAGACAATGGAATTTTAAAAGTAAGTGGCAATAAAATAATTATTCAATTGGAAAGGAACAATGCTTTAGGCCATGGGACACCAATGGTAAGCAACAGTTTTCCTGTTACGACAGAACAAGGGTAGATCGGCCGCTAGACATGTTCACTGACAACCGATCTTCAATACGCCAGTGAGTGTCCGTTCTGGCCCACATGATTGGGGCCCCAAATGCTTACGATTGGTTGTTCCCCCAGAAGGTATTTTATAGATTTGTGTTATTAATTTAGAGTATGGAACACATTTATTTGCACTGGCTCGCCATCCCTACATGAGTAGACAAGGATTATAAGTCCTAATGAAAAGCTGTGATCTCTTAAACATGAAACATGTTGACCCTTTATTTCTTTGCGAACACTAAGAGTGGACCATTATATCCATCTCTTGCCAAAATCCACACTTTTATTCATAAAAAAGGAATATAGTGAATCAAATAGTTTTTTGAGCTTCTATAGTTATTTTTATTACACTTTTCCCCCAATCTACTCACCTCCATTCACACATTCTACCACACCCCATGCTCCACATCGGCAAAAAGAAAAGAACTCTGGCAAAGAGCCTCTTCACGGGGCCCGTTGGGCATTGCACTCTGTCCCAATGAGGAGCTGTCCTATAATGAAGCATGTATCTCACTAAAGTGATGAAATGCTGCTGTCCTAGAAAGCAAAATCAGTGTGTGTAAAGAAGGGAGGCAAAAGAAAACTTTTCTTTTAAAGACGAGAACCCTCACTCACCCGAGGGTGACATGCTTCATCATTGGGTCCCCTCTTGCACACTGTAACCGCAAGGTATACAGTGTGGGCTACAACTCTCAAAAAGGGGTATGAGAGGAGCGTGAGGTGTTTTAAAGGGGATGCCAAAGTTGGCAGGGGGAGTAAGGGGCAGAGTGTGATTTTAAACGAAATGTGAGTAAGTAAAACTAGCTACAGGGTAACAAAATCAAATTTAATAGTAGTTCCCATCAGCTAGAGTTAAAATGAGGTGATCTAGGATTGACAAAATATCCTAGTTATTGGTGGTCGACATGTTTCTGCCAGATGACTATTTGTTCGCGGCATTCATCAGGACCTCTCAATATTATCACTCTGCTCGTATAACCAAAATAAATAAATTACAGACCATACTCATTGGTAAGGTGTAAATGACAAGAGGACCAGCTGCAGTCCGGTCCAGTGTCTATGGAAAAAGATAGTTGGTAAATTTAATATCATTTCCAAAACATTAAGGTCAACCTCCACACACCAAAATAAACACCACACACGTGATATGTGTTGCACACGTGATTAAAAAAAGGGGGAAACAAACATCATTCAGGTAAGTCGATGTATTGTGTGAACTCACCTAGGGGTAATGTTAATTTACCTCTACCTTGCGAAGAATGATGCTACAGAGCACAGATTACTAGAAAAATAAAAGACCGGTTCAGTATAGTTCTCCCATGTTACACAAAAAAGGACATATAAACTGATAGATTAGTTTTGCTGTCATTAGATGTCGTTATGACAAGCACAATCTATTATTTACACAGTACACAGTATTCAGGACAATAATAAAAAAAAGTAAAGACTTTATTAACCACATGTCCCAAAAACGAGTAACTCACAGTCACTACATAGTCACGTGTATCTGTTGGAGTGTAGAACATGTATTAATTGCTATCAGCAATGTAGAGAGATTTAATATGCTCTGCACATAGCCAGATCAGTTTATTCTGGTCTAGTGCTAATAAAATGAATTATACAGCGAGCAAAATCAATAAAATCGTCAATATGCGATATTTCACCCGATAACTCAAGCATCCCAAAGAAGCGAGTGAATCAATAGCGCTACACGCGGACAACCAGCTCTAAAGATTATCAGGCATGCGTTCACTGGTATCGGCTGAATCAGTCAAAAAATGCACACATAGGGTGAATAATCACTCTATCTAGCCGGCGTACAAGCCATCAGCGGCTGCCCACACACGCTCACTTCTGTACCTTCAGTAAATCCGTGTCGTCCTATTCAGAGCACCAACCGAAGGGGAAGAGACCGCGCGTCTCACAATGTTTTTAAATCACCCCATGCACCTTCATTAATGCGTCTACCCGGAAGTGAAACAATTAACGTCCGGGTTACAAGGGATCATGGGAATTTTAGTATGAATCATAGCGCTAGAAGTGGATTACGTTATACATCAATCGGAATACAACAGAGTACGCCGTTTTTTGAAATTGCAAAATACAGAAGCCAATCCAGGCACACTGAAAGTAAATAATGTGTCCACAATGCAGTATGATAATGGATTTGTCATAAACGAAACTCGACATCAAAAGCGGGGCCAAGCCATGAAAAGTTGCAAGGGAGCACAGGAAAAAGAATCTTGGTCATTCGAAATACAGTGGATTACACTATAAAAGATCAGGGGGACAACAATCAGGAGGCCACAGTATCAGCAGTCTCGTAAGCTCAAAACACACACATACAGACATAAGCCGCACTCAAAATGGGTAGTATACCCACGGTGTACTGAGATGGTAAATCAGTAATAGAGAGCTCTACACCAGAACGGGGCCGTGCCACCACGACGTGACACATCTAAATTAGGTGGCTTAACAGATGGAAATACTACATACACAAAATGTATTGGAACGCTGTGGGGGACCTGGAAAAGTTAAACAGAGCCCCAAGGAATATCCTCATTAAGACCTCTCAGATGGCTCTTAAGACGGAACACCCAACGTTGTTCCCGGCGAAATAAGACATGTTCCAAAGGTCCCATATTAACATCATAATGAGGTTTGTCAATGATGACCCATTGAAGGTCATTTTCCGTGTGACCCTTCTCAAGGTAATGTCTTGTCATACGTGTATTCGACTTTTTGCATCGAATGGTACTGCGATGCTCAGTGATTCTTTGACGTACTTTGCGACAAGTCATGTGTGATTATTCAGTTGCCATGGTCTTCCTGGTACTTATAAAAAGAGCGGCCAAAAGAGCCCGTAACAACGATAGGGGGGCACTCCTGGAAACGTATACCAAACCGAAATCAGATAGATTGGTGTGTGTGACAACTTTCAGTAATCTAACTACAAATGTTAAAAGGGCAATCAATAAGAATTGGCACATACTGAACACAGGCAAGCTGACACTAGATCCGCCCCTATTTGCATTGAAACGGAGCAGTAATTTACAGGATCTCATGGTACATACACGACCTAGAACTGCTGTACATCACAACAGCCAGTCAACACTGTGGAATACTAATCCTGTGATCGGTCATTTTCCATGTGGATCCTGTTCTTGCTGTCCCTTTACAAGTCATGTAACGGAACTGGATATTCTACCAGGAAGACCATGGCAACTGAATAATCACACAAACTGTAACACCAGTGGGGTGATATATATGATCAAGTGCCCTTGCTCATTAATCTATATAGGAATGACTTGTCGCAAAGTACGTCAAAGAATCACTGAGCATCGCAGTACCATTCGATGCAAAAAATCGAATACACGTATGACAAGACATTACCTTGAGAAGGGTCACACGGAAAATGACCTTCAATGGGTCATCATTGACAAACCTCATTATGATGTTAATATGGGACCTTTGGAACATGTCTTATTTCGCCGGGAACAACGTTGGGTGTTCCGTCTTAAGAGCCATCTGAGAGGTCTTAATGAGGATATTCCTTGGGGCTCTGTTTAACTTTTCCAGGTCCCCCACAGCGTTCCAATACATTTTGTGTATGTAGTATTTCCATCTGTTAAGCCACCTAATTTAGATGTGTCACGTCGTGGTGGCACGGCCCCGTTCTGGTGTAGAGCTCTCTATTACTGATTTACCATCTCAGTACACCGTGGGTATACTACCCATTTTGAGTGCGGCTTATGTCTGTATGTGTGTGTTTTGAGCTTACGAGACTGCTGATACTGTGGCCTCCTGATTGTTGTCCCCCTGATCTTTTATAGTGTAATCCACTGTATTTCGAATGACCAAGATTCTTTTTCCTGTGCTCCCTTGCAACTTTTCATGGCTTGGCCCCGCTTTTGATGTCGAGTTTCGTTTATGACAAATCCATTATCATACTGCATTGTGGACACATTATTTACTTTCAGTGTGCCTGGATTGGCTTCTGTATTTTGCAATTTAAAAAAACGGCGTACTCTGTTGTATTCCGATTGATGTATAACGTAATCCACTTCTAGCGCTATGATTCATACTAAAATTCCCATGATCCCTTGTAACCCGGACGTTAATTGTTTCACTTCCGGGTAGACGCATTAATGAAGGTGCATGGGGTGATTTAAAAACATTGTGAGACGCGCGGTCTCTTCCCCTTCGGTTGGTGCTCTGAATAGGACGACACGGATTTACTGAAGGTACAGAAGTGAGCGTGTGTGGGCAGCCGCTGATGGCTTGTACGCCGGCTAGATAGAGTGATTATTCACCCTATGTGTGCATTTTTTGACTGATTCAGCCGATACCAGTGAACGCATGCCTGATAATCTTTAGAGCTGGTTGTCCGCGTGTAGCGCTATTGATTCACTCGCTTCTTTGGGATGCTTGAGTTATCGGGTGAAATATCGCATATTGACGATTTTATTGATTTTGCTCGCTGTATAATTCATTTTATTAGCACTAGACCAGAATAAACTGATCTGGCTATGTGCAGAGCATATTAAATCTCTCTACATTGCTGATAGCAATTAATACATGTTCTACACTCCAACAGATACACGTGACTATGTAGTGACTGTGAGTTACTCGTTTTTGGGACATGTGGTTAATAAAGTCTTTACTTTTTTTTATTATTGTCCTGAATACTGTGTACTGTGTAAATAATAGATTGTGCTTGTCATAACGACATCTAATGACAGCAAAACTAATCTATCAGTTTATATGTCCTTTTTTGTGTAACATGGGAGTACTGAACCGGTCTTTTATTTTTCTAGTAATCTGTGCTCTGTAGCATCATTCTTCGCAAGGTAGAGGTAAATTAACATTACCCCTAGGTGAGTTCACACAATACATCGACTTACCTGAATGATGTTTGTTTCCCCCTTTTTTTAATCACGTGTGCAACACATATCACGTGTGTGGTGTTTATTTTGGTGTGTGGAGGTTGACCTTAATGTTTTGGAAATGATATTGAATTTACCAACTATCTTTTTCCATAGACACTGGACCGGACTGCAGCTGGTCCTCTTGTCATTTACACCTTACCAATGAGTATGGTCTGTAATTTATTTATTTTGGTTATACGAGCAGAGTGATAATATTGAGAGGTCCTGATGAATGCCGCAAACAAATAGTCATCTGGCAGAAACATGTCGACCACCAATAACTAGGATATTTTGTCAATCCTAGATCACCTCATTTTAACTCTAGCTGATGGGAACTACTATTAAATTTGATTTTGTTACCCTGTAGCTAGTTTTACTTACTCACATTTCGTTTAAAATCACACTCTGCCCCTTACTCCCCCTGCCAACTTTGGCATCCCCTTTAAAACACCTCACGCTCCTCTCATACCCCTTTTTGAGAGTTGTAGCCCACACTGTATACCTTGCGGTTACAGTGTGCAAGAGGGGACCCAATGATGAAGCATGTCACCCTCGGGTGAGTGAGGGTTCTCGTCTTTAAAAGAAAAGTTTTCTTTTGCCTCCCTTCTTTACACACACTGATTTTGCTTTCTAGGACAGCAGCATTTCATCACTTTAGTGGGATACATTCATTTGGAGTTAGTGATGCCTGATGCTTTGTTTTACTCCACCATTTGAACCCCTTAGTGTGATACCTATAATGAAGCATAACACCCCTTGGGGTGTGTGAAGGTTCTTGCTCCTAAGGGAGCACTCCCCCACTTTCGAACGCCCTGGTAGACCTTCACCCTTCAATAGGAACTGCATACCTCATTTTGATTATTCATGAGTTGGGGCAGAAATCCTTGGGTCTCAAAATGCCTGTCCAGGCAAAAAGAGAAAACTAGAGGTAATCTCTAGTAGCTTGTGGGGAAACCCCTTTCAGGACAAAATCTCTACTTGATAGTTCCATGCAAAAGACACATTATAGGTCTTCTGGCACTCGTAGAGTGCATTGGCAAAAAACCTCCTAGTAAGCCAATGCACATGTGCACAGTAATCAGTTATAGTGCTAAACAGCTGGTTATAAAGACATACAATGCCTACACCCACAATACTTGATTACACACAGCATCAGTTGGTCTGCAATGACATTAGGCTAGGTAATCATAAATAATGTGGTGAGGAGTAGTATGACCTCTAGCTTATACCTAGTTCCTCTTATATGTTGGTTAAACGTACATACAAGAGCTACTTTTGTATACTCCTAGTCAAACCATAATTTGTCAACTGTCTGAAACGGTGTTATAAACATACTATCTGAACGACAAAAGTTCTCAATTGGCTGCCAAGTACGAAAAATGCTCTTTGTCATGAAATGATGTACAGATAAATAGTTGTACACTCAAAAACATCACTATAAATCATTACCGGTGTATTGAGGTGAGGCTCCTTATCCGTACACCACAGGTAAGATAATTTGTCATTGATTTTCAGTAACAGAAGTACAATGACTGTGGAGATAGTGGAATCCCACCACCTCCTTACTATGTACCATATGACATGTTGTGTGTTTCTAATCTATTGGTTTTCCCTTGTTGCATGTGTTTTATAGGTACGGCAGTGGCGGTGTGCCCATTGGGGGCGTTGGGGCGTGGCCCCCCTGCCCCAACTCTCAGTTTACTTAAGTTCAGAGATGCTAAGGGAGAACTGTCAGTCATGTCAATCAGTATGACGTTGGAGCGCCCACCCCCTTCAAAGTCTGAAGGGGGTGGGCGGTCTGGCGTCATGTTGACTGACAGGCATTGTCTGGGGCAACAGGCAGCAGCACACAAGTGCGCATGAGTGGGGACGGAGGGCACATTTTTGCACCGTGCCCAGTCATGCGCACTAGTGTTTCCAAAGGCTGGCGCATTCCCATTAGGAGAGCGAGGGTTGTGCCAAGGCTCAAACCTCGGTCTCCTAATGGGCAGGCGGGCGGAGCGTAAGCCTGCTCTAAGCCAATCCTGGCGCTGCTCCAGCACCAGGATTGGCTGAGAGGGGTCTTGCCAGCAGTGATGGGCTGTTCCAGTTTAGGTGCCAGAACGGACCCGAGGCGGCGTGGACCCGGACCTGCTCAGGTAGGATATTATTTAAAAAACCCCACTCCTCCTGTAGCTCATAAAAATTGGCAATTTATTAAATGATAAATAATTCATTTGTACCTTCCTGCTCCCTCAAATTTGCTTGAAAATGCACCATTTGCCCACTCTCTTTTCAACTTTCCTTGGGGGAGAACCCCCCGACCCATCCCACACCCCGTGGGTTGTTTGGGCTTGCCCGCCGCAGTAGGACAATAATTGTACGCCTCGCCACTTTCAAATGTCACCAGCCGCCACTGAGGTACGGCCAGAAAATCAGACACTGAAAAACAGATAGATTACTGTTTTTGTATTTCACTTTCAATCTCTTCACGATATTCACGTACTATTTACGCAGTAGCATTGTCTAAGGTCCTGACGAAAGCTGTGACACCACTCTGGGTCTCAAGAGCTGAAACCTGTAGACCTACTTTTTTCATCTGACACATGAATTTTTATATCCATACTGCAGGTGCTCTGTTTTTTAATCCTGGCAGCGAGAACGAACAAATAAAGACAATTCTATTGCTCTCGTTAGTTAGTTTTAGCTTCACCACCTACACTTTAGAGGCTTTCTTCGTTTTTCTTTTGCACTGCGCCCTCATCACACTTTATTTGGCCTTTCTCATCTGATGGATTTAGTAGATCCTAACAAGAGTAGGAATAAAAACATCCCTGAGCTCCTTCCTCTCAGAGAGGGAGTTGTAGCCCTTGGCTAGACCAGGTTTCTCGCCAAGAGGAGAATCTCAGATGGTGAAGCATGCCACCAATGGTAGGTGAGGGATTTCGTCCTGAAGGGAGTTTCCCCACAAGCTACTAGAGATTACCTCTAGTTTTCTCTTTTTGCCTGGACGGGCATTTCTAGACCCAAGGATTTCTTTGTTGTTTTTTGTATCTAAGTTCGGGGACGTAATCCTTGCAGGTTTCTAAAATATCCCTGGAACCCTTCCCTCCCGTGTTTTTGTTAAGGACCTTTTCTAGCCCCAATCCTTCCCCCTTTTTTTTTATTTTAAAAAGTTTTAAAAAGCAACAGTTGTCATCTGTCACCTATTTCCTTTGTCGTAAAAATTAGTTCTTGTGACATTTTGTTGATCAATAGCATATGACAGACAGAAAGGTACAGTTTTTTTCTTCCCCTTGTGAATGACCGCAATAGAGGACCTTTTTTCAGCACTCGTGAAGTAATGTATATTGCAGGAAACCGCTGAAGTACATTTTCTCCCAAGAAGAGTCTTCGTAATCAGTTCACTAAACAAACCCTTTTAAAGTAGCCATTCCGAATGCAACAAACATTTGCAATGCAATCAGTATTTAGCTATGCAGCACATTAGCCTGGGTGCTGAAACGTCTACTGTTCTTTAACATAGAGGGAAAGTATGCACCAAACTGAGGAGCATGCCAGGAATGGGAACACATGGAGAGAAATACTGCCTATCAGCGGGAAATGGTATTGTCCAAAGCTCTGTTTTTGATATAAAATTGGGGCCTTCGACAAAGAGAGAGTCACATCGACCCAGCGGTAGAGCACATGCAGCCAGAGGAGTGGCATAAAGAGCAGCACACAAAGCCTTACATCAGCTCACAGAGTTAAGGGACCAGTCCACTTAACTGGGAGGTGCAGTCTCTACGGCATTAAATATGAGCTTAATTAATGACATACTGCCCAGGGGAAAATGACTGATTTAGCTGCTTACCTGGCTGCAAAGATTTCGGGCCCACTGCTACCCTTAGGAGAGCCCAGCTAATTTATCAAAGTGCAAACAAAGCTTGTTGAAAAATGAATCCTCATGGGCTCAATCTAAGAGCCCCTTCAAAAGTTGTCCAGAGAGGTATTCGTGAAGCGGCGGGAGGAAGTACTGCTCCAGGCAACTACTTTTCTTCTGGTATTCATCGAAATAATTACGGACCCAGACTTCCCTGCAAAGCTGCAGGGACTGTGAACAGTCCACCTCTTTCAGATGTGAGGAGCAGAAAAAAGCTCCGCCAGGTGGAATATCTATCGCCAGCTTATCCCCTGGAAGCAGTGGCGGACGGTGACATTTGAAAGTGGTGGCGCGTAAAATGATTGTCATACTTCAGCATAGCGAGCGAGCGTAGCGAGCGAGCCCGATCAACCTAAGAGGGGTTCAGGGGGGTTCTACCCCCAAGAAAATTTTGAAAAAAGAGTGGAAAAATGGTGCATTTTCAAGCAAATTTGAGAAAGCAGAAAGGTTAATAAAGCAATTAAGAAAGTGCAGTTATTACAGTAATATAGAGATCATGTCATATAACATAGGTAGCTGCTTATTCAGTATAACCACAGAGCTTCATAACAGACTTTGAGATATAATGCATTTCTGAGTACCTCACAGGTGTTTTTTATTTAACAAACAACTAAACAGGTGGTCACAAACTAGCAGCATTCAACATATGTTTACTTTTTGTATCTGAAATCAGCACGTCTGTCTTTAAGAGCAGCAAACTTTTCAATAACTTGAACGTTAAAGTCTGAGATATTTTGAACTAACTTGCTCTCTATAGAGAGCATTGCCAAAGCATTTAGTCTTTCCTCAAGCATGGTATTCCTTAGGAATGTCTTAATCCTCTTTAAGGCGGAAAAAGATCGTTCTGCCTCTGCTGTTGTCATAAGAGTGGTTATGACAATTTTAAGTAAAGCCACTGTCTCTGTAAATGTCTTTTCCATATTAAGCTTATGAATTAAAGCCAGCAAAGACCTGGCATCTCTGGCCTTTCGGTACACAGGCATTGAGTACAGTACAGTCAACTCAGTTTTGAGGTCCTTTTGGTTGAGCATAGGATAAGCTTCCACAGCCTCATGCAGAGCATGCTCAGGGAAGGATTCACCATATTTTGCAAAGTTTTCACTTTCCAATAATGCGGCACTCACCAAATGTTTTGTGAAAGCAAAACGTTCTTGTGCATGTACAATTACAATGTCACATATCTCCTTTGCATTTTGGACCAGAGTGGTGATGTTTTTCCTGTGGTTTGAAAAAGTTGAAGCCACTGGCAGTTTGCTGTCTAAATTGTCAACCTCATTTCTCACTATGCTTATGCGCTCGACAAACATAGCGGTATTTCTTTTCACAGAGACAGTATCGATCTCTCGTGCTTGTAACTGATTGTATAAATTTTCGACAGCTGACATTATGTCTTGAAATAAAAACAGAAAGAACGGAATCTCTCTATCTTCTAGTGTTCTAGCAAAGCCACGGGCTTCACTTTGAGTTTTGAAATCAAAGGTTTGATTGGCTTCTATGGTTTCAAAACATTTCACAAGGTCCTCCCTATCTTGATATATTAGTTGGACTGTACGTATGTTAAAGTTCCAACGAGTTGAGGATCCCCTTGGAACCCTTTTGTCCACAATCTCCTGAAGTTCTTCCGTTCTTTTTGGGGAACGTGAGAAGAATGCTGCCATGCCTCCTATATCCTGAAAGAAAATTTGTGTCTCGGAGATCTTTGATACTGCCTGGCATAATAAGATTAAGTTGGTGGGCGTAACAGAGCACGTAATGAGCATAAGGGTACACATCTCTAATTCTTTTCTGTACTCCACCAAGGCTTCCACTCATTACGGACGCACCATCATAGCTTTGTGCAGTAAGTTTTTTTTTTTTGGTGCACCTCTGGAAAAATGAAGTTCAGTTGATGCAGTATAGCTGCAGTAATGGTTTCTGCAGTAGAGTCTCTTAAATGAGTGAAACCATAGAACCTCTCCACAACATTATTGTCATTGTCCAGGTACCGAAAGACTAATACGGACTGTGTTTGTGTGGCCACATCAGTCTGTGTTTTGCAACTCTTGGACAATATGGCTTCTCATAATTTCGAGCATACACTCAAGGAGTTCATTTTGTATAGTTTTAGAGGTGCCCTTAAAGACTGTAGCAGTTGCTAAATGTGCTTCCATTTCCTTGTCTATGCTTGCTATTAAATCCACAAGGCCTTTGAATATTCCTGGATTTGTGGAACCTTCTGATTCCTCATGGCCTCGCAATGCCAGTTCGAAAGCACCACAGAAACTAATGCAATCAATTATTTTTGATAGTATGTGCCTATTCCTATCAACTGCTTCATTGTGTTTCTGTATTGTTTGGCGGTATGCACTGTTTATGTGCTGCTCAATCGTTGTGTCTCCCAACATTCCCAGTCTTGTCACGTTTTCCATATGCTTTCTTGTGTGTGCATGCTTCTTGATTTTTTCAGACAGATGCTTCAAGTCTATCACTCCTTCTCTTGTCCAAGGAAAATCACCATTAAACAGCAAGCAGGGGAAGCAGAACAGTTTGTTTCTTGACGGACACCCTGTAAGCCAATCAGCTTTTGTGTACCAGGATTTTGAGAATGTACTTGTGTAAGATTTTCCTCTGTCCTGGGTAACTTGTTGTAGTTGTAGGTCTGGCCGATCAGGTCCTAATCTCTTTATATGTAGTTTCTCTTCTAGTGGCCGTGCATGGAATGACCGTGTAATTAATAGTTCTACCGTATTCATCATGTCGATGCTGTCCTTACCAATATGAAAGAAGCCTGTCAATAGTCAAAGTACAACGTATAAGATTTGGTGCAATAATATCAAATTTCAGTATAAATACATCTATCGTGCATTATCACAATATATCTCCAAAGCTCCCCTTTGGACAACAGTACTGCTAAAAATACAGCCTTGCTGCCTCTGTGTTCCATAGTGGTTGCTGAAGACACTGCAAAAGACACTGTTTGAGGGCCTTGAACAAGGCAAGGAAGGAATAGATAGTGCCTTTAACAACCGTTATTGCCCAAAGCACAGGACTAAGGCTCAGAATTAGTAAATGCTATCCACTGAGAGAACAATCTTCAGAATGTGCACCCACCCCAACCACCATCAAGAGTGACCAGTGACCACAAACATAGCCCTAATTCCAATCTAAAAAAATATATCATCAGTTTCCTTACCTTTAACACTGTTGTTTGCTGGGTCGTAGACGGGATGAAAGAGCAGCAAAGGAGGTTGGGTCCTCTTGTTCTCTGTCCAAAAATTGCCCAAAAATTAGGTAGTGGTTCAGTTAATGTTTCAGGATTGACCAGGTGCTGAAAATAAAAATATAACCATTTATTTTTGAAACATTAGGGTAATCAAACAAAGACTGGGGGGGAAAAAACATAACGCTACAATTTTTACCTGCTTGCAGTTTGCATGCAGCTCTTAGATGACAGTTAATAATAGCTCACTGTTGTATGTTAGGATTACAACTTACAAACTGCAAGTAACAAAATGATCTCTGACAAATGCAGTGACTCACTGACCTATTTTCATCATGTGCATTTTGTGATCTGCATCAGGTACATGTTCTTTGCAGCAGGCACATTAACCTTCTGAAGTTCTGCGCTACCTTTCCATGAGTCAAAACTTCCATTACACAAAACTCTGATCTCTCTCTAGGAAAAACATTAACAATATCCTTGGTGCAACAACATCAGACAGTAGACTGTACTGTAGACAGAAGGGTGGCACTGCACATGCAGCATTCATGAAGGAATCTAAGACTCTGGTGTGTGGTGTGCGCTGCAGCCTGCAGCACTGCGTTATCTTATCAAATAAATAAGGTGGTCCACTGGAGAATCATTCGTCTTTTAAAAACTATTCTTGAATCTTGCAATGCAAATGCAATTTTATTAATAATATCCCGGTCAAATGGTCAGAGGAGGCTTATATGCGGTAACGCGGACAATGTTCCTTGCTAGCCGCTGCGCCCCTCCCTGACACTCTCAGACTGATCACTGTTTGTGTTAAAATTAAAAAACTTACATTATGGGATAATGGGAACGAAGACTGACTGGAAGTAGTGTAGAAATAAGTCAAATTAATTTTCCGGAGCAAACTCCCGATTCTGTAAATGACATACTTACTGTTAGCATTTTAAATGTGACACAAATGGCAGTGAATACAATTTGGAAGCAAAATAGTAGAGAACATGGCTCAGGGTGCATTGTGCCGGATTGCACTAAAATGTGTGTTAATTACACATTAAAAACGAGGTTATTAAATGGTTGTGATGTTAAATGCTCTTAATAGGAAAGTCATTTAGATATGTAAAAATAGCGTTAAGAAAGAGGGGTTGAGTACAATTAATTTTAAGCCCTAGTGAAGAGGGTTGAGTGAGTATATAGGGGAAGTGATAATCTAAAGTGAGGATTAACGTGTGTGTGTGTCTAGTATCAGATAAGAGGCTGTGACATGACATTACTAAAGGTGGTCGAGCCGCTGAAAGCTCGAGTCAGGCTTGAGTCTGAAGCCTGGCTCCGGCTCAGTTCAAAGTTCTCTTGCCACTTCTGCCTGCTGCCCTCACTCTTCTACCCTCTGGCACAAAGAGGTAAAACAACTCATTAATATTTGAGGTCAAATCGAGACACAAATAGATACCCATGTAGTGGCTGATTTGCACAAAGTGGAACTAGAAACCCTGCATTCACCAAATTGTGTGATTTTATTTTACAGATCATCCTTTTTCTTCATTATCGCAAACGAAAGTACATTCAAATACCGAAGTTCCGAATACCAGTTAATTATTATAGGTGGCGGTCTTAGCGCAGCTTCTATTTTTTGATCCTGACTATATTGTGCCTTTCGTCAGCGGCGAATCCGAATGCGCGCGAACAAATTATTGCGAGCTATGCACAGCCGTGTGATTCGACGAGTCACCTGGCAGCGGAAAAACACGAAGAAGGGAGGCTACCACACTAGACTGTGTAGTGTGTGTAGACAGAAGGTGGCACTGGCACTGCACAGGCAGCATTCATCATGATGATGAGGGAATCTAAGACTGGGCCGATTCTGTAAATGACATACTGTTAGCATTTTAAATGTGACAACACAAATGGCAGCGTATACAATTTGGAAGCAAAATAGTAGAGAACATGGCTCAGGGTGCATTGTGCGGCATTAAAAAAAAAACAATGACACTAGCTTCACGAATGAATTTAGGATTGAATGGAGACGAGGTTTTTTTTTTCATTCAAATTTGCATTTCCTGCTTTTTTTTTTGT
This sequence comes from Triturus cristatus, assembly GCF_964204655.1. Classification (NCBI taxonomy): domain Eukaryota; kingdom Metazoa; phylum Chordata; class Amphibia; order Caudata; family Salamandridae; genus Triturus; species Triturus cristatus. Next base: position 1,327,621,994 of record NC_140591.1, read on the forward strand.
ACAACAGTAGGGATAAGATCGGGCTGGAAAAAAATTGGAGCCAAACAATATTTTGATTCCTTTGAACACAAGTTGGTCGCACATTGCTCGTCACACCAGCAAGTTGCCCCAAAGGACTGTGGTGAATGTAGTGGCGACGGCGGGTACGCCTATGCCACGATGTGTAAAAGGAAAACAGTATGTGTTGCATTGTCCTGCTCCCTGCTGACGAGAGGCAACTACCTCGAAACACGTGTCCAGGGATGGCTAAATGCAACACATACTGTTTTCCTTTTACACATCTTGGCATAGGCGTACACGCCGTCGCCACTACATTCACCACAGTCCTTTGGGGCAACTTGCTGGTGTGACGAGCAGTGTGCGACCAACTTGTGTTCAAATTGTTACGGCTCCCGTGAGCTATCGGGCTGACGAGCCCTGGTTCTGCACCTGCGCGCCATGAGAGGTATTTGACCTGTTTTAATTACATTTTGGCAGTCCACTCGGCACCCCTTTACATTGTCCTGCTCCCTGCTGACGAGAGGCAACTACCTCGAAACACGTGTCCAGGGATGGCTAAATGCAACACATACTTTTTTCCTTTTACACATCGTGGCATAGGCGTACACGCCGTCGCCACTACATTCACCACAGTCCTTTGGGGCAACTTGCTGGTGTGACGAGCAGTGTGCGACCAACTTGTGTTCAAATTGTTACGGCTCCCGTGAGCTATCGGGCTGACGAGCCCTGGTTCTGCACCTGCGCGCCATGAGAGGTATTTGACCTGTTTTAATTACATTTTGGCAGTCCACTCGGCACCCCTTTACATTGTCCTGCTCCCTGCTGACGAGAGGCAACTACCTCGAAACACGTGTCCAGGGATGGCTAAATGCAACACATACTTTTTTCCTTTTACACATCGTGGCATAGGCGTACACGCCGTCGCCACTACATTCACCACAGTCCTTTGGGGCAACTTGCTGGTGTGACGAGCAGTGTGCGACCAACTTGTGTTCAAATTGTTACGGCTCCCGTGAGCTATCGGGCTGACGAGCCCTGGTTCTGCACCTGCGCGCCATGAGAGGTATTTGACCTGTTTTAATTACATTTTGGCAGTCCACTCGGCACCCCTTTACATTGTCCTGCTCCCTGCTGACGAGAGGCAACTACCTCGAAACACGTGTCCAGGGATGGCTAAATGCAACACATACTTTTCCTTTTACACATCGTGGCATAGGCGTACACGCCGTCGCCACTACATTCACCACAGTCCTTTGGGGCAACTTGCTGGTGTGACGAGCAGTGTGCGACCAACTTGTGTTCAAATTGTTACGGCTCCCGTGAGCTATCGGGCTGACGAGCCCTGGTTCTGCACCTGCGCGCCATGAGAGGTATTTGACCTGTTTTAATTACATTTTGGCAGTCCACTCGGCACCCCTTTACATTGTCCTGCTCCCTGCTGACGAGAGGCAACTACCTCGAAACACGTGTCCAGGGATGGCTAAATGCAACACATACTTTTTTCCTTTTACACATCGTGGCATAGGCGTACACGCCGTCGCCACTACATTCACCACAGTCCTTTGGGGCAACTTGCTGGTGTGACGAGCAGTGTGCGACCAACTTGTGTTCAAATTGTTACGGCTCCCGTGAGCTATCGGGCTGACGAGCCCTGGTTCTGCACCTGCGCGCCATGAGAGGTATTTGACCTGTTTTCATTACATTTTGGCAGTCCACTCGGCACCCCTTTACATTGTCCTGCTCCCTGCTGACGAGAGGCAACTACCTCGAAACACGTGTCCAGGGATGGCTAAATGCAACACATACTTTTTTCCTTTTACACATCGTGGCATAGGCGTACACGCCGTCACCACTACATTCACCACAGTCCTTTGGGGCAACTTGCTGGTGTGACGAGCAGTGTGCGACCAACTTGTGTTCAAATTGTTACGGCTCCCGTGAGCTATCGGGCTGACGAGCCCTGGTTCTGCACCTGCGCGCCATCAGAGGTATTTGACCTGTTTTAATTACATTTTGGCAGTCCACTCGGCACCCCTTTACATTGTCCTGCTCCCTGCTGACGAGAGGCAACTACCTCGAAACACGTGTCCAGGGATGGCTAAATGCAACACATACTTTTTTCCTTTTACACATCGTGGCATAGGCGTACACGCCGTCGCCACTACATTCACCACAGTCCTTTGGGGCAACTTGCTGGTGTGACGAGCAGTGTGCGACCAACTTGTGTTCAAATTGTTACGGCTCCCGTGAGCTATCGGGCTGACGAGCCCTGGTTCTGCACCTGCGCGCCATGAGAGGTATTTGACCTGTTTTAATTACATTTTGGCAGTCCACTCGGCACCCCTTTACATTGTCCTGCTCCCTGCTGACGAGAGGCAACTACCTCGAAACACGTGTCCAGGGATGGCTAAATGCAACACATACTTTTTTCCTTTTACACATCGTGGCATAGGCGTACACGCCGTCGCCACTACATTCACCACAGTCCTTTGGGGCAACTTGCTGGTGTGACGAGCAGTGTGCGACCAACTTGTGTTCAAATTGTTACGGCTCCCGTGAGCTATCGGGCTGACGAGCCCTGGTTCTGCACCTGCGCGCCATGAGAGGTATTTGACCTGTTTTAATTACATTTTGGCAGTCCACTCGGCACCCCTTTACATTGTCCTGCTCCCTGCTGACGAGAGGCAACTACCTCGAAACACGTGTCCAGGGATGGCTAAATGCAACACATACTTTTTTCCTTTTACACATCGTGGCATAGGCGTACACGCCGTCGCCACTACATTCACCACAGTCCTTTGGGGCAACTTGCTGGTGTGACGAGCAGTGTGCGACCAACTTGTGTTCAAATTGTTACGGCTCCCGTGAGCTATCGGGCTGACGAGCCCTGGTTCTGCACCTGCGCGCCATGAGAGGTATTTGACCTGTTTTAATTACATTTTGGCAGTCCACTCGGCACCCCTTTACATTGTCCTGCTCCCTGCTGACGAGAGGCAACTACCTCGAAACACGTGTCCAGGGATGGCTAAATGCAACACATACTTTTTTCCTTTTACACATCGTGGCATAGGCGTACACGCCGTCGCCACTACATTCACCACAGTCCTTTGGGGCAACTTGCTGGTGTGACGAGCAGTGTGCGACCAACTTGTGTTCAAATTGTTACGGCTCCCGTGAGCTATCGGCTGACGAGCCCTGGTTCTGCACCTGCGCGCCATGAGAGGTATTTGACCTGTTTTAATTACATTTTGGCAGTCCACTCGGCACCCCTTTACATTGTCCTGCTCCCTGCTGACGAGAGGCAACTACCTCGAAACACGTGTCCAGGGATGGCTAAATGCAACACATACTTTTTTCCTTTTACACATCGTGGCATAGGCGTACACGCCGTCGCCACTACATTCACCACAGTCCTTTGGGGCAACTTGCTGGTGTGACGAGCAGTGTGCGACCAACTTGTGTTCAAAATATTTTGATTCCGACCTCTTCTTGACGAAAAATAATCATCCAAACGGCTATACGCGGTAACGTGCCAGACACATTTTTTTCCTTGCTTGCACCCTGGGCCTGGCCGCTGACACTCTCACATTAATTTGCAAGCCACTTGGACAGTCACTAGATAATATACACAGATAAAAACTTACATTATGGGATAATGGGAAGGGAACGACGAAGACTGACTGACTGAGTAGTAGTTCTGCTCTGACTCACTTGACTGACTGCACTGTATAGAAACACACCGGCGGCACGAGGTCTCGTCTGTGTGTGAGAGGCAGGTAGTAGGACGAGTCCGACAGTGACTCGTGCTCATCGGGACTCTCTCTGACTCGTGTCGTCTCGTGTGGCAGGCACTGGCGCGGTGACATGGTGCGCCGACAGCGTCAAGAGACTGAGGATTGGCCAATCACTACTGCATGGCTTCACATAGCCGCAGTGTGATTGGCCATACGCACGGCACCATGAGTCATGACCATGCTGCTGCACTGCAGGCTGCGGCGCTGCGCAGTGTTAGACTGTCAGCCAATCCTGGCGCTGCATTAGCAGCTCCACTGCGCCAGCAGCGCCAGGATTGGCTTAAGAGCAGGGTTACTCCCTGCCCATAATGAGACCCGGGGGCTGCATTATGAGAAGCACCCTCGGGTCCCAGTCGCCACTGTGAGTCAGTCGATGGTATAAGTACTACACACACACACACGTGCGCATGTTCGGGCCAGTCATCAAAATGACTAGCCCAAAACTTGACATGCACACCGCTGCTGTCTGCTGCGCTATTTCCACGTCAGCTCCGCCCCCACACACCCACAGACTGCGACTGAGTGCGCGGCGCGCGCTCAGTCACTCAGTCAGTGCGCTGGCATTTGCAAATATATATTTGGCTGGAATTATTATTATAATTGAATTTGAATTGTATTGTTGTAACGGTTGTCCAGCTTAGTGGGGCAACGCCCCCAATGGACGCACCGCCACTGCCTGGAAGGGAGAAAACGTGTAATTGGATCCAGTATTCCAGGTTCTGTGTGTGATTCCCCATTCTGGGTAAAATATCTTGTAGTCTCATGGGAAAAAACTGCCTGGATAGTTTATTCCAGCCACTGTACCACCCCCCCGGCACCCCCCACCAGCCACCCCAAGAGATAACGAGAAACTCCTAGTAGGACCTTAAAACTGGATCCTTGAAAAATACTGTCCCTGCACAGCAATATGTCATTTTTTTAACTAGATTACGAGTTCGATAGGAAACTACGTACACGAATGCACTGTTTTTTCAGGTGGCACTTGGAGGGAATAGCTCGTGCAAAACCCGGTTTCTAAACAAAATATGTGCTGTACCCCCAAGACGCCCAAAGTCTAAAACAGGGCGCCAAAACAATTTTGCACCCAGTTCTACATTTTCTTCTGCATATGGAACAAAGCGTTTTTGGGCTGAAAATAGGACGGTTTAATTTCGGAGTGGATAGGATGGTGTCAAGATTTGAGCGGTGGATCATAACACTCAGCTGAACAATAAGGCTCGTTCCTAAGAGCAATTTAAATGTCCTCTCCATGCAAATATATGTACAGTGAGAAGGCACTTAGAAACCCTCGGTGCGGCTTGTTTCTGACATCACTAAGTGCACACATTTGAACAATTTCAGAACAAAATAAAAAGCGTAAGGCTGCATACTAGAAGTTTGAAGAAAATAGTTTAGTTGTTCCTTTAGAAAACATTAAACTAGTCAATGGCCGCTGCAATGGAATCTCTGACTGGCAACATGCTATGCTGTGGAAACGCGTAAACCGGATTTCTCCAGCCAGTGGTGACCAGATGAACAAGAGGTAAGCATGCCACACCTGGATCGAGTGTCTCTGAGATGGCTTTTGCCTGCCACTGGCACTCACAGGAAAGATGCACACCTTCCCTGTTTTTATTATCTCTTGGGGAGGGTGCTAGCCAATGTTTTGGGAAAAACACTGCCCGTGTGGCTATCCTTGGAAACAAAGACAAAGGACCCTTAAGTGGAGCAGCAGTCTAAACTAGACACCAAGAGCGTAAGCAAGGTGTACTCTAAATATTGAAGGTTCTCGCGTCTCCTTACTCTCACATCTGTCTACCGTCTGACAAAGTCCTAACAAGATGAAGACAACAGCCACTTCTGTCACTCATGCACTCACTGAAAGATTCTCAATTATGAGAGGCACACAGAATAAGATAGTAAAGAGGGTTTATTAATAACACCTCATCCATCAGCCACAGGACAGCAACCGACAGATGAGCAGGCTAGTACATTCCAAGTTCTATGTTCTATAGAACTTGTATCTCAAGAAGTGTATGAAGGAAGACACCACACATCTCCCTTCCAATAATAAAAAGTACAAGTAACATAGCAATGAATACAAATGAAGATTAAAAACTCTCTTCATAAAACAAAGGAAAACACTATTTAACATAATCCTTAAGATATAATGGTACAGTTGACTTTCGACTACTACATCTTAAATCCAAGCTAGATGATTTAGCTGAACCTTCAGGTATGACATTTCCAGGAACATTCATTTCAGGATTAAATTTGAGACTAGCAACACGATTCAGATTCCAAATTCTCCCATCTTCCAGTTTAACAGCATTTTTAAAACACTTTGTTACACGAATGGGAACAGTGTATTTGGACCATGACAAAGCACCTACAGGAGCCTTTACATGGACCCAATCACCAACCTTCACAGCAACTTGCTTTACCCTTTTTCTTTTATCAAATTGAATTTTATTTTTAAATTGTAAACTTTCTTCTCTTTATCTCCAAATACCAACACTATTGTCTTTTTCCCCTTTACTCCAAGTCATCCAACCTGGGCACAAACTCGTGTTAGGAGCCCTTCCTTTAAATACTTCCGAGTAGAGGTGTGAGGTGTAAAACGATGAGCCAGAATGCATTTCTGTAACTCCTCCTTGAAAGTTGAATATTCTTTTTAATCACCCGATGGAACCTTTCCACAGTTCCATTAGTGTCAGAATGATAAATTGAGCATTTATTGTGTAAAATACCAAATGACAATAAAAATTCATTCATTTGCCCATAACATAATTGAGGACAAAGAGTTTTTGGAAATCCCTCTATTTTAAACACATCCTGCAAGAAGGAAATGACACACGTAGAAGTCACATCAGATAAACATGAAACATGCACCCATCTGGAGTAAAGATCAATTAAGACTATTGAGTAGGGTGTTCCTGCGGAGTCAAACCAAATATCAAAAGGTCATCCTGATAGCACTTGACCCCTTTCACACCTTTTAAAATGGACAACATTACCCTCTGAAAAACTGACGCAGCTGACACCACACCAAACGTCATTCTCTTATACTCGAAAGCACCCATGGGGGTAATGAATGCCGTGAGGTTCTGCGAGCTCTGCGTCAATTCTATCTGATGGTATGCCTGGGTAATATCAAGAGTTGTAAAGAATTTTGCACCACTTAAAGTAGACATAATTTTATTAATATTCGGCAGGCGAAACTTATCTACCACCACCTCTTTATTGAGTGATCTAAGGTCTACACAAAGTCTAATATCACCATTAGGTTTGTTGGCAACAACAACTGGAACCAGCCATTCAGATGCTTCCACAGGAGTAATGATTTCTTGTTTAAGTAATGTCTCTAATTCTTGTTCAACCTTTTCTTGTAAAGCAATTAGAGTTCTCCCCACCTTGGCCACCTAAGGCACAGCTCCACTTTTTAATTTGATACAATGTTTGTACTCGTTCAAGCAACCTAAGTCTTCTTTAAACAAACTTGGAAATTCAGTCACATTATTTATTTTACTTTCCACTCCTTGAACCTGTACTTGCGGATCAGCATTGGGATTCATAGTAACCCCCAACAACTGTTGATGTGGCCACCCAAGTAAACCATCTCCTTGTTTTGACACATAAACTTTGCCAACTATAAACTTCTTTTCCATCGCAATACATGCATTGGAATACCCAAACATGTTAATGGGTTGTCCTTCAAAACCTCCTGGTTTTACATCCATTTTATGTAGACTATTTTTATTCTAAAACCACTTTTAAAATGTTTCCTTTGAAATTATCGTGAGATGGGAGCAGGAGTCAAATTTCATTTCAAGGTCAATCCCATCAACCTTTACTCTTCCTATGGGATGATCTGTAGATTTACTCTCATCAACTTGACAAATTATTTCTTTTATGTCCTTATTTTGAAATTTTCTTTGTTTAGATCTAAAAAACTTTATAAAATGCCCCTTTTTCCCACAACTATTACAAATAAAACTTAAAGCAGGACAAGTTTTCGAATTTGCTTTGTGACCTGACCTTCCACAGCGATAACACTCAAAATAATTTTTGGAAACATTTTCTTTCACAATTTCTTTCAAAGAACTTTTCTCATTTTTAACCATACATATAGTTTCTTGTACTTCTTCCACAGTAGGTTGAGTTTTTTTCTTTTCACATTTTAATTCATGAACACATTTCATCATGTGTCCAACCTTTTTTGCTATGGATATAACTTTATCCACAGGTGGTTCAACTTTAAGCCATAACTCTTCTCTAATTTTATCTTCTCTACACTTTAAAACAAATTGATCTCTTATTCTTTCCTCATTAGCTGCCCCAAACTTACAACTTGATGCTAGTTTTCTCAAGCCTGTTAAATAATCTTCTACTGTTTCCTCTTTTCCTTGCTCCCTTAACCCAACATGGTATCTTTCCATAATTGTACTGATTCTAGGCAAATAATGTTTATCTAATTGTAAAATACAAATTTCATACTCATTAAGCCCTCTCTATTCTTCCACAGTAAGATCAAGTACATTTTCCAATACCTCCTGACCTTCACCACCTAGACAGGGTAATAGTAAAGAATGTTTTCCTTTCTGCACTCACATTTGTTCCACAAACCCTTGCATAATGAGCAAAAATCTTTTTCCACTTAACAAGTGGTTATCCTGGATTACTAAAAAAAAAAACGGTGGTGCAGGTACATTTTGCATGACTCCCTTTCTATTCTTTTATAACACAGCAGAATTGACTCAATATGTGAGAATAATATTAAAACAACTTATAAATATGGTGTGACTATCACTGTTGAAGTCACAGGTGTGACTATCACCGTAGGCAATTTTTTTTAGAAATATAATCTTAAATTTTACTTCACGTTAATTTATCTTTTCTTCTTTAAATAACTGATACTGCCTGATGTGCACATAGAAAAGAGTAAAGCAAAGTCAATACTCCTCCCTATTGATAGCAGTCACAAAGTTTTCCAATCTAGAGTAATATCAACAAAATTAATAATGTTTTTGTTGAATAAATCTTCATGTTGTCTGTCAGCTTTGTTTTGAAATAATTGCATTCGCGTTTCAGACTGATTTCCTTCAAGTTTCACTTCCTGGTTTACGTGTCACCGTCGATACTCACATGACACACACAGGCTCCTTAAAACCCGTCGACATGATGTAGACTGGTGTTGATCAGCTCACTCGCAAGACCACACGGTAAAGTTTCTTAATATCTTGTTAGCTGGTATACTGTGTGATAGAACTCATGAGTGATTCTTTTATTTAATTTTTCGAAGCACTCGAGCCAAAGCACCAACACCCGCTCTACATACAGCAGGAAATTGCGGCTGATATTGTTGCCGCGCAAGCCAAAACACTGTCACGCACTTAGGATACACAGAGATATGCCTTCTTGTTCTTCCAACAAACGCGCATTTAACTTCCTCACGGAGATCACACGCACATAGAACAGTACTCTTCTCGTGATCACTTTTAAGCTGCGCTCACAAGAATTCCACGCGCTGCTTAGACTCAAAGAGCTTGCGGCGTCCTCGCGCTGTCCTGTCAAACTGCCGGCCCCTCTAAAATTGTCACTCAGTAACTTATAAAAATGGAGTTCACAGTACCTTGCGGGTTCGATCCACCCACATAACACAATCCGCAACCAAAAGGCTTGGCTCACATTTCCATGTTGCTTCTTTCATAAGTGACCATACCACAGTGACTTAAATCTCGGAGAATAAACAGCCTGAAGTTGACCTTGATGTTGTGGTGTTACTTTCTCCGGTCTTCAAATCCCTCGCTCGTCTCCAGTGAAAGATTCTCATTTATACAACATCATGTACGGCACACATGCATATTAAGTTCTGCCGTGATTATGCGCCGCACCCTTGCAAATATTAAAACAAATTATGATAAAATGGACGCCGCGCAACATCATGCTCGCCGCCCGTGCATATATTAAACAAGTGACTGCTTGGAAAATTAAAGCGCACGCTGAATGTTGCAGGAAAGCATGTTGTGCCTGCAGTAGTAAAAACTCTTTCAAGAAAGTAGGGCTTAGAGACTTAAAAAGACGTACTGTGTAACAACCGAAGTAAAGGGGCCAGTAACCATGGGAGGTTACAAATGAAGACATGGCTGTACTAAGGAGGGACTAACAAACCAATTACAGAATCAGAACCCAGCATTTATGAAGGACAAAGAGACAAGCCAATAAAAATTATGGACGGGGCTTCTCTTCCATACTCTACTACAGTAAGTTTCTCAGAGCAGCGCATGCGCACTGATTCAGGCTCTATTTAAAAAGGTTAGACCGGGAAGAACAGTACCTTAAAGGCTCTCTTACTCTTTTAAACGTGTTTCTTATTAGGCTTTTTTCACCTGTCTCTGGTTAAGAACTTTGTCGCCTGAAAAACGTCCTTACAACCCAGCTCATAATTAAAAAGTGCCATTCCGTGGGATTAAAGTATGCAAAACCAGACGTCTGGCATCTAATAAGGGGTGTGAAACTACCAAACCTTTTATTTTAGTAGAGACATCAGAGACTATGTTTTTAACCCATCTGGTTGTTCCTAAAATTGAGTTTGGTTCTGAATTAGGGTAAGTGCCTGAAATATTTTCCTTGTTCCATCAGGTCTCAAGCATTTTGGTCCCACTAATCTGCATACAAATATATGATCTCACATGAATTTCTCACAAGTAACGTGACAATGATGGTGGAGATCACTTTCAAATATTAAAAAAAAAAAAAAAAAATCCGATTGGCCGCACTCTGCTAGTCCTACCAGCGTGTTACCCCAAAGAATTGTGGTCCATGAAGAAGCGTCGGCGGGTACGCCTATGCCAAAAGTTTAAAATGAAAATAAGTGTCGTGTTAGCCATCCCTGGACACGTGTTTTGAGGTAGTTGCCTCTCGTCAGCAGGGAGTAGGTATGTGTGTAGGGTTGCTGCGTAGGCTGCCAAAAAATATTCTCAGGTAAAGTACCACTCAAGGCGCGCAGGTGCGTAGCCATGGGCTCGTCAGCCCCACCGGCTCAAGGGAGCCTGAATGTAAACAAAAATCCGATTGGCCGCACTCTGCTAGTCCTACCAGCGTGTTACCCCAAAGAATTGTGGTCCATGAAGAAGCGTCGGCGGGTACGCCTATGCCAAAAGTTTAAAATGAAAATAAGTGTCGTGTTAGCCATCCCTGGACACGTGTTTCGAGGTAGTTGCCTCTCGTCAGCAGGGAGTAGGTATGTGTGTAGGGTTGCTGCGTAGGCTGCCAAAAAATATTCTCAGGTAAAGTACCACTCAAGGCGCGCAGGTGCGTAGCCATGGGCTCGTCAGCCCCACCGGCTCAAGGGAGCCTGAATGTAAACAAAAATCCGATTGGCCGCACTCTGCTAGTCCTACCAGCGTGTTACCCCAAAGAATTGTGGTCCATGAAGAAGCGTCGGCGGGTACGCCTATGCCAAAAGTTTAAAATGAAAATAAGTGTCGTGTTAGCCATCCCTGGACACGTGTTTCGAGGTAGTTGCCTCTCGTCAGCAGGGAGTAGGTATGTGTGTAGGGTTGCTGCGTAGGCTGCCAAAAAATATTCTCAGGTAAAGTACCACTCAAGGCGCGCAGGTGCGTAGCCATGGGCTCGTCAGCCCCACCGGCTCAAGGGAGCCTGAATGTAAACAAAAATCCGATTGGCCGCACTCTGCTAGTCCTACCAGCGTGTTACCCCAAAGAATTGTGGTCCATGAAGAAGCGTCGGCGGGTACGCCTATGCCAAAAGTTTAAAATGAAAATAAGTGTCGTGTTAGCCATCCCTGGACACGTGTTTCGAGGTAGTTGCCTCTCGTCAGCAGGGAGTAGGTATGTGTGTAGGGTTGCTGCGTAGGCTGCCAAAAAATATTCTCAGGTAAAGTACCACTCAAGGCGCGCAGGTGCGTAGCCATGGGCTCGTCAGCCCCACCGGCTCAAGGGAGCCTGAATGTAAACAAAAATCCGATTGGCCGCACTCTGCTAGTCCTACCAGCGTGTTACCCCAAAGAATTGTGGTCCATGAAGAAGCGTCGGCGGGTACGCCTATGCCAAAAGTTTAAAATGAAAATAAGTGTTGTGTTAGCCATCCCTGGACACGTGTTTCGAGGTAGTTGCCTCTCGTCAGCAGGGAGTAGGTATGTGTGTAGGGTTGCTGCGTAGGCTGCCAAAAAATATTCTCAGGTAAAGTACCACTCAAGGCGCGCAGGTGCGTAGCCATGGGCTCGTCAGCCCCACCGGCTCAAGGGAGCCTGAATGTAAACAAAAATCCGATTGGCCGCACTCTGCTAGTCCTACCAGCGTGTTACCCCAAAGAATTGTGGTCCATGAAGAAGCGTCGGCGGGTACGCCTATGCCAAAAGTTTAAAATGAAAATAAGTGTCGTGTTAGCCATCCCTGGACACGTGTTTCGAGGTAGTTGCCTCTCGTCAGCAGGGAGTAGGTATGTGTGTAGGGTTGCTGCGTAGGCTGCCAAAAAATATTCTCAGGTAAAGTACCACTCAAGGTGCGCAGGTGCGTAGCCATGGGCTCGTCAGCCCCACCGGCTCAAGGGAGCCTGAATGTAAACAAAAATCCGATTGGCCGCACTCTGCTAGTCCTACCAGCGTGTTACCCCAAAGAATTGTGGTCCATGAAGAAGCGTCGGCGGGTACGCCTATGCCAAAAGTTTAAAATGAAAATAAGTGTCGTGTTAGCCATCCCTGGACACGTGTTTCGAGGTAGTTGCCTCTCGTCAGCAGGGAGTAGGTATGTGTGTAGGGTTGCTGCGTATATTGCCAAAAAATATTCTCAGGTAAAGTACCACTCAAGGCGCGCAGGTGCGTATCCATGGGCTCGTCAGCCCCACCGGCTCAAGGGAGCCTGAATGTAAACAAAAATCCGATTGGCCGCACTCTGCTAGTCCTACCAGCGTGTTACCCCAAAGAATTGTGGTCCATGAAGAAGCGTCGGCGGGTACGCCTATGCCAAAAGTTTAAAATGAAAATAAGTGTCGTGTTAGCCATCCCTGGACACGTGTTTCGAGGTAGTTGCCTCTCGTCAGCAGGGAGTAGGTATGTGTGTAGGGTTGCTGCGTAGGCTGCCAAAAAATATTCTCAGGTAAAGTACCACTCAAGGCGCGCAGGTGCGTAGCCATGGGCTCGTCAGCCCCACCGGCTCAAGGGAGCCTGAATGTAAACAAAAATCCGATTGGCCGCACTCTGCTAGTCCTACCAGCGTGTTACCCCAAAGAATTGTGGTCCATGAAGAAGCGTCGGCGGGTACGCCTATGCCAAAAGTTTAAAATGAAAATAAGTGTCGTGTTAGCCATCCCTGGACACGTGTTTCGAGGTAGTTGCCTCTCGTCAGCAGGGAGTAGGTATGTGTGTAGGGTTGCTGCGTAGGCTGCTAAAAAATATTCTCAGGTAAAGTACCACTCAAGGCGCGCAGGTGCGTAGCCATGGGCTCGTCAGCCCCACCGGCTCAAGGGAGCCTGAATGTAAACAAAAATCCAATTGGCCGCACTCTGCTAGTCCTACCAGCGTGTTACCCCAAAGAATTGTGGTCCATGAAGAAGCGTCGGCGGGTACGCCTATGCCAAAAGTTTAAAATGAAAATAAGTGTCGTGTTAGCCATCCCTGGACACGTGTTTCGAGGTAGTTGCCTCTCGTCAGCAGGGAGTAGGTATGTGTGTAGGGTTGCTGCGTAGGCTGCCAAAAAATATTCTCAGGTAAAGTACCACTCAAGGCGCGCAGGTGCGTAGCCATGGGCTCGTCAGCCCCACCGGCTCAAGGGAGCCTGAATGTAAACAAAAATCCGATTGGCCGCACTCTGCTAGTCCTACCAGCGTGTTACCCCAAAGAATTGTGGTCCATGAAGAAGCGTCGGCGGGTACGCCTATGCCAAAAGTTTAAAATGAAAATAAGTGTCGTGTTAGCCATTCCTGGACACGTGTTTCGAGGTAGTTGCCTCTCGTCAGCAGGGAGTAGGTATGTGTGTAGGGTTGCTGCGTAGGCTGCCAAAAAATATTCTCAGGTAAAGTAACACTCAAGGTGCGCAGGTGCGTAGCCATGGGCTCGTCAGCCCCACCGGCTCAAGGGAGCCTGAATGTAAACAAAAATCCGATTGGCCGCACTCTGCTAGTCCTACCAGCGTGTTACCCCAAAGAATTGTGGTCCATGAAGAAGCGTCGGCGGGTACGCCTATGCCAAAAGTTTAAAATGAAAATAAGTGTCGTGTTAGCCATCCCTGGACACGTGTTTCGAGGTAGTTGCCTCTCGTCAGCAGGGAGTAGGTATGTGTGTAGGGTTGCTGCGTATATTGCCAAAAAATATTCTCAGGTAAAGTACCACTCAAGGCGCGCAGGTGCGTAGCCATGGGCTCGTCAGCCCCACCGGCTCAAGGGAGCCTGAATGTAAACAAAAATCCGATTGGCCGCACTCTGCTAGTCCTACCAGCGTGTTACCCCAAAGAATTGTGGTCCATGAAGAAGCGTCGGCGGGTACGCCTATGCCAAAAGTTTAAAATGAAAATAAGTGTTGTGTTAGCCATCCCTGGACACGTGTTTCGAGGTAGTTGCCTCTCGTCAGCAGGGAGTAGGTATGTGTGTAGGGTTGCTGCGTAGGCTGCCAAAAAATATTCTCAGGTAAAGTACCACTCAAGGCGCGCAGGTGCGTAGCCATGGGCTCGTCAGCCCCACCGGCTCAAGGGAGCCTGAATGTAAACAAAAATCCGATTGGCCGCACTCTGCTAGTCCTACCAGCGTGTTACCCCAAAGAATTGTGGTCCATGAAGAAGCGTCGGCGGGTACGCCTATGCCAAAAGTTTAAAATGAAAATAAGTGTCGTGTTAGCCATCCCTGGACACGTGTTTCGAGGTAGTTGCCTCTCGTCAGCAGGGAGTAGGTATGTGTGTAGGGTTGCTGCGTAGGCTGCCAAAAAATATTCTCAGGTAAAGTACCACTCAAGGCGCGCAGGTGCGTAGCCATGGGCTCGTCAGCCCCACCGGCTCAAGGGAGCCTGAATGTAAACAAAAATCCGATTGGCCGCACTCTGCTAGTCCTACCAGCGTGTTACCCCAAAGAATTGTGGTCCATGAAGAAGCGTCGGCGGGTACGCCTATGCCAAAAGTTTAAAATGAAAATAAGTGTTGTGTTAGCCATCCCTGGACACGTGTTTCGAGGTAGTTGCCTCTCGTCAGCAGGGAGTAGGTATGTGTGTAGGGTTGCTGCGTAGGCTGCCAAAAAATATTCTCAGGTAAAGTACCACTCAAGGCGCGCAGGTGCGTAGCCATGGGCTCGTCAGCCCCACCGGCTCAAGGTAGCCTGAATGTAAACAAAAATCCGATTGGCCGCACTCTGCTAGTCCTACCAGCGTGTTACCCCAAAGAATTGTGGTCCATGAAGAAGCGTCGGCGGGTACGCCTATGCCAAAAGTTTAAAATGAAAATAAGTGTCGTGTTAGCCATCCCTGGACTCGTGTTTCGAGGTAGTTGCCTCTCGTCAGCAGGGAGTAGGTATGTGTGTAGGGTTGCTGCGTAGGCTGCCAAAAAATATTCTCAGGTAAAGTACCACTCAAGGCGCGCAGGTGCGTATCCATGGGCTCGTCAGCCCTACCGGCTCAAGGGAGCCTGAATGTAAACAAAAATCCGATTGGCCGCACTCTGCTAGTCCTACCAGCGTGTTACCCCAAAGAATTGTGGTCCATGAAGAAGCGTCGGCGGGTACGCCTATGCCAAAAGTTTAAAATGAAAATAAGTGTCGTGTTAGCCATCCCTGGACACGTGTTTCGAGGTAGTTGCCTCTCGTCAGCAGGGAGTAGGTATGTGTGTAGGGTTGCTGCGTAGGCTGCCAAAAAATATTCTCAGGTAAAGTACCACTCAAGGCGCGCAGGTGCGTAGCCATGGGCTCGTCAGCCCCACCGGCTCAAGGGAGCCTGAATGTAAACAAAAATCCGATTGGCCGCACTCTGCTAGTCCTACCAGCGTGTTACCCCAAAGAATTGTGGTCCATGAAGAAGCGTCGGCGGGTACGCCTATGCCAAAAGTTTAAAATGAAAATAAGTGTCGTGTTAGCCATCCCTGGACACGTGTTTCGAGGTAGTTGCCTCTCGTCAGCAGGGAGTAGGTATGTGTGTAGGGTTGCTGCGTAGGCTGCTAAAAAATATTCTCAGGTAAAGTACCACTCAAGGCGCGCAGGTGCGTAGCCATGGGCTCGTCAGCCCCACCGGCTCAAGGGAGCCTGAATGTAAACAAAAATCCAATTGGCCGCACTCTGCTAGTCCTACCAGCGTGTTACCCCAAAGAATTGTGGTCCATGAAGAAGCGTCGGCGGGTACGCCTATGCCAAAAGTTTAAAATGAAAATAAGTGTCGTGTTAGCCATCCCTGGACACGTGTTTCGAGGTAGTTGCCTCTCGTCAGCAGGGAGTAGGTATGTGTGTAGGGTTGCTGCGTAGGCTGCCAAAAAATATTCTCAGGTAAAGTACCACTCAAGGCGCGCAGGTGCGTAGCCATGGGCTCGTCAGCCCCACCGGCTCAAGGGAGCCTGAATGTAAACAAAAATCCGATTGGCCGCACTCTGCTAGTCCTACCAGCGTGTTACCCCAAAGAATTGTGGTCCATGAAGAAGCGTCGGCGGGTACGCCTATGCCAAAAGTTTAAAATGAAAATAAGTGTCGTGTTAGCCATTCCTGGACATGTGTTTCGAGGTAGTTGCCTCTCGTCAGCAGGGAGTAGGTATGTGTGTAGGGTTGCTGCGTAGGCTGCCAAAAAATATTCTCAGGTAAAGTAACACTCAAGGTGCGCAGGTGCGTAGCCATGGGCTCGTCAGCCCCACCGGCTCAAGGGAGCCTGAATGTAAACAAAAATCCGATTGGCCGCACTCTGCTAGTCCTACCAGCGTGTTACCCCAAAGAATTGTGGTCCATGAAGAAGCGTCGGCGGGTACGCCTATGCCAAAAGTTTAAAATGAAAATAAGTGTCGTGTTAGCCATCCCTGGACACGTGTTTCGAGGTAGTTGCCTCTCGTCAGCAGGGAGTAGGTATGTGTGTAGGGTTGCTGCGTATATTGCCAAAAAATATTCTCAGGTAAAGTACCACTCAAGGCGCGCAGGTGCGTAGCCATGGGCTCGTCAGCCCCACCGGCTCAAGGGAGCCTGAATGTAAACAAAAATCCGATTGGCCGCACTCTGCTAGTCCTACCAGCGTGTTACCCCAAAGAATTGTGGTCCATGAAGAAGCGTCGGCGGGTACGCCTATGCCAAAAGTTTAAAATGAAAATAAGTGTCGTGTTAGCCATCCCTGGACACGTGTTTCGAGGTAGTTGCCTCTCGTCAGCAGGGAGTAGGTATGTGTGTAGGGTTGCTGCGTAGGCTGCCAAAAAATATTCTCAGGTAAAGTACCACTCAAGGTGCGCAGGTGCGTAGCCATGGGCTCGTCAGCCCCACCGGCTCAAGGGAGCCTGAATGTAAACAAAAATCCGATTGGCCGCACTCTGCTAGTCCTACCAGCGTGTTACCCCAAAGCATTGTGGTCCATGAAGAAGCGTTTAGCAGCTTACACAGCAACCCCACACTTTTTCCTACTCCCTGCTGACGAGAGGCAACTACCTCGAAACACGTGTCCAGGGATGGCACACGCCACGCATACTTGCATTCACACTCGAGCATAGGTGTATCCGCCGACGCTGACCTTCAGGGACCATTTTCATTGGGGGAACACGCCTGGTAGGTGTAGCAGTGTGCGACCAATCTGGTTTAACTTTATATTCAGGCTCCCTTGAGCCGGTGGAGTCGACGGACTCATGGTTACGCACCTGCGCGCTACGAGAGGTACTAGACCTGATAACGTTTTTAGCAGCTTACACAGCAACCCCACACTTTTTCCTACTCCCTGCTGACGAGAGGCAACTACCTCGAAACACGTGTCCAGGGATGGCACACGCCACGCATACTTGCATTCACACTCGAGCATAGGTGTATCCGCCGACGCTGACCTTCAGGGACCATTTTCATTGGGGGAACACGCCTGGTAGGTGTAGCAGTGTGCGACCAATCTGGTTTAACTTTATATTCAGGCTCCCTTGAGCCGGTGGAGTCGACGGACTCATGGTTACGCACCTGCGCGCTACGAGAGGTACTAGACCTGATAACGTTTTTAGCAGCTTACACAGCAACCCCACACTTTTTCCTACTCCCTGCTGACGAGAGGCAACTACCTCGAAACACGTGTCCAGGGATGGCACACGCCACGCATACTTGCATTCACACTCGAGCATAGGTGTATCCGCCGACGCTGACCTTCAGGGACCATTTTCATTGGGGGAACACGCCTGGTAGGTGTAGCAGTGTGCGACCAATCTGGTTTAACTTTATATTCAGGCTCCCTTGAGCCGGTGGAGTCGACGGACTCATGGTTATGCACCTGCGCGCTACGAGAGGTACTAGACCTGATAACGTTTTTAGCAGCTTACACAGCAACCCCACACTTTTTCCTACTCCCTGCTGACGAGAGGCAACTACCTCGAAACACGTGTCCAGGGATGGCACACGCCACGCATACTTGCATTCACACTCGAGCATAGGTGTATCCGCCGACGCTGACCTTCAGGGACCATTTTCATTGGGGGAACACGCCTGGTAGGTGTAGCAGTGTGCGACCAATCTGGTTTCACTTTCAAATATAACTTTGTTATCTGGTATTCTTTCGCTACCAGTACACACAAAAAGGAGGGGGAGAAGGACTCAACCTTACCTCATCCTCCTCAAACACGATAGGTATACACAATAGGAGGTAAAGTTAGTATTAGTTGCAAAGAATTTTTACGAATATATATGCAGTCATGAGAGGAGTACAAACACTTTATAAAAACTGCCCTCACCCACAACAAGTTGTGGCGTGCTTCATCATAGGGCTGCTACTAAACGCCTCTGCGCCAACCAATTCTATAGGCAGAGCTATAGGGAGGGGTTGACAATACAAACACAAAGATAACAGGAAAAGAGAATGGATCCCACAAAGGTGCAGACAATAAGTGATCAGGACAAACAGGATCCCTATGCTACTTTTCCAAATTAAAAAAATCCCCTCTAATGTTGACACTGTACTAGGTTTTACTCCACCTGTAAGTCTGGAACATTCGAGTACCTTACTCATCAAGTGGTAACTGCAAATGGAAAGAATAAAAACAGTGAAAGCAATCTGTACAGTGTTAGAACAGTATACATTCAAATCAAAGTGAGAAAATTGTGCTCATCGTGCTGAACTGCATAAAAACAACCCATTATGTGCGACTTGGATATCTTGTAATTTACAATTAACACACCCACAATCTTCGGGCATCTATGGCCCATCTTATGTTGTATATCAAAGTTACAAATAGTGAAAAACATACGTCCAGTACATAGTGTGCTTGAACAATTTGTGCTAGAAAAAGAACACATCCGTATTCAACTAGATGTGGAGGCACCATGCCCCCACATCGTACTCGTAGCTTTAGGTGTAATATTGCTGTGATCTAACTAGGTCATTCATATCCCCTCACTCTGCACTTCTTACTGAGATAATTATACTGATCGCTAGAACTGGCACGGGAGTAGAGGCGACCCCCTGTAGTCACACTCTGTGTGGAGAAATGGTCGTCAAGTAAGTTATTGTCCCTACAGAGGGTGTCTAGTTCCCGGGACACCATTATTCTACAGTATATAATATCGGTACTCTACAGTGTCGTGGCCGCATGATATTAAATAATAGCCATACTATCAGATAAGGTGAGGTAGTTCGCTCGTGTACCTCAACATGGTGTTATTGTGTCAATCCACCCATGTGTATAGCTGTCTAAGCCTTTCATTTTTATCTCCTTAATAAAACAAGGGGCTGTGACACTTTTATCCAATATGATGTCCGAGGACTTCAATGACTTGATCGGATGTTGCCCTGTTGTGGCTTAACCCTCCTGCAGGAGTGAAATGAAAAGTCTGTATGCTCCAATATGCTAAGCCTGCACAAAACCGCCCCTGTACTCCATGATTTCAGCCCCCCATCACTGCTCCTTACTTCCTCAAGGGTGTTCCGCTGCCACCTCGTTGGTCTCTACAAGTGTTGTGTAGTTTCACAGACTTGTGGAAGACCCATCTTTCTCTTAGTGCAATCGCTTCCTGTCATGTGAGCACTACGTGTAGCGTCACGCAACTCGGAAAACGTGTTCTGAAAGCACAGGGGATGAAAGACAAGAATGCTGACTTCCGGGTCATTGTTCGTGTCTTCTTGGCTGATGATGGCTGATTAGCCAGAAACCGGTCCCAGGATGCTCGTTTCCGGTCCAGGGAAGACATGGCTTGGCAATTCGGGCTGGACTGTTCCCATGAGGCACAGGGTCAGACTGATTTGCATATGGCTATGTCTGAACTGGGGTGCCGGAGTGAGCTAAAGAATGAGGATGGATTAAACCCAGATCAGTTGACTGGGGGTGAGTGCTTGCAATGTTCAACACTCCGTCCATCATTCCCTTTGGTTTTGCTTTGTTCGCCCTAAGTTGGCAGGTTATGCCCAGACGTGGGTCCCTTGCTCACTTTGCCACTAGATTCAAGCTAGCCTGGATGATGACGGCTGATTAGGCAGAAACCGGTCCCAGGATGATTGTTTCCGGTCCAGGGAAGACATGGCTTGGCAGTTTGGGCTGGACTGCTCCCATGAGGCACAGTGTCAGACTGATTTGCATATGGCCATGTTTGATCTTGGATGGCGGAGGGAGCTAAAGAATAATGATGGCTTAAGCCCAGATCAGTTGACTGGGGCTGAGTGCTTGCAATGTTCAACACTCCATCCAGCATTCCCTGTCTAGCAAAGTAACTGACATCAGCACACCTGGGTGACACCTACAAAGGCACCGCAAACATAATTTCTGATGCGGACGACAGCAACGCCATGCGGAGCTGAACGACTCCACCTCCTGGTGCGCAGGGATACTATTCTCGAGAAATTTCCGGATCCAGTCTGAGGCCTGTGGATAATTCTAAGGTAGGTAATCTGTGGCTAGAGAAAGTCTCTACCAGATAAGGTGTTACTGAAGGTAAGTAACTTGTTTTTCTCTCCCTCCTGCATGAATTATACAGACTTGACAGCAGTAGTAAGATATAATAATGATGGTAGCTGCACCACTGTCTTTTGGTGCAGCAGGGGGTGAGAGGAATGTGTTCCTTGGTCCACTTTTGTTTAAGCTATGTATTAATACATTGAATCCAACCTTTTGTGTGGCAAGCAAAGACATTCCTCACGAGGGGTCCCAACCCATCCTTCCCCTGCTGTAGGTCGATGACGTGGTCCTCATAGCGAGAACCGCCCTTGGTTTGCAGCACTTCGTTAAGTCTTTTGTGCATTCATGAATAGTTTATATTTAAATATTAAATATAATAAATCACACATAATGGTTATGGGACCGAGGGATATGAGACTGAGAAAATATATGTTAGAAAGCTGTGAATTTACTAGGATAGAAGCCTTTCTTTATCTTGTTGTTTTATTTGATGATAAAGGGTCATGGGCTCTACTCCTGATAGCTAAAAGAAACTCTATGGCAAAGGTGGTATCTTCTATTTTTTACTAGCTTGGGTAAAAAGCCCAATTAAGGCATTAGTCAAAATCCATCAAAAGAAATGTATCCCTGCTACTAAGTACGGCAGTGACATTTGGGGGTATAAAGACTTCTCAGTGTTGCAAGTTGTAAAAAATAGGTTTATGAGGCATTTCTTATCTGTGTAACAATCTACCCCTTCTTATATTCTACATGAAGACGTAAGCGTAGGTTATATATCAGACTTGCTTGTCATACGACCCCTTCTTAGGTGGATCATGGTTTGTTCAAATGTAGAGCTATGGCTCAACCATGCCAATTTGAGGGATTGCATGAATGTGTTTGGAGGTGGCGGTGTTCCCTGAATAAGGTAGGTTACATACACATCTGCAGATCTAGGGCACCCAGATTTGTACAGTTCCTGGAACTCCTCGTTCATGCAGATCTGCAGTGGGTGAAGAGGTGTTACATTTCTTTATCACAGGAGATGAGAGAGATAAATAAACCATCTGTACGGTTTGGCTTACGCCATACTGAAAACTTCACCAGCCACTTAGCTTTATCTCATGGTATTGACAATTCAACACCAAGGATTTTTGTTAATGAGATTAAATTACTGCAATGCCTCTTGGCTGAATCAAAGGATTGAAATCGAGTTGAAAATCGAGGACCTTGAAGTTGTTACTCCTTTTCGTATCAAGACACAATGCACTTTGTAATGTTCTGTGAGTACTATCAGGACCTCCGACAAACGTATATTTTACCTCTATTCAGAGTGGAACACTTTATTCAAGCTAGACTTGCTATGACTATATATATTTTTGTATAGAAGACAAGCAACATTTTTAATCACTCTATTCACTCTCTCTGAGCCGTCACTTTGTAGAAGCACTTTGTCTTTTGAGAAATGTGAATGTTGTCTCAAATTATTATGAACTGTCTTTACATTATATGAACGTAATGGGCAAAATAAATGCACTTATCGCATAACTAAAATAACCTGGAGAAGAGTTTCTTTAAGTCGCTATTACCGTGGATTCCGAGGCTACACTTCCCCCATAGGGTCCACCTGTTTATGCATTAGACTGGCCTGGAAACGTTTTCGTCCAGCAATAGCTCTCCAGGGCCACCAGGTGGCACAGTGAGGCTGCAGCCATGCCCCTGCCCTTGGGATGTGACAATTTCGGAGTATATTAGGTGCCACTGGCGCACTGGCATCAGTTCCAGTTTTCCTTGATACCTGTCCAGAGTGCTCGCATTGCTTCACCGTCAAATTCCTCATCATTTGAATAAAATCTTAGTTAAAATCTTAGTTAAATATCTCCTCTTAAGATGTTTAACCCCTGTTGCAGGTGCCACAACAAAATGGTCCTGCCAGATGATTCGATTTCTCAGCTCTGACCATCGCACCACAGCCTGCGACTCCTTTCTATGTGTGCTAAAGAGGAGGAGTGACTACCTAGACTGGGCAATAGATATGCTGTGTGCTATTCTATCATTTGCACTTGACAAGACAGAGTGGATGGATCATCCTTTTTAGGGATTTGCAGAAGCTAAAGAGAGTATGCCCATTCTTGTGGATTAATCCAGGACTTTAGGTGGGCCGTGTCTCACCGTTCCCAGCACTGGCAGTTTTTTAAAGGAGGCCTCGAAACGGGTCTCTATCGGGCTCTGTTTTGTGCTCTGTCCGTTTTTAGGTCTCGCCTGGCATTGCAACGCACATGCGCTGTTCGCTCTGCAACGGCTTCTTGGAATCAATATACTTTAAGAAGCTTAGTTACTGTTCCACCCGTAATTTCCATTGGTGTGTGTCATTTTGCATCATGGATTATGCTAAAAGGTGTGTTGGGATTGTAACAGAGGTTTTTTAGTTCCTCCTGGTTACCACCCCGTCCTCTTTTGGACTGGATCTTTTACTGGCGGCGTGACACAGTGGGTTTTATAATTACTGTTGCCACTTTTTTTTTTACCATTACTTGAATGTGTCGTGGCAGTGCTGTGAGTTATTATTATAGTTGTCTCAGCAGCGGGAGAGTGCTCGAAGCTCTGGCTTTGGTTTTTCCATACCTTCTGTGTGTCTGTGGCTGAAGCCCCGGCTACCAGCTCTCTACCCTTCAGGTCTGAGAGTGAAGCCCCAACCCTGGACTCTCCATACCTGCTTACGGTCAGTGAGTGAAGCCCTGTGCTCACATGTCTGCGGATCTGAGGACAAGGCACCAGCCCTGTAATTTCCCTTCTTGCTTCAGGTCTGTCATCGAAGCTACTGGTCCGGACTGTCTACCCCTGCGGTGGGTCTGTTAATGAAGCCACAAAACTACTCTTCGCCGCTCCTGCGGGTCCGAAGTTAAACCTAGTTCTGTACTCGCTACGTCTGCAAGTCCATGCCTGGTAGCTCACGGACGCCTGTACAGGCCACCCCTGTAGGCCTGTTGGTGAAGCCTCGCACAGGCCCCAACTCTCCACCACAGTCGCTGGTCTGTGATTGCCGCCCAGTGTTGCATTACACACCCATGAGATCTGTGAGTGATGCGGCCTCTTTCATTCCAGGACTCATTTTAGCCTCGGCACTGCCCCTCTCAACTTTGGCCTCGGAACCCCAAGACTGTAGCCACATTCCCTGCTGCGGGCCTCTGAGGGAAACCTCGGCTCTGCTTCTCTGTCAGGCTGGCCTCACTGCCTCAGCCCTACCTCCGCCGGGAGCAGCTTCCTGGCCCGGTCAGGCTGGGTGGAACCGATTGTGTCCGGAATGTGCCAAGCCGGGCCCTGTCCCAGCAGAGCTGGAGAGCCGCTGCCTCCTCGGACTCCAGCAGCAGGGAAACTGGATCTGGAGGAGAAGGGGGTGTCTGATCTCAGCTGCAGCTCTGGCCGGTTCACGGAAGGGCACAGCCATCCAGATGCAGCCGTTACCGTTTCTGTGTAGACTCTGGCCCTCGGTGGTGTATCCATGTCCCATCAGCATAATGAGAGGAGCTGGATCTGGCCCAGGCTGTAACTGATCACCCGGCTCGGAGAGTCCAGGGAGTGCCGCAGCAACCGGTACCTAAAGTGGGGAGAGGTGTGAAGTAAGCAGGGAGCGGCAATCCCCTGGGGAGTACGGCCGCACTCGGTGCCTCAAGGGGAGAGGTGTGAGTGAGCGGACCTTTTACGTCTCCCCACACCCCCTTCCTGAGACTCCCGAAGGAAGCGTAACGTCGCAATACAGTGGGTTGTTCGATCTGTCCTGCAGCTGTCTTGGTGACATGAGAGCCATATACTGGATGGTATACATAGTGCAGGAAGGCAGGTGGGCACCATGTATACTGCAGTTCTTTCATGGGCATCATAGCCCATACTCTTTGCATGCACAGAGCAGGTGGGTACCGGGAGGTGTGTTTGCCCTGTCCCTAGCGAATGACATTTTACACAACGCCATTTTACTGTAAATACAGTGTGCATGCGCTTACAGCATATGCTGCAGCGCTCATCCGGCTTCAAGATCCCGTGCATAAACACTACAGGTTAGCAAGTTTGGACGTGCATAGCTAGTTCAGCCACTGGGTGCCTACGCAGTTCACCAGGGCCGGTGAGTACACACTGCAGGAGGGCAGGCGTTGGCAGGAGCTGCAAGGCTTTGCTTGTTAACGGCTCCTGGGATGGCTGATCAGAACATGGTGGAATTAGTGTTGCTGGTCTTTATAGCGGTGCTCCCTTCGGGGGCGAAGGCCTGTCCGAATTTCCTGACTAGCCTTTCCTGCTCCACTCGTGCGCCACTCTTGCTTGATACCATTTCTATGAACCTTTCTCTGTTAAGTTCCTCCCTCATCCGCCTTTCTCACACTGCATCTGGTGCAGTAATAAACGCGCGTCTGTTAGTGCCCCCATGGGTGGCTTTTGATTTGTGGTGCAGATAGAATCGTGAAGAAAATAAACTGAAAAGGAAGTTCATTTTGCCCTGAGTGGAGCTGTAATTTAATTGCGAATTACAGCGGTCCATTTCCACCTAAGACATTCTAGTGTGGAAGTTACTTCCTTCTACCTAAAACTAAACGAATAATCTTACCTTCCTTCTACCTCACATTACTCTTCTACTTCTTACACTCCTTTAATATCCATCCTACTACTCCTACTCCTCTCCTTATGCCTCATACTGCTATCCAAACTTCCCTTCATTCAAAATCACGCTAAACTCCTCCAAGCTTTCTTCCTTCTCCCTCATACTGCTCTCCCCCGCACCTCTCTTCTGCCTCATGCTACTCTACTTCTCAATACACTACTTTAACCCTCATACTATTCTTCTACTCACTCTACTTCCCAAATCTTAAACACAGAACTTCTCCTCCTAACGCTATGCTTTAACCTACTACACAGCTAACAAACACTATTCTAAGGAACCACAACACATCACAGACATACACTCAATAATAAATAGCTATAATACAATACCATTAGCAAAGCAAAAAGCTTTAACTTGAACAAAGGCAAGACCTATTGCATTTCCAATGCTTGTTTCTGGACTGCAGTGACAGGCACATTGATGTGCGCATGCTCACACTGCTCACTTCTCACTAGTGAAGAAGTTACGGCATGACGTCGTGCCAGATGAGAGTTGTAGGGGAAGGGAAATCCTTTAAAGAGAGACATTTTCTCTCTGGATTGGCCTTCTCTTTTTGAAACGCAGGAGCAGCAACATTGTCGTGGTGTCACCAGGGCTGTAAGTGGAAGCTTTTTCAATATTATATACAAGCCATAGCTGCTGCTTATTTATCTTATGCAACTAACAACCAATGACGAAGCCAATAGTCCTGACTTGTTGTAGGTATGATGTTACTTGTTGCATCATATATCTGGATGCCCTGACAGAAACAGCGAAATACAAGTCGGGCGGCACACAGTGCTAAGCACAGATTTTTAGCTTGAATGTTTTAAGCCACGCCCCTAATTACATTAGCCACGCCCTTTAATGAGACCCCCCTCAGTTTTTTTCATCCCACTTAAAGCCCTGGGTTAATCCTTTGTATCAAGATATACTACAACTGTGCCTAAAATTATCTCTTGGCGGTCATTCGTGCCCATTTTACAAGGGCCGTGGCTCTCTCCAGAAGCTTTCCGGTAGCTGACATTTTTCACATCATTACATAGGCACCCTTACTTACTTTTGCCAAACTTTATTGCCTTACAGTCCAAGCATTGAGTGACCGGTACTTTGGCATTGCTATTTTGCATTGCTTCATTTGCTAACTGGTGGTAATGAATCCCAGATCCCAGGAAAGTATTACTTTGAGACTCATTAATGTTTTGAGGAATTTATGGGAAAGATGTATTCATAAGAAGAAAAATGAACTTGTGTTCTATAATGTTATTCCAGAACAATACATGCTCTTCCCACAGATTCCTCACCACCCCCTTGCCCCCCCCCCTTTTGAGTCTTGTCAGCACATTTTTAATGAATAGAAAATAGTACTTCATTTAAATGTGTTTAAGTTAAAATAATGGAGACAAGGCCGCTACCAGCTTGCATTGGCATCCATTCAGAAGAATTGTGCACTTTTATGCTACAATGAATGAGCCTTGCCACATTCATGTCTCTGTGTGTATTTCCTTTTTAAAAAAATAAGCAAACTAGGAGGTCTCTTCACGGTGTCTGCTAGTTGATAAAATACATTTGTATTTAATTGCCTCCTAATGAGGAAGCTGTGCCCGAGATGCTCTCACACGTTACAATATTCAACGCATTATACCTAGGCTCAAATGAGAGAGACATTAATTTTTGTTTGTTGAGATAAATGTGCGCACTAACATTTCCTTCATTTCCTATACACGTATATTTTACAATTGCGCTTAAAAGTAGGTGTTTCTAAATTAATCTGATTTGATATACCATATCTTGTTTTTCTGTTGGTATATGTCCAAGTTACATTATAGTACAGCCCTATGATATAAAATGACACTATTTCGAGAGTGTAGTTTTCACTTCTTGAAACCTATAAAAATGTGTCCTTTTTGGGATGTTTGCCAGACTTGTCTTGCTTTCTGAACTATACAGACTCCACACTAGTCTGCCTAGTTGATTAATACTTAGATCTTTCCTTGCTTTTTGATCTGTGCAAATTCTGCGCTAGTCTGTCTTACTGATTGATTTCCACTTTGACGTACCTTTACTTAAAAAATATATATATTTTTTGGTTTTGTCCTCATTCACCTCAGACTCCAAACTGTCACCCAACTTTTTTCGATGTGTGCCTTTCTCCTTATGTAGGGTGGACATTTCACCCAAGTATCTGCGTCTCTCTAATGATACCCGACTTCAGGAGCCACGTTTTACATGCAGTGAGGAGAGCTATAAAGGTGTAATTATTTAACAACGTATATATTCTTTGCATTACCACCCTACTAACCTCCCTGTGTCCCTGTACACGCCCACAATGGCATCCAAAGCCTTTTCCCCTTGCCCCATCCATTTTAGATATATAAAAAAGTGCATCAAGCCACTCTGAATGTATGGGGGCCTATCTCCCTTCCATTTTTGGCAGATTTTCCTTCTTTCCAGTAATATTAGATAGAAAAGAAGCTTTCTCGACTCACCATTCTGCTTCTACGAATCCTCTACTATCCCAAACATGATCAAACAAGCATTTGCAATGCAATAGGTCTCGCATTTAAGCGAGTTTAAGCTATTGGCATTGTAAATGACACTGCCTTTTTTTTATATTTTAAAAAACGAAAACAAAAATAAAAGGAATTGTTATTTGCAATGTCAATAGCTCAAACTCCTGTAAATATGAGACCTTTTGCATTGCAAATGCTTGTTTTTTAAGGCACGGGGAGAACACGTGATTCGCCCAGAATCACAGGATGTTGAGCCGGTGCCGGATTCGAACCCGGTTCCAAGTTCCAAAGCCGTCCTCTCTGGTATTACCGCTACATCATCATTGTACCTCCAGTACTCTCTCGCCGCAGTTAATACGTGAATGACAGGTTTCCTTAGAAAAATAATGTGAATGAAAAGAGATTCTGTTTACTGTGACAGCTCTTGCTTTTGATTATCCGATTCGTCTACTTTCGATAGGAAATAGTACCTGTCCCTACACTGTAAAAAGACAATGTGTTGACAATGTGTTCTAGTGAGTGCGAAACTCATTGTAGATGATTGCTCAAAACAATGTGCAAAAATAAGTTTACTGTAGTCATTTATACTCTATGGTAGATAATTCTGGGGAAAAGACAGTATTTCCCTCCACCTAAAGGGGCAATAAAGAGGTACACATAGGTCCGCACAGGTTAGCTGAATGGAACGCGCAAGGTTCGGGGGAGCAGTTGTGATGAGGGAGGGTTCAGGCGCGTGAGCTCTCCGGATTCCTGCCACTTGTTAGTTACTGGATCTCCAAGCTCGTCGCCTGCTTCTTCCCAGCAGTGCATAACACACCCAGTGCCTCGCCAATCCCCCTCTGCCCCCCTCCCTCCCAATACAGGAATATACCGGAAAGAAACGGACCACCAGAGTGAGAAGTTGCCGTATAAAGTGCTCTAGTTTTCAGTTTCCATGCATAAGCATCCAGTCCAGTACGAGTGTCTTCTTTAATGTAATAATCATAACTACAAATCCCAGAATGCAAACTGAAAATCAGGATTGACTGACGTAATCACGCGCACTTTCAGTTTCACCTTTTCGAAGAACGTTGGATCTCTGAATTTGAACAAGAAATTGCGCTGCTGCTCCCTTTACTCTTTTTAACATTGCTCTAAACAGGGACCTTATTTCTGAGCTGTCTGGGGAGTTAAAAAAAACTCCCTAGCATTCTTCAGCTGAAAGGCCCTCTCATAGCATTGCATATCTGGCAGGGGTAAGCCCCCCTTTTCCTTTCTCCTGTGCAACTTTTTCCATGAGAGCCTCGGACCCTTATATGGTCAAGCAAAGGAGTTTATAGCCTGCTGTATTTTTTATAACCAGATTTTCTTAAAGTCTTGTGGGACTGTATTAAAGAAGAAACTAGGTTTGGGAAGAATCACCATCTTCCCAGAGTATTGGTGTACTAACTCAGATATTGACATGCAATGGGCTGCGTCAAAAGGGAGGAGAGATAAGATCCTACAATATCTAAGGGATTCACCATCCATCTCCCATAATAATCTTTCAACAGACTAATTTGACCAAAGGGAACTGCTTTAAATTGTTCAAGTATCAAAGATGGATCCAGTATCTAGTTTGTACGGCTCAGAATGCAAGTACTAAGGGGGTGGCCATTTTGGTGAAACAGCAGAGGAAAGCATCCATATTACGAATGGTTACTGATAAATATGGAAGGTGGATCATCATAAAACTTAAAATGTACGATAGGATTATGGCATTAGTTGGGTACTACAGCCCGAATTGTGATGATATAGAACCTCTTAAGGCATTTTTTTTTCAATTTCCTGGCTTTTCCACATCAAGTTATCCTTGTCGGTGATTTTAATGTGATTTTAGATAAACTGGATGGGTCGTCTAAAAGTAGGTCAATAGGTAGTCCTATATCACAGGTATATTTAAAAAGTATGATGAACCACTAGCCCTTTGCGACCTGTGGAGGGAAAGAGTAGGTGCACAAAAGGGTGTCTCTTTCTATAATAAGAAATATGGGCATGTGTCAAGGATTGACTAATTTCTTGTTGTCCAGGTCTTGAAAGAGGATATCCAAAATGTCACCTATTTGGCTGCCTTTCTATCTGACCACCCAGCAGTAGCATTGACTATTAAACCTACTTCCAAATTAGAGGCAACAAGATGGACCTTTGATCGTACTATATTGATGGAACGTGACAAGATCCTTTGTTTCGGTACAGAGACGGAAGAATTCCTTAAGGTAAATATGAGGTCAGCTCCCCAAATTGAGGTGTGGGACTCTCTTAAGGCCTTTATAAGAGGAAAGATAACTAGTCCTACTAGCTTTAGGAATAAGAAACATAGGCACTAGATGAGCTGGTTGGAATCGGAAATGGCAAAACTAGAGAAACAGTTGATCACCAATTTAGGCCTCCTATAGAAAAAAAGTTGAGATTACTGAGGGAGCAATTAGAAGGACTGTTACAGTCTAGAATTAAGAAGAGATGGGAAGCTAGTAACTTGCTCATTTTGAGTGTGGAGATAGTGCAGAGAAGTTATTAGCCTGGAAAATTAAAGCAGAACAAGATAGTAACGTTAACAAGGAAATTGAGTGTGGGCAGACAGTAGTGAAGTTGACAAGCAGCCTTGACATAGAGAATGCCTCCCAGAATTTCTTTGAAGGTCTGTACTCAGTGGAGGATGTAAAACACTGATTGGCGGAAGATGGTCTACCTACTCTTGCTCTCTTGAAGCAGTATATTATCCAAGAAGAGGTCAGAGCACAATAAGCTCTAGTAAAGAAGGCAAATCGGCAGGCCCAGATGGCCTGCTAGTGAAGCTGTATAAGGCCCTCTGATATTCCAGTATACCATTTATGACAATCTTGTTTGGGGAGATTTTGTATAAGGATACTACAACGGTTAAGCAAAGGTCATGCTGATTCTGAAACCAGGAAAATAACCTACGTGTTCTCATAGGCCAATTTTGCATCTTAGTAGCGATTATAAACTACTTGCAAAGGTTTTGGCGGAGTAGAGTTGTAGGGGGGCTATTACATTGCAACCAGAAGAGTTTCGTAAGAGGTAGATACCTTCATGAACTAACATACGGTCTTATTGGATCTATTGATCTGGCCACAACCTAGGATAACCCCCTAGCAGTTCTAATGCTAGACGCAACAAAACCCTTTAATAGGGTAAATTGGACCTATCTGACTACCATCATAAAACAACATGACCTGGGTGATATTTCTGTAGAGCAGTTTGATTAATCTATCAGGTCCCCTCGGTGAGAACGCTAGTAAATGGGAATTTAACCTCAGCTTTTAAAATATCTAGAGGAACAAGGCAAGGTTGTCCCTTATCACCTTTATTGTTTAATCTTTATATTGAACCCCTAGCGACTGAGCTTAGGAAGGACACCACAATTTCCCCCTTTTATTGTAATGGATGGGAGAAAAAATTATCCTTTTATGCAGATGATCTTATGGTTTTTTACATCTGACCTATTTACTGCCTTGTTATATTGCAGACATCTGCACATTTTTGAAGGTCTCAGGCTACTCTGTTAATGCAGACAAAAAATGAGTGTGATCTGGAATAAGAAAAAGGATAACCTTTTAATCAAGATTACAGAGGATATCAACAAATTCCAGAAGAAAACACAGGGAAAACACGGTCGGAAGCTAGTGCTCTGAAAAGGTGGGTACATCTGCCTTAGACGATCTTTGGCAGACTTTCCTCTACTTTTACACTGATCTGATTTATGCTAGTACTCTTGCTGAAATATACATTGGTTCTGGCTGTTTATATGCTTTGGAGGATGCCCCTATGTTTATTCCTCTCACAATGTGCATTATTTTATGCTTTTTAATGCAAATTTGAACCTAATGAACTAACTGCCTTTTGTGTTCTGTAATGACTCTAAATTTGAATAACCCTTTATAATTTTGAATCTGAATTTTATCCTGTGAAGGCTATCTTTATTGACATAGGGCCGCCACCTATTGAGACTCACATGGCCCCAATCCTGTGCCTCAACCTTTTTATCTATTAGTTAAAATCATTGACATAATTGTATTAATACATTAAAAGTGTTGACAGTGTTGTGTCTATTAGTAATGTCTCAAAGTATAGAATTTTTTTTTGAGCTTTCATCGTCACAGTCACAGATGTTTTCTTGGTTCCTCTCCGCACATCTTGATGAGGCACAGAAACCAATACATCAACTAAGGCCAGTATGCTGGTTGTTGCCTAATTTACACTAATGTCATTGGTTGTCAGAATTGCATTTGAAGCCACATGGTCGCACCTGGCAGCGCTGGACAGCTATTGCTGGGGAAAACATTTCCAGACCAGTCTGTTGTCTACAGGGATAGTCTTATGGTGAGGAATCTTTGGGAACATTATTCATCCATCAAAAGCAGTATTACCAAATGTAAGTAACTTTTTCATTCAGCTAATATGGTATGGTGCTCCTTGACCTAGGTGTCTCATTCACTGTTTTAATCAACGTACTAATTTATAGAACACACATCGCATCATGCTACCATCAGCGTTTACTTTTCCTCCTCCTTTATTTTGTTAGCCGTGACACCTCTTTTCTTCATGAGCACTTTTCCTATTCTTGACCTTGAAAGGTCACACTACCTCACCTTCACACAAGCTCAATTTAGTTCTCATATCATTGCCATTAAACAAAAAATCAGCCTCTAATCACTGCATTTAGACTTCCTTACTGAATCTGTAACAAACCTGGAATATGCTGCCCGTAACTTTGTGACTTCTTCGTCTCTACCTGTCATTGGCATGAAGGCTTAATCTGCAACAAAGCATCATTCATCACAGACCACCTTGACTCTCACAAGCCTCTGATACATCTTGCTGCTAATACTGAGGCATGGATAGATTCGAAAGCCGGCAACGGCAGCTACCCTGCATTTGAACCTTGCAGCATTCTCTTATATATCACACAATAGCCACAAGGGTGAGGGGGTAGGCATTATGCGCAGTAAGTCTATTGTAGTCAACCCCACTTTAACTCGTAAATCTCCCCTATCCTCCATTAAATATCACTCAACAGTTGCCTCATTCAGAACCAATATATCATTGCTGTCTAACGCCTTAGGTACCATTGAGTCTTGCTTTTAAGAATTGTATTGTATATTAGAATCACTGGACTCTGTCACTTATACTGCCATCCTCGGAGAGTTTAATCTAAGCCCCAGCAATACTCACAGAAGATAATATTCACCCAGTTCTTTTCTTATAGTTCTCTCCGCACTTATGCATGACCATGGGAAAAGTTGAGATCTAGACCTATTTACGATATATTGACTCACCTCTCACCATTGGCCCTTCTCTTTCTGACCATGCTATGTTTCATATCCTAATCACTGTCCTACCGGCCTACCCTTACACTTCTCACTTTACTGTTTCTAAAAGAAAACACTCCACAAATACTCTTGACAGCTTTCCTATACCAAGTTCATGACCTTCCACCTAGGCAACATCCAGCACTGCTGTATCACTAGGAGCTCTTGAGAGGCTGCAGGTAGTCACCACAAAGGAGCCAAGTGTACCTGCAATAAGTCCCTCAAGTCTGGTGACGAGCCTTTAAAACCCTCATCTTGATGCATTCTACAGTAAACCCACTGGTGTGACCACTGCAGCTGGTCCATCAAGTAATAAGACTCAAGGTCCAGTGCAGCCAGCCCACCCTCCTCCACTAGGTGCTGCAATTCAGTTAGTGCCACCCTAGGTCTACCTGCCACCCGATTAGTTCCGAAAGTAGGATTCTAGGTCCCGGAACAGCCGATAAGGCACCAGAAGTGTGGAGAAGAAATAAAGCAGTCCCGGGGATGCCACCATCTTGGCCACCACTATTCTACCAGCTAAGCATAATGGCAATGTCACCCAAACATTTATACTAGTTGGAAGAGCTCAGACTGCTGCCCCAACATTATCATCATGTAGAACTTGCTGGTTATGGTATATTTTAACAGCTAAATATTTGAAACAGGTAGGGCTCCAGGGGAGTCCGCACAGATTCTGAGGAGGGGCGGCAATCTCACTAAATGGAAACAAATAAGTTTTCTACCAATTGAGGTGCAGGCCACAGACCGCACCAAAGCAAGTCCCCTCTATCATCCCAGAAGAAGAGTAGCATGATGTCAGCATATAATGCTGCATAATAGGATTTCCCTCGGACCTCCGATCCATGGTAAAAAAAAACCCTGGTGCATGCACAGCAGGCCAGGGGCTCCATTGCAATGGTGAATAATGAGGAAATATTTGGACACCCTTGCCTAGCCCTCACCTCACATTGTAAGGTTCAGATACAGTTCTGTGTAGAGAAGCTTGATCCAGTGAATAAACCCACTACACAGCCTCATTCAAGCCAATATTTGATACAATTAGTCCCAACTTAGACTGTCAAAGGCCTTTCTCAATGTCTATCGCCATAACAGCCATCCGTTTATCCAAGAAATTATTCAAAAGGGATGCGAGTCTCCAGATATTTAGCGCTGTAATATGCCCTGGAATAAAACCTGCTTGATCTAAAAGAAATCAAACAGGGCATATGGGCTGGAGTGGGGTCACTAGGATTCAAGTAAGAATTTTATAGTCCACATTGAGCATGGAAAATGGCCAGAAGGGTCTGACATTTGCAGGAGGGCCCCAGACTTCAGGTGAGGGATGACCAGGGCTTTGAATGTAGACACTGACAAATAACCTGGCGTCTGAGATGTAGAGTAAAGTTCTACAAGTTTTGGAGCCAAACTGTCCCTTTACACAGGAAGGAACTCCACAGGCAGGTTGTCTGCTCTAGGAACCTTTACTCGCGTCATGTTTTTAATTGCAGCTCTAACTTCATGTATAGTAATTTCTCCCCCCAAATTCACTGCATTCTCCCGCCAAAGTACCCGCAGGTGGCCCAGGGTCAGAAAATCCTTAATGGCCTGAGAAGGTTCCTTGGGCGCAGGGGCATAGAGAAATGTGTAATATTCTCGAAACCTAATGTTAATGACAGCCTTTCTATGAGTTCACCTGCATCTGAGTGAAACTCCTAGATCAAGGAACCCATAGCATTCAGATTAATAAACCACGCTAAAAGGGAGCCTGTGTTATCATGCTCTGCATATACACTAGTCAGATATTCCCTGTAATCAAAACCACAACATTTCTCCACTCGGGCTGCCAGTAATTCATTTGCCTCAAGCAACTGATACTACTGAGCAGGATTACACGGTCTCAGTTGTTCAAGGTCCCGAAGTACCTTTTCCTGAGTTTCTACGCACCCCAACCACTTCTGCATTACAAAGACTCCTGATCACAGTCTTAAAAACAACCCAGTCAATCAAAGAGGATGAAGCGGTCACTGCTTTGTCAGCAAAATAAGCACTTATGGCCCCACCTATATTATTTTTAAGGACCAGATCATCCAGTACCTCCACCCACATTCGCCAAATTGTAATGCGAGGATGCTTGGGCTCCCAGTTCAGAGAGACTAACACGGTTGTGATCTGAAACAGTTTGGCACAAATATTCAATACCAGGAACCGCACCATGTACAGTCGGGCTGCATAAAAAAGTATCAAGCCCATCATGAAGTTTTGCAAGCCTGAATAAAATGAGTAGTCTTGTGCCAGAGGGTGAAATCACCTCAAAGAGTCTACCAATCCTCATTGTCGCTGCCATGCAGAGAAAATGAGAGCCTGGGAATCTCCTAAGGGCGGATGCGAACAAGTGCTATATATGTAACACAGTTAAAATCCCTGCCCAATAATATGGTCCAAGTCAAGTAAGTTGCCAAGGACCTGCACAGGTCCACAAGAAACTCCCCTGGTCTGTACTGGGAGCATACATTCTAACAATACAAGGTCACCACATGCCAACCTCTAAAAGAGGACCACGTGTGTGCCCTCAGAATCTACAAGTTCAGATGTTTTCTGAAAGGACACCCCTGATCTTACCCAAAGCAAAACACCTCTGGCAAAGGCCTAACACGTTGTGGCATACACCTGGTCCCACCACCTCTAGTGGGGAGCCAATCCTTCAGACCTAGTAAGATGGGGTTCCTGCAGCAGGGCCATATGAGTACCACACTCTTAGGATAGGAGTACACCTTGTACCTTTTAGACATACCATTAAGGCCCCAGACGTTCCAGGAGATGAAGTTCCACCTCAAGGGGTTTTTATGTTGAGTAACCAAGGGGGTGACCACTGTAGACCACATGACAGTGACACTTCCTTCTGCCACTTCTATCCGGGAGCAGTTGACAGGGGTAACTCTACCTAAAACTCAAAAACCAATACAACTAGTCTCCAGCTGGGCGACCTATCGATCGTCCTCATTCTCCAGGGATCTGTTCCCTGTTTGTGACTATTGTTTATACTTCTGGTCCGATCTCAGTTTTCTCTCTCTCACTCTCTCTCTCCTGTCCCTATCTGCTTTTCTTACTTGTTTCTCACTGATGCTCTTGTAAATGCCCTGCCCTGTAAATTTGTAACATATAAATGCCCATCCCTAATCGCTTTTTAAATGTAATCTTGAGTGTTTTGCAACTTGTATATATGTAATTCTAACCACTAGAATCTGTAGTAGACATATTTAATTATTAACCTTCAACTTGTATATATGCAACTCTAAACTCTAGTATCTGTAGTAGGAGTATATACTGACTACTGTTCTTTTGCGATTTTAGAGTTGTTCTGTCTGTATCTTTTATGTAACGCAGGTACTCTCTTCCTTGAGTTACTTTACAACTTGTACATTTGCAATCTTTCCCTCCTTTCGCTCCACTTGTACATTTGCAATTATTTTATTTTTTTATGTAACTCATATAATCCAAAGCACTTATGTAACGCAACTGGTTCTTTTGTAAAGCGCTCTGACATCTTCGGGTAATGTTCGCGCTATATAAAATCGCAATAAATAAAATTAAAATAAATTTAAAAAACTAACCCAACTCCCCATCCCCAGGACCAGAAGAAAATTACTCCCCATCTAAACCAGTCAGATACCATCCAACTCACGTGCATGCATGACCAGCACAACAGCAGCAGGGGGGAGGCTCCAACTGAGGCACTTTCCAGCCTTGCAGCAAATCATTTGCAGGATACAAGCAGGATATCCACCTGAAATTTGAGCCCTACACAACAAATAACCTTATCTTATCCGTGTGCCTAGAGTAATCTTTGGCAATGATTCTGCAGAATTCTGAGATGAGGCAGATGTTCGATCATAGTCAAAGTTGCGCTGATTGATCACTTTCACCATTGACAGACTGCAGAGCAGATCCCCCACCACTCAAGGCAGCAACTGCGTCAACCACCTGCCGGCGTTTATAACGCACTTGTGACTGAGATAGAGTGGCACTCTGGGCACCCCTGGTGCTTTCATCAGGTGCTCTCCTTTTTTTCTGGGCAAGGCGATCTATCTATTCCCAAAGGGATTACGGTTACACAAAAAATCATACCTAGCCAATATTCACCCTCAATATTTCAGGGAACAATATAGCGTATGAGTTGTCAAGTAGGCAAAGGCATTTTTTGACATCAGTAAACGAAACCCTTTGCTTTTGAACATCTCCCGTAAAGTCTGGGGAAAACATAATTCTATGATTCTCAACCATAATGTCACCACAGAGTCTGGCGAGCATCAGGATATGATCACGGTCCCTATAATGTAAGAGCTTTGCCACTATTGGACGGGGAGCCACTCCAGGCAGAGGGAGCTCTGAGGGAACATGATGAGCTTGTGGTGTGTAGTTCCTAGGAATCCCCAGGACCTGTTCGTTTTATATGACCTAAACTGAGGGCTTGGAGTCCAAACCGCTTCCGGACACCCCACAGGATATGTCAGCTGTTAGACCAGCTAGCTCAACAGTGCCACTACCCACCCCCCTGTATCTTACAGTGGTGTAAGTAGTTTCTGGCAACCACTGAACATTGCAACCCTGATTCCTCAGGGATCATGGGAAACAGTACAGTATTCATGCTCACTTATTCTCAGAAAATACCCAGGATGGCGATTAGGACGTTTCAATAAGTATTTATTGGTCCAGCATCAGTTGTGTGTAATACATATTTGCTGAGGCAATCAGGAGACAGAAGCATACGAAAGAGATTGCAAGTACCAATATAGAAAATAGTAGATACATTTCTACCATAGTGCTAATAAGATGAATATAAGCAGTTCAGAAAAAAACAGTAGCACTTGCATATTCCTAAAATGCGCGCCCATGTAATTTGCCTAAATGTGTACCTAGCCTTGATCTGTATGTGTAGCATGTATATGCGTATATGTAGCCAAGAATCCCCTAGGGAAGAACCATCCCGGACCCAGTCTCTGCTTCGAGGATGACACCCCGCAGGGGATGTCAGACCGCTACGCATCGAAGATTCAGCATGCAGTACCCCATGTCAGCTTGGAAGGAATTTTCCTCTGATTTGCAGAAGGAAATATGGGTCTTATATACTAAAGTGGTTACTCAAGGATTTCTTCTAGATTCGATATGTTTTGAAAATAATCATAAGTGTTATCACAAACAAATGTGATCATGCACAGCAGGCTGTTGGCCAAGGATAAAAAAGTGTTGACCTTTTACAGAATAATTTTGCTGTGCCTGAGGACATGTTTATGTACGTCAGGTACAGGGATTAAGATAGAATACTATGAGCCTGGTGTCGAAGAGACAGGAGCAAGCTACTAGGTAAAACGTCACCCGTTTAGAACCGTTATTGTCGTGTGGATGGGACAATGTTTGTAAAAAGGGGCATACATGAAAGGACTATTCTAAAGGACATGACACTTGCTTCTTTACAAAATACAGAGAGAGGCCTTCCAGGGCCACCTTTTCTTTAATCCATGCCTCTAAGAAATGTATCATATTTGCAGCAGTGCCCTCAATACGCTCCGGAAGCCCAATGATTCTAATGTTATTTCAATTAGATCGATTTCCTACATCCTCTACTCTGAATTCTAAAGTTTTATGCTTTTTCCCCATAATCCTGGATTTCACTGCAGCCATTTCAGGCAAAAGGTCTTCAATAGCATGCTCAGTGGGGGAGACACGCTCAGCCAGCCACTTCTGTTTGTCTCACAACAGAACCCTGTCTGCTACCATGGAATCAATCTTTAACATCTCCCTAGAGGCAGCGATAGCCTGAAGAACTGTGTCCCGGGTAGGGGCAGTGCGCTCCTCACTCAGGCTCCCCTCATCTGGGGATATTTTGTCCAAAACTCAAGAGCCCAACACCAGAGAGGGGTCAGGCTTGAATGCCTCCTTTTGCCTGCTGACTTGCCCATTGCGGTGACCTCCCAGTCGAAATAAAAATCCCGGTTACGGATCCAAATGCCACAGGGTCGAGTTGTGACAAATGAGGTACCGACTGGAGCGGTTACCCATGCTCAAGTCACAGAACTGTCAACTGCACCAACACAGCTGCATCATTTCCTCTGAGAAAACAGGCTTTGCCATTTTTGCAGAGGGAGGACCGCTCCTCAGCACAATGTGGCCTTAGGGATCATGTAATTGCCATTATCTTCTTTTATCCCAGAGCGTGTCGACAGGATGCACACCAGCAGGAGGGCGCAGACAGCACAAATCCGGTCAATTAGATATGTCCTCGATAGTTGCTGCACTGTCACTCAAGTGGGCACTATAAACATGCTACTTTCCCTTTGCAGCCCACTGCTTGCCAATTGAGGCAGGTTAGGCATGTCCATTAAGGAGTCCAGCTGTCCCAGCACAAATCATGGGCAATATACTACAAGCCTGCCCACCTTTATGTTCAAAAGGTGCACAGAAGCTGCCTTCCCTTCAGAGTCTGCTGTCCATCAATGTTAAACATAACTCAGTCTCTCAGACAGGCGAAGACACAAATTGAAGGGGAACACAACGAGTAGGCTGCATGGCAAGTGGACGCATTAAACTTGCTGCTTTCCTTTTTCAGCCCACTGCCCATCAACGTCTTCTGGGTGTTTCTACAATTCTGTTGTTCTTGTGGTAGCCTGGGAGGAAGTCTGCCGCTCTGCACGCCCAGCGGTTAGGCACGTCCCACAAGCAAGCTGGCCCATCACTAGCAACTTATATTGAACCAGACTGCCATCTTGTGTATAGAAGTTGCACAGTAGCTCCCTTTCCTTCACGGCCCACTGCCATCAATCTTCAACAAACTGCAGTCTCCCAGACAGGCCCAGACACAAATCGAGGAGAAACACAATGAGCAGGTTGTACAGCTGTGGCCTCAGAAGCCTGTTACAGGAAGCCTGCATCACGTCCATCTGCCATCTTGCAAACCAGCATCGAGGCCCTTTTTAACAGCAAGAGTCTCATGTTTGGCTGGTTAGATCAGGCGCTAGTGACCCACGGAGTTTGAGGGGAAACAGAACAAACCGGCTGTATTCTGTACAATGGCGGCCTCAGGAGCCGGTTACAGGCTGGTCGCATCCCACCAGTCTGCCATTTTGCAAACCAGTAACAAGGCCTTTTTCACCTGCAGGAGTCCCCTGTTTGGCGGGCACGGTCTGCGCCCATCAGGTAAATCTAAATCAGGTCCCCGCTTCCTGCTACAGCCGTCGTTTTCACCCTGCTTCACGTTCACAACAGGTGCTCCGCTGACGAGCTGGCCAAGCAGCAAAGGCAGTCTGCCATTTTTGGCCAGGGCCCAACGGACTGCAGAAAAGCCTTCAAATCAACAAAGGGAGAGTTTTGCACAACTTCCACAGTCCCTAGTTGTGCAAGGACCCATAACAATTGACCTGACGGACCAGAAGAGGCGGACGTCACCTACACCTTGGTCTTCTCTTAGCATCTCTACACTGACACCCAAATCTTTTTCTCATTTCCATCTCTCTCTCCAAAGCTAAAGAAATGCATGGCCAACTTTCTCACTGCTGTTGGCCATCGGATGGCTTGGATTTATAGTCCCTTGTGTTAAACTCATAAAAAACATGTGGTTCCTCATTGGAACCTATTCTGTAACCCTGCTCATCCCACTTCTCTCCTGACTTCACTTCTCTGGCAAGAAACTTGGCATTCTCTGTAACCTTTCAATGAGCCTTGGGAGCCTTGGGTCTTTCATCACCACCCAGGCACTGTATCGTCCTATCAAATTCTGCATATTTGAAGGATCTACCCCATCATTACTTTCCTCACTGATCAACTCACGGGGACTCAGGCAGAGTGTTGTAATAATTTACTAATTAACTTCCTAAGTACTCCTTACTTCCACAGGAGAAAGTTCTCAGTTTTGCCCCCAGAACCCCAGAGAACTGTCCAAAGCACACACCTACTTGTGTTTGTCATCCAGCCACTTGGTTCTTCTTTGCCAATAACAGGGTCTTCTACTAACTGCTGGTACTAGCATGCAATGCGATTAAACATTTATTACATGAATACCTTTGCAATTTAGTAACCCGCTACAGGTTATATTACTGAAAATATGCTAGTATTTTGATTTCGCGAATTTCTAGAACAGCTCCATAAACGTGCTGACGGTAAAGCGCTGTGCCCACTGATATTGTCTTGTAATAACCTTTTATAGCAGCTACGGTGTTCGACTTAGAATAGGACTGAATTTTTCTACACTTCATACGAAAAGTGTGGATATGAAAATATTACCTGCTTTTTGTATGACGGTGAACATTTTTGTATTTTCTTGATTTCTGTTACCCTCGGTCAGTTACATAGGAATCCCTGACTAGTTCACATTTCACTCAAGCGCTATATTATACTGAAATCTTCGACAGTGCTGAGTACATTGCGTGTGCAAATTTCACATTAGTGTGCTTTTATTTGCACATTAAGCTTGTGTGTGTGAGTACACCAGCTCCCTGCAGCTTTCCCATAGGTACATAGGGCCTTATTTACGAGAAACTAACGCAACACGGTGCCCACAAGTCATTTTGCTGCGCAGCATTAGTTTCGAAGCACAGGGATGTGACATATTGACAACATGTCCCATCTCTGTACTTTTCCCTGCGCTGGCGCACAAACTAGTGCCATGCGCTGGGCAGGCACCCTTACACTGTGGTGCAAGGATGACTACGTGGTGGGGAGTTTCTTCTTGTGCAGGAAGGCTCACCTTCCTGCTCAAAAACAATCAATTGAGGTGATTTCCTCTTCCAATGCGTGCAGTAGAATGCAGCACGCATTGAAAGAGGAAAAAAACTAGGAGAAATGAAAACATTACTCCTGGTTTCCCCTCACTACACCACCTCTGGGGTGGCATAACACTCTGACGCATTTCCAGGTTTATGATTGCTTGTAAATCTGGAAATGCATCAGTGGACATGGGTGTTGCGCGGGAACACCCACAGCAACACCCATGTCACGCCACTAACATGTAAAGTGTTGAGTGAAAAGGGGCGATATTTACAAGCACACGTAAAGCAAGGCAGGGTGGCTTTACCTGTGCTTGTAAATATCATGCAGCATGTTGTGCCACCGGTGCGTCACGCAACGTGACATACCGGCGGCGCAATGGGCTTGTAAATACGCCCCATAGTATGTGCAGACTGCAGCTTGTCAGCTGGTTCTGGCCCTACTATAGGACATATTC
The DNA here is from genome assembly GCF_964204655.1 of Triturus cristatus. Lineage (NCBI taxonomy): Eukaryota > Metazoa > Chordata > Amphibia > Caudata > Salamandridae > Triturus > Triturus cristatus. The sequence goes on from NC_140591.1 coordinate 1,327,664,463, forward strand.
CCCGCCACATACACCACAAGCGCCTTGAGGTATCGCCAGCTGCCCTCGCTGAATGAACGCCTTCTGCTCTCCCCCAGACGGCCGGTTTCATAAATGTACACACACGGTTCATTAATCTGACACCCATCAACTCTCTTCATCTGCCTCCTCCGTGATGAATGTGCTTTGATGACTTCATTTGACTGCTGACAGTGAGTGATGCCCAGGTAGTTAGCAGACTACCCTTCTGATAATCTTTCACTGTCAAACACGCACCATTTTACCACAGGCTTTACCAAGGTAATTGCACTTACAGCCGCCATCTTTATTGACACAACCCTTTCTGACATTATAGATTTACAACCGACGTGAGAGAGACACAGTTACATGGATTTTCCACATTGGCCCAATGTTTTACTGAACTTAAACTGTGCCTCAAACACATTCAACGCTTTTCCGGCACTTACGTCACTCTGATATATTTTGTTTTACAGCGGCCGCAGCTGGAGATCCATTTATTATTTGCAGAACCCCTTGATTTTTTTTGTTTGCTTTTCTGTACCCAATTTTGAACTCAGCAAGAATGCTGCCACCGTGTCCTTTGCCGGAATCAAGTGGATTTAGTGCAGGGTCTGTAAACTCGGACAATCTTATAAACCGCTTCTGCTCTGGCCTAGGTGTGCCTGGAGTGGTCCTATGATGTGTCATGGCAATTGTACCCCTGAGGAAATCTGCAGAAAATGATGCAAAATGATGCAAAATGATGACTACTTTAAGATTTTGAAGGGATTTGGCCCAAAACTACACATTTACCTTTATTGACCTATTTCTCTTATTCATTTTTTTCATCTTCTTTCTTTCTTTGTATGCTTCTTTCCATCTTTCTTTCTTTCTGCCTATTCTTCTCTCATTCTACCAGTTCTGTTTTCTAGCTTTCTATCCTTCTTTCTGTCTGTTTGTTACATTGGTCCTGACATTCTTTGCATCTTTTCTTGTTGTATTCCTTCAATTCCTTAATTCTTTCTTTTTATTCTTGCCTTCAATCGCCCATCCTTACAGCTCACATTTATTCTTTGTTCATTCATTATATTTTTCTACTTTCCTTCTTTTTTCTTTACATTTTTTAATTTTTATTTCTTTGATCTTTCCTTTTCTTTTCACCCCTTATTCTTTCTTTTCTACCTTTATTCCTTGTTTCCTGTGCCCATTTGTCCTTTTTCTTTCCTTCACTGTTTGCATTTTAATTGCTTTCCTTTGAAATGTCTCACTCCATTGGCCTCTAACTTTTTTCTTTGTCATTTTAATAGTTTTTCTCTCTCACGTTTTAGGCAGGGGTGGCTCCTCCACCCTACTGGTCAGCGTCAGTCACAGAAAAATAAAATGATGTTAAAACAATAATATCATTTTATTTTTCTATACGGGCTATGGCTGATGGTGCGTGCGTTCGTGCGGGGCTGGGCCGGGCCATGACAGGCAGGAGGGGTGGGCACTTAGAAGTGCGCATGTAGGTTTGACCAGCCGTCTTAGGCCGGCCAAACAGACATGCAAACTTCTATTTCTCCACCCAGCTGTGTTCACAGCCGGATTGGAGAAAAGCAGAATTCACCCTGGCAGTGTCTGAGCTGCAGACCAGGCCGCTCAGACCAATCCTGACGCTACTCTCATAGCATGAGAACAGCATCAGGATTGGGTGGGGAGACTGTGCCTTCCCAGAGACTGCCGGGAGTAAAGCACTGAGGCGGCTGTCGGCATTGGGCAAGCGAGAGTTAAGGTTTATTAAAATATTTATTTTTACCCTCAATTCCCCGTTCTGTCCTTCCCCCCTCCCCCAACCCCCACTTTGTTGTACGGGTTGTGCGGCAGCCGCCACTGATTTTAGGTTTTGTTTAGTTTTTTGTTTTGTTTCCACCCTACAGCTGTGTTCTCACAGTTTATTCTTGTGGAATGTATTGGTTTTAACTTCTGACATGAAACAACTTGCAAGCCAAACAAGGGGAGAGGATGTGATTTAGCAGCTAGGGCGGTCGAACTCAAATCTGGGGAACCGGGTTCGAGTCTTGGCAATGACGCTCAACATCCAGTGATTCCTGGCAAATCACTTAATCTAACCGTGCCTAACAAAAATGAATTGTCCTTGTGTAACGCAACTGGTGCTAATGTAAATCTCTCTGATACTCAATGCCTTTGGGTCAAGTTCACAGTATATAAAACTCCCCCTCCCCCCTCACCCCCCCAAAAAGTTACATGTAATCTGCACCCCCGCTTACACTGGTATAGCGGGTAGTTCACTATGCCCGTGGATCTACCCATGAAAACCCGCAAGTTCTTGCTTTTCGACCTCTGGTTTTTTAATTTTACTGTGGCGTGAGACTTATAAATGGAATCTATCTCACGGCAATGCTCCTTGTAATTTTGGCCCACTTTCTTAACATAAGATGGGCTGAGCAGGTTGCTTGTGACGTGGCTAAACACCGCATGTGCCTGTGTAGGCTGAGTGAGAAAGATATTTTTCTGACTCAGTCCATCATCTGCGTACAGGAAGCTCTGTGGTAGATTAGGCCCAGCCCAATTTGTATGTGGCTTAGTGTGACCACTTCACTCCAGGTCATTATAAACACTGTCTCCAGTCCTTACCTTTTTACATGCAAATCATTGTTTTTAGATGTGTTAGACTAAGTAGTTTAATGGAAGCAAAGCAAGACTACAACACCTAGAATGCATCAACCTGACAGTTTAGGACTAGAACATGAAAGTACGAAGGTATGCTGTTCCTAGAGAGGCTGTTAAAGATTGGGGAAAGAAGTAGGTCAGGAGGAAGTCTCTCCTTCTGGAAAAAGACCCTCACACATCCGGCAAACAAGCTGTCATGTATCGTCAGCAGGTGGCCCAGATGTCAAGTATCATCATCAGGTCTGCTCCGAATCGGGGCGGCGCTGCAATCCCCGATCGGCGACCTTAGAGGCGCCTTTTAGTGGAGATCTTTATTCCATTCATTGCCGGTTGGTGAGTGCAAGTGAGGGCCCTATTGTGATGTGCGTGTGAGACTAAGTGTATTTAAAATAAGTAGTGGAGATCCTAGAAAACAAGTTTTAATAAGAAAGGTCCCACTCTTAATTAAGAACAATAACATGCGTAATCTTCCAGTGAGGGTGTCTGAATTACGCTCTAGTGAATAGTGGTCAACATGTTTCTTGCATCGGTCAAGTTGGCCGCAATTCTTCAGGACCAGAAAGTTCACACACTTATTGGTAGTGGTAGCAACTAATACTTACCACCGATACAGCACCCTAATAAGTGGTTACTTTAAGATATAAGATAATACGCCTGTAAAGAAGAAAATGGGTGGACAAAAAAGACATGTTAAATACGCATATTTGCTAAAAACAATCTTAATTTCAAATCGCCTCATGAACTGCACCCACGAGGTGTCATGCAGTATTGGTGATGTGCAAAATTATGACATGCTAAATAGTGATCTCTAAAATACTCAATGACTAAGATAATGCATTAGTCAAGTGTGGCATTCTCAACTGCAGAAATGATAAGTAAAAAATATATCGGTGTTAGATGAGTCTAAACCCGACTGGGGAATAACCTAAGTTAAAACTGAAAGGGAAATAACACTCACCCTGGTGTCCCAGGTCTCTGGTGTCAACGAGATGGCGTTGAGAAAACACTGAAAAGTGCAGTGTTCTGTTGACAAGAAAGCGCCCCCCAAAAATAAGAAGGGTGCAAATGAGTCAGTCAGGTTGATGTGACTAGAACTGTTGGTTATAATGATGCTCACAGGTTAGTTACTAGTTGCAATATTAATAGATATCCCTCGTAGGGAACAAGCTACAACAAGGAGATCGTAAGATCAAAGTAAGGACAGTGGTACGGTCTAATTTTATCTTAATGGGGGGATAATAGTCTCGTCTTGATACTATTCAATAGTGAGTTAAACGGAGTATTAAGCTCTCCCCAGGACCGTGGTTAGTACTTACGGCAATCCGTGATTCCGAATGCCTTCGTTCCTACCCTCTGACCGCGCCAGCTCGGTGGACAACACTGATTGCTGGCGCGGAGCATACATAGGCCCTAAGAGCCAATCGGAATTACTGGCTCATCGGTGTATTTCCAGGATGCAGCACGTACGGGAACTAAGCCTGTCATAACTGGTTCTTGTGTCCGGTCAGGAGGTGATCAGTAGCCAATCGGCTTGAAGGGGCAGGATAGACAACCAATGAGAGATGAAGTTAGTGAGCTGCAACTCATGGCAACAGTCGCTAGGCAACAAGGTGTTGTGGCCGATGTGTCGGAACTCGTACCGCCAAGCCGTTTGTAGTTGGGCATGAAAACAAGGCGTGTCGCTGATCAGCGCGCAGAGTCGAGAGAAAGGAATAATCAGAGTCGAATGGTTGACACAGGAATGATAAGGGTCGAATGGCTGACAAAGGAACCCCCGGTGTTGTCCTCGCGAAAAACGCTCATGAGGTAACGCGATGGCGTTTTAGAGTCGTTTCACAGTACTCTTAAATGTGTCATAAGCGACGTGAGCCCAAGAATGTGGTCCAATAAAGCATACACCTCGTGGGTTAAAGTATTAAAAGAAAGTTAACAGATCACAAATATGCCTGACATGCATTGCTACAGCAGGGCAAGGGCGGACCCTAAACAAAGGTGAGCACTGCTGATTGAGTAGCGAGTACTAAACCTAACAGAGGGATAAAGACACAAGTCAGATGAGAATTGTGTAAAGATTCATTGTTGCCCACCCCACCACGGGTCAGCATTGTCTAGATAGGTGATCCGTTATTTGATGTGCGCCCGGAGTGATGGTTCCCAAGTTATAGGCCAGTAAGTCGTCAATCATCAGAATCAGGTATTAAGCAGGCTGGACCAAGGATATCTTCATTCAATCCTATCAGGTGGGACGATAATCTCATAACCCACCTTTGTTCAACAGAGAACAATTTAGCTTTGCTAATGTTCTTAAAGGATTGGAGGACCGTCCACCGTAGAGAATCAGGGGCGTGTTTTTTGTCAAAGAAATGTGTTGTCATTCTGGTGTTGACTTTGTTACACCTAAAATTGCTCCGGTGTTCAATGATTCTGGTTTTAACCGGTCTTGTAGTCATCCCTATGTAGGGGAGATCGCAAGGGCATGAAATTAGGTAAATACAATTTGGGGTATTGCAATTGGTATGAGTTCTGTGCTGCCATGTGAACCCATTCGGAAATTCAATGTTTTTCATAATTTTGGTGAGGGGGCATACAACACATGAACCACAAGGATAATGGCCCGTTACGGGAGGTAGATTCCATAAAGTGGCCTGTTTGGTGGTGTTATGTTGTTTGGGTCTCGTGTGTACAAGCCTGTCTTTGAGGTTGGTAGTGCGTTTAAAAGCAAACCGAGGGGTAGTCAATGAAAGTGTCCCGGTGTTAAGGATATTCCAATGTTTTTTAATGATGTTTCTCAGTTTTGTCGAATTAGGCGTGTATGTAGATACACAAGTCAGGCAATCATCGCTAGTACGATCCCTTGGTTCCAAAAGCCCTTCCCTATTGTTGTTGCGGGCACGTTTAAATGACTTCTTTACATAATGACTACGATATCCCCGTTGGAGGAGATTATTAGTCAGAATCGAAGATTCCTGTATGAAATCAGGTAAAGAAGTACAGTTCCTCCTGATACGGAGGAACTGCTCAAAAGGGAGATTTCGCTTAAGAGCTACAGGGTGGTAGCTATCAAAATGTAGCAAACTGTTTCGATCGGTGGACTTACGATGGAGTGTGGTGCTCATCATCTGATCATTAAGTAGGATCAAGAGGTCCAGGAAAGGGATTTGTTTGTCAGATATTGTATGGGTAAACCGCAGATAAGGGTTTAAGGTGTTAACCCATGTACAAAATTCATCACATCGGACTCTGTCACCTCTCCATAGGATCAAGATATCGTCAATGAATCTCTTCCACAATAGGATGTTAGACCTAAAGGGATTCGATTCGTGGTGAATGGCTCGCTCCTCAAATGCTGCCATGTAAATACAGGCCACACTCGGGGCAAATGTACTCCCCATCGAAGTGCCCTGTATTTGATGGAATAATTGGCTCTCATATTCGAAGAAATTCTCTGTGAGAGCTAGAGAAGCACATTCCAGAACAAAGGTACGTGGTGTAGATGATCCCCACTCTAGTTCACTAAAAACATCCTCCATCACCTCAAGGGTGGCCCTCTGTGGAATGTTGGTGTATAGGGCCTCAACATCCAGGGTGACGAGGAGATCCACTTGTCCCTGGTGTTGAGAACCCTCTAGAAGTCTAAGGACATCCATAGTATCTCTAAGGAAAGAGGGAGTTTTCTGGACCACAGGCTTAAGGAAGTGATCCACAAACTGTGAGAGTGGTTCGAGGAGAGATCCGATTATTAGGGTGCTGTATCGGTGGTAAGTATTAGTTGCTACCACTACCAATAAGTGTGTGAACTTTCTGGTCCTGAAGAATTGCGGCCAACTTGACCGATGCAAGAAACATGTTGACCACTATTCACTAGAGCGTAATTCAGACACCCTCACTGGAAGATTACGCATGTTATTGTTCTTAATTAAGAGTGGGACCTTTCTTATTAAAACTTGTTTTCTAGGATCTCCACTACTTATTTTAAATACACTTAGTCTCACACGCACATCACAATAGGGCCCTCACTTGCACTCACCAACCGGCAATGAATGGAATAAAGATCTCCACTAAAAGGCGCCTCTAAGGTCGCCGATCGGGGATTGCAGCGCCGCCCCGATTCGGAGCAGACCTGATGATGATACTTGACATCTGGGCCACCTGCTGACGATACATGACAGCTTGTTTGCCGGATGTGTGAGGGTCTTTTTCCAGAAGGAGAGACTTCCTCCTGACCTACTTCTTTCCCCAATCTTTAACAGCCTCTCTAGGAACAGCATACCTTCGTACTTTCATGTTCATTTCTGGGCTTAGTATGCTGGACCTGTCTTAAATAGCCCCCTGTTCCTCCACTTTAGTTACAAAGTTTAGGACTAGAAACAGTGGCTGTAATAACCTGGAAGGACACGGTCATGCTAAGGTGCCTTGATGCACAGTAATGCCAATGCCTTAATCCTTTAGGGGCAATTGAAAGGATTTGCACCTTTTTTGTGTGCAAAATGTATGATCTATGTTTTTGTCAGGATTTTGCCATCAGGTGGCTTTCATGTGGGCCCTGTGAGGCCCTGTCTTTTGATCAGTTTATATTAGAACACCTGTCAGCACATTGTACACCTTGTCCCACATATCACTACAGACCTGGTTTCACACCACCATCTTGTGCATTATGGGCCATGTAGTCCTTTCTATCATCAAGCCATTCATTGCTCACATCTGAGAGGTGGAGTTCTGTTCAGTATCATGGTTCCTGGTTTCTATGGATAAACCGACCCGTATGTATCTGCTTTCTGGAATGTTCTGTTTCAGCTTCAATTCACACTCCTTTCCTAGTTTCCCCAATTCCCTTCTTCTGGCTTTCCTAGTATTTTCCTCTCCAGGCCCCAGGGTATCCTTCTCTCTTTTGGTGGTTCCCTGATTCCAAGCATAGGGTTAGTTACTAACATGTGCTGCCCTGCACTGGTGCTCCTCCACTGAGCATCTAGCTATTTCTGTACTTCGAGCTCAGCGTTTAGAGTTTGTGCGACTGTCTTTACTGCTGAGACTCTGTGCTAACTTGTGCTCTCTTGCTGTAAGGCTTGGTTCTAGTTTGTGTGCTTTGGGCATTCTTTATAACTAGTTTTTCCAGCACCAGAGTTGCTGCTACGACTTCTCTGTTTCTTGATGCTCTCTCCTGTCTACCCTTGTTCCTTTTCTAAGTAGACTCCTTGTCTTATATTACAGCACGACTAGTTCTATCTGTCTTCTTGTTTCTTAGAACCGACCCTCCTTTTCCTGACCATATAAGGTTGCTAGTGATGTCTGAGGCTTGGTACCTTGATCACAGATGATACCCAGAGCTGCTGAGTGTCTCCCAAAACTCTGTGAGATTATCTTCTCCTTGCCTTATTGTTAGATCTTTTCTGTTACAGACAGATCAGTTTCCACAGAGCATGCAAGCTATCACCTATGATGGATTGTCTGTTGTTCTTCTGCTTTGTACTTTACTATTGCCTTCCAACTGTTTAGTGTTTTGAATCTGGGGTTTCTTTCTAGTTTTGTCTTTTGTAGGCATTACCCAGTTTATGTCTAGTGTTCCAGTCCCGGACCTTTCCAACTTGTGCCAGTCTTCAGCTCTTGTCCTGTCTTTCTCCTTGAAAGCTTTCAGGTATTCGATTATATATGGTAAATTTGTTCTCCTGAATTTCTATATCCCTGCAGAGACCAATCTCTCCCTGTTGGATGATCTAGTGCTGGTCTGAGTAGAATCTCAATAGTTTTTTCGTAATTGTACCGCTAGTGTTTTAAGCAGTAATAAAATGTAACTTTTGATTTGCGCTTTGTGCAAGGACCAGAGTTGTTGATTTGCATGTATTCTGCTTTGCTTAGAATTAATATCTACAGTCAGTTTAACATTAGATTCGTTTCTTCATACGCAAGAATTATACATGAATTTCTGAGCCTCTCACTAATAGAATGTGCCCATTTATCTGCCTTGAGTAGTGGATATTATTGCCGTTCCCACTAACCGGCAGATTAAGGGCCATTGAACAAAAGGCCCTTTCCATGAGAGCTTAGATATTGCTTCTTGAAAAAGGATGTAGAGTTATGAATTTTAGGAGCTGTTAGTAGATGGGAAGCTCTGATCTTGAACAGTAAAGAGAGGGCAGAGGTATGCATCCACTGTTCAGCAAGAGTCCCTGAAAGGGCCGGGCCCATAAGTTCTGGACCTGATATAGAATCACAATCCGATGGTTCTTTTTAGCAGCATGGTAGCGTAGAAGGGAGAAAGTTGTTATTAATGCCAATCAATCTAACAAGAATTTCTCTGGGCACATAACCACACACAACTACATAAGGTTAGTTAATTTATTACAAAGCCAAAGATAACTGGACATAAAGACACCGCAAAATGAAAGTGCAAAAATACATCGGAATCAACATAAAGCCAAATCTGCGAATCCAGTGTAAGCGATGTACCATAAACAAAACAATAAATTAAAGAAATAGGATGCAGAGGATCGGAAGCATGAGTCCAAATTGCCCTGCAGCGAGGATTGATAATATAACGCATCAATATATCCCTACACTAACTCTAAAGTGACTTCCCTACCTAAGCATCTTCAGGGAAAAAGAATAAAAGGCATCAGCATGTGGAGAAGTCTCTCCACCATGGATGAGTCCGATAGCATAAAGCTATTGAGACAGAGATCTCTCTCCAAGGGCAGAAAGAGAAGTGGGAACATTTTTACTTGCAACATCCCATTATTACAGGTTTCCTTCCCAAGAGCCCTTGCGGGTCACACCAGCCGTTCTGGATGTCATCCTAAAGGTGATTTTTCATGGGACCGTGATGCTGTTCTTCTCACCATTTCTGTTCCTGTTAGTGTCAGAGGTTTAGGAATGACGAATCATCTCAGGATTAGGTGAGGGCCCAATTAGTGGCAGAATTTTTCACCTCCATTTTTCAGTGTGTACGTGGGTAGGATGAGCTGAGAAGGAGTCATTGAAGAAGAAAGAAGGACCGGGGGGCGTGGCTTGGCTGCCGAGCGGAATGGCTGCCTGAAACCGCAGCTCCGCCGATCGAGCAAATAAATCCTTCATTTATGAGCTTCACTGGCGTGTGGGCTCGGACCCCCTGACCCTAGCAGGGTGCCTGGAGTGTCCGCCCCGTGTGTTGGAACTTTTGACCCCGTCTGTGGAGCAGTAGAGGAGAGCGGCCTGCCGGAGGCGGAGAGACGTGGCGGCCTGTTGCACTCGGGAGCGCCGGGAGCTTGCGTGCGGCGTGTGCCCGAGAGCGGACCGAGCGGTGAGGCGGCGATCTACGGATCAACCCTGCCGGGGGGAGCACGGCCTGCCCAGCGTATGCCCCCCGCAGCTGACGCACCGGGGCCGAGTCGGCGACATCCGGAGCTGAGGACCGCCGCAGACAGTGTGGAGGTGAGGCGAGGGGAAATACCAGGACGAATCGCCGCGCTCCGAGAGCTGGACGACAGCCACGGGATCCGGGGGTCGGCTGGCTCTGGCGCCGAGTTGCGTGGCACCCCTCCTGGCGGACGACGTGCCGGGTGGGCGATTGGACATGGGACAAGGGCGCTACGGTGGATGTCCATGCGAGCTGTGCTGCGTTGCCCTGGGGGGCAGACGAGGAGCTGCCGCACATACGCTGGCCTGGGCTTGAAGATACGTGCTACATCTACCCCCGCACGGGTCGTTGCATCACGGATATACCCCGATCTGGAGGACACGGCTTCGTTGGCTGCTAGTGACGCCTGAGCTACCCGCTGCCTGTTGTGAGCCCTGGTGGGTGGTGACCACAGCTGTGTGAGGAGAGTGCGGTTCGACGACCCACGGCAACCGACTGCACTAGAAGGCAATCATGGGCAAGCCAGACACGCGGCAACCGAAAATTACATTTGACAAGTCCAAACAAAAACCACCGGACCGGGACCACCGAGATGCTGAGTCTGCTCAAGAAGAACAGGGTGGCTCACAGGACGCGGACATCAAAGCCATGTTCCAAGAACTGAAAACGAGCTTACATGGCATAGATGGCAAAATGGACGCGCTGGCGGCGCGAATGGACGGTATCACGTCTCGTATGGACAAACAGGAAGGAAGAGTAGAGTCACTGGAAACACGAGTGGCCGATACGGAAGAAAGTCAAACCGACCTTGGCAAGACACTGCGGGGCATGGATAAAGTCCTGGCGCTCATACAACAAAAAAATGAGGACTTGGAAGCGCGCTCGCGGCGCAACAACGTCCGCATTACGGGAGTGGCGGAAACAACGGACATCACTAACATGGAGCAATATATCGAACAGATGCTGAAAGAACTGTTTGGGTCGGGCTTATCATCGATGTTCCTTGTCGAACGGGCGCATAGATCATTGGCGCCCAGGCCTAAACCGGGAGCGCCGCCCCGGCCTATCATTGCACGTGTCTTAAATTATAGGGACCGGGACACGATATTACGTATGGCAAGAGACATGACCGACGTGCAATATAAGGGCAATCACATTGCACTTTATCCCGATTATACGATGCAGGTACAGGCCGCTCGGAGGGAATTTTTGCCGGCGAAAAAACTTTTCCAACAGACGGGCACCAAATACTCCCTCATATACCCTGCAAAGCTCCGGGTACAGGGCCCCGGAAAACCATCCTTCTTCTTGGACGCGAAAGCGGCTCTGCAATATGCCAAACAACTGGCGAAGGACCAAAAGACTCAAGCAACCGCAGGCGGACCGGACCAGCGAGACAGGCTAAGTGATGTTGAATGACTGTTACCGTTTGATTTTTGATAAGTCGATGGATATTGCCTGTCCAGGCCGGGTCGAGGCCTAGTGAATGTTTGGTGCCCTGGAGGGTTAATTTCAGATGCTGGTGGGGAGGTGTGTAGAATTGCGGGACTGGGAGGGGGGGGGTCCTTGAGCGGCCACGCTGGGTCAGCGCTCGATCACCCTGGCACGAGTACAGGGTTAGTAGGTGGCCAACCTGCGTACCTCAGGGGATGATTCCCACTCATCGGTTACGACCACTGACTGTAGAGACAGTTTCTATGGTAGGGAGGGGGACCTGGGGGGACATTGCACAACCTAATTGGGGGGTTGGAGTGGGTGGGGATTGGGTTCAATTGAGGTTGGGGGTTGCTGTTGGGTTTTGTTTCTGTTCTAACGTTGGGTCAGAGGAAGCGAGATTTGATGCTGCAATGTATATCATACAATGTTCACTGCTCTGTCGACAATCACCTCGCATAGGGTGCTCTGGCCTCTGCCGGGCATGGTGGCCCGCTGGGCCGTTAGGATTTGAGATGTCTGTCAGAGGGGAGTGGCCGGGAGAAGTGCAGCATGGAACAGGTCTGCGGCTTGAACGAGTTATATTCATATGCCTGTCGCCGTGCAGAAAATAAAATGCATTACTTGGAATGTAAGGGGTATGAATGACAGACGCAAAGCGAGATTGGTGCAGGCCTTCCTACTCCGCAAAGACGTGGACCTCTGCCTCCTACAGGAGACACATTTGACAGCCAACGCGGCGCAGCTGCTCAAACATTATAGATGGGGAGAGATCATTCACGCCTCCTATTCTAACTACTCCAGAGGGGTGGCGATACTAATCAGGAAGGGACTTCACTGGAAGACGCATGAGGAAATCAGGGATACGGGAGGCAGATATATTGTATTAGTGGGAACACTGTGCGGAATGAGAGTGATACTGGTGAATGTGTATGGCCCGAATGACGATAACCCAGAGTTCTACGGGGACCTATGGCATAAGGTGCAGGCCCGTGGCCCGGCAACGATTTTATGGGGAGGGGACTATAATGTCGTAATATCAGATACCATGGACAGACAGGGCACAACTAAGGAACACCACCACAGGGCGTCGGAGGAGCTCGGCTACATCATGCAGGATGCAGGGCTGGTGGACTCCTGGAGGACGCTGCACCCCGGGGTACGCGCGGGCACGTGCATAACGGCCCATAGGGCGGCCTGGTCCAGGCTGGACTAATGGCTGCTATCAAGAGATTTGCACTCGACGGTACTAGAGGTGACACACTTGCCGAGATCTCTTTCCGATCAGGCCCCGGTGCTCCTTACACTGTCCACACCGCCCCAATACGTTCAGCCGTTCAGCTGGAGGTTTCCCTCCCGGGCATTGCGTGATCAGGTATTTCAGCAGGATCTGCGGGACAAACTGGAGGAGCACTTTGCAATAAACGGGGGCACAGTGGACTCGCCGGGCACGTTATGGGAGGCTTGTAAGGTGGTGACGAGGGCACTGCATGTCACTGCAAACGGGAGTGTTGAGATCCATACGAGCGACATTGAGTAAATTAGAAACTGAACTTGCGCAACTGGAGACCACGTTGATAGCTGCACCGACAGATAAGTTGCGGGCAGATTTCAGGTCGAAGCTTACCAGGTATCAAGAGGAGGCAGACAGGGAGGTTGCATTTTTGTCCAAAGATCATCAGGCCAGAAGATATGGGGAGGGTGACTGGGCCGGACGTACGCTAGCGAACCTGCTGCGCGCGCCGCGAGCGTCGGATTACGTCCTGGAATTACAGGGGGTGGGGGGTGGTGTGATACGAGAGCCCCAGGCCATACTGGCAACCATGACGGACTATTACAGGGACTTGTACACCTCCAGGGTGACACCGGAGGACACGGTGCTCAGCGACTATCTGGACACTATTGCCCTAGCAGGGTTCAATGATAGGGCTAGACAATATATGGACCTACCGTTCACGCAAGATGACATACGGTCGGTAATAGCTGCTCTGCCACTTAGTAAGGCACCCGGCCCCGACGGGCTGACAGCGGCCTTCTATAAAGAATATGCTGACGTCCTGGTCCCGAGACTGCACTGGGTCTTTGAGGAGGCGGTAGAAAAGGGAATCCTCCCCCAGTCCATGCGCGAGGCTCTAATTATTACGCTGCTTAAACCTGGCAAGGACCCGGTATGTCCCGACTCATACCGTCCACTTTCACTCATTAACCTTGATGCAAAAATATACGCGAAGCTGCTAGCCGACCGCTTGAAATATATGCTGCCACAGATTGCACTGTCTGATCAGTCGGGCTTTGTGATGGGAAGTTCAACTTCTCACAACTTGAGAGTACTATTCGGGCTCCTGCACTATCTGGATCCCAAGCTGCAGGCTGCAGCTGCGCTGTTGGATGCCACTAAGGCATTCGACTGCCTGGAGTGGAAATTCCTATGAACATTGTTTACTCGCATGGGATTCAGCCCATCATTTTCCAGGCGTATTGGCATACTTTATAACGATCCGACGGCCAGGTTGCGGGTGAATGGGCAGATGTCCGCCCCGATCTCCATAACCAGGGGGACACGACAGGGGTGCCCGCTGTCGCCGTTGCTGTTTGCTATTGCAACGGAGCCGCTTGCGGCTCGCTTGAGGCAACACCATACTCACCGCAGCATCGGATTCACGACGCGTGGCCTACTCGTATCTATGTATGCCGACGACATCACCATATATATGCTGAACCCGTCGGAGAATTTTGATCCGCTGATGAGAGAGGTGACACGTTACAGTGGCCTCACAGGCATTGATGTTAACTGGTCAAAGTCGAAAATGTTTCCACTGACTGATGGCACGAACAAGTGCCACACGGAATTTCCGATCGACTGGGTTGCGGACGAGGTCAAATATTTGGGCATTCAGCTGAGCCGTTCGGTTCAGGATATAGTGCTTGCCAACCTTGGTGTGGCCATGGAGTGGTTGGAGAACAAAGTTCAGAGATGGAAGAAGCTGCCGCTGTCTTTGACGGGCCGCATAGCAATTGCGAAAATGGTGGTGGTGCCTAAATTTCTCTACTTGTTCGCGAATATCCCCGTGCCACTAACAAAGGCATTCTTTCGCCGACTTCGCTCGGCCATGATAGAATTGGTTTGGGCGGGTAAGCAGCCCAGAGTCGCCTGGAGCCTTCTCACACTTCCCTTCCGACAGGGCGGCCTTGCGGCCCCGGATTTTGAACTATATGCGTACAGTGCGCAGGCTCAATACTTACATTACTGGCATCACCCAATCCCTTACCAGCCCCACGTGGCAATAGAGATGGACGTGGCGGCTCCCTGCCCGCTTCGGACAGCGGTGTACCAGAGTTACAAACGCCCCCAGGAAGACGTTGACACCGTTGAAATGGTGCGCTGGGCTTGGACGAACATTGCTAAGCGTGCGGGCATAGCGGATCTCTATGCGCCAAGTATGCCACTTGCGGCTAACCCGCTGCTGGGCCAATTGACGGATGCGGCGGTGGCACGCCGGGTGCAGACCTGTGGCCTGAGGGTGGCGGGAGACTTGTATCCGGACGACACTTTCCTGACGGTGCAGGCCATGGTGGCAGCGCCTGAACCGACGGCGTCGGAGCTACTTCTGTATTACCAACTGCGGTCGGCTTGTAAACATAGGTACACTATGTTCCCAAGCGCTCCGCCGACGTTGGCGGCTTTGGAAGACATACTTTCGAACTCCTCCTCGCGCAAACTGATTACACGCATCTATAGAACTACTCCAAACGCAACGCCAGTTGCGCACGTGGATTCCAGATCACTGTGGGAGGGCGAAGCGGGCATAAGTATCACAGAGAAACAGTGGGAGTTTTGTTGCACCCAACTCGAGAACCTATCGCCTAATTATAGACTGCGGCTAATACATTTCAACTTCCTGCATAGGACTTACCGCACGCCCATACAGCTGTTTAGGATGGGGTTGCGGGCCGATACGAACTGTTGGAGATGTGGCGAGCGGGAGGCTACGTTCTATCACCTCTTTTGGGTGTGTGTACCAGTGCGGAGGTACTGGGATACGGTCTTCCATACTGTTGGTGAGATCGTGGGAACGACTATAGAGCCAGACCCGCTCGTGGCCCTCTTGGGGTTTGTGATGAAGGTGCCTCCTGGGTCGCGCAAACTTGTTGCCCTTTTACTGTTACTCGCCAAGCGCCAAATAGCGATACATTGGAAGAAACAGGCACCGCCGAAAGCATCGGCCTGGGTAGGATCAGCGGTGTATTGTAGGGAACAACTCACCTCCTACTGGGACCAGATGCCGCAGCGTTCAAAACCTGTAGACATATGGCAGCCGTTGGTGGATTGGTTGGCAGGAGCGGTAGTGGTAGAAGATGACTGAGAGGGTGGATTGTGAGTCTGATGCGTTGGGGCTACTGAGATGGGGTTGCGGAGAGGGGCATGCATGTGGGAAGCCTGATGTCATCGTTCTCGAGGCTGCAACGCGCCTCGCATGGGTGGGGTCTCTACTGTCTGCACAGGCATGGCAACACACGGCCCAGAGTGGTGACAGTCGTGTCCTTTATCATCGGCAGTGTTCACTTTCCTGATGATCTCGCGTTCTGTTGTTGTTGTCTATTGACTAATGTACTACTATTGGTATGCTGCTCAAATGTACGGCAAGGACTCGCTACGGCGGTGTACCGCTACATAACCAAGCTGCCTGCCTCCGGGTTGTTGGCTGAATAGCAGTGTACAATTCATTGGAATAATAAAGGTTTTTGGAAAACAAAAAAAAAAAAACAAAAAAAAAAAAAAAGAAAGAAGGACCAGTGTTCATACAGTGTAAGGCATTACAGGTTTCCAAAGGCATGAAGAGAACTTTTGTTGCTTCAACTATGCAGGTTTCGTGTTTTTCTTCATCAACTGCAACGAATATGTTCCACCTAACCGTACTCCAACAAAAAGTGACGGGGTGTCCTAGTAAGTACCTGGGTGCAATTCGGACCTTATTTAACAGCAGAGTGTTATTTTGCTGTTGAACGTCTAGTAAATACAAGCAATGGACTTCATTAAAGTTTTTAGTCATTGGCTGCTCCCACATTCGCATTGAGACACTGATAAAAACAAGAAACTGCCAATCAGGTTAGCTACCCAATCCCTTGCAGGTATCCGTCTCCCTCCCCTCTATTCCCTGGAAGTCACCAGCGTCTTATCCTTGATATGGTCACACAGTCCTACTCATTTTGCTGGTTTTGAAACATTTTCAACATCTTCTAGGCTTATGCATTGTGTACATACGTACAGAAAACTTTTGATAGTTACAGGGGTAGCTAACTTATGCCTGCCTCTGGGATGTATGATGATACAACGCGTACCATCACAACGTGGTATGTTACATTGCGGTCTTGACAATGCAAGTCATTACATCGACTTGCGTTGGAGGGTGCTGGATTTAGGAATAGTGTGAATTACTATTCCAACTCCAGTCTACGTACAGTAGGGAAGGTGTTGGAATAGTAATTCACACTATTCCTTAGTCTAGAGCGTCCTCCAGTGCAAGTCGGTGTAACGACTTGCGTTGTCAAAACCACGATGTAACCATACCGCGTTGTAATGGTTGCGTGGTAAAGGATGTTTCCCCTGCCTCTGTAATCCCACTTACGCATAACTTAGTTAGAAATAAATTACTCAAGGGTAGCTTGAGAAAAGAAAAGTATTTTATTTCTGTTGCTCTTTTGATCTCTTTAGGATG
Organism: Triturus cristatus; assembly: GCF_964204655.1. Taxonomy (NCBI): domain Eukaryota; kingdom Metazoa; phylum Chordata; class Amphibia; order Caudata; family Salamandridae; genus Triturus; species Triturus cristatus. The sequence continues at coordinate 1,327,681,593 of NC_140591.1, forward strand.
TCTCTACCATTCATGTCATCCCCCTTGAACACGTCTTTAGTTTCAAATTAAATTATGTACCTCATGACACTTTCCACCACTCAATAAAAAAAATGTGTTAATGACACTATTTTCTACTGCTTTATTAGTGTCAACAAAATGTACACTAGATGCCCTTTACAGTACTTCTGGCACCACCTTTATTAATCACTCCAAACTTTGCTTTGTACTCCCTAACTATCCTAACTCACCACAAGTATGTTACGCACCTTTTGCCTAAATTATGCATGTGTAAATTGTACTTAGTTTCCCCATACATAACTCTGAAATATAGGACTGACACTTAAGCCTTCTGTTTCCAGATGTTCCAACGCTCTGAGCACTTTTTTGCGTCTGCTCTTTTTTTCTACAACTTTTTCTACTACCATGCTTATCATTACGTTTTAGCTGTGTGGCGTAGTGCCTATTTTTGCACGTGTTATTTTCTTTTAAATCTATTCTTGGCTCCTTAAGGACAGAGACATATTCAGGGATGTGCAAAGTGGCAATTTGGTAAAATAATGTTCTCTCTCTAGGTCACCTTTGTCTATTTATAAAACTCAGCATCTCTCTTTCTTTCTTTGCCTAGTGTGATCTTAATGATTTTTGGGGCCGCACAGAAAGTCATATTTCAGCTTTTGTGTAAACCCTATTCCTGAAAGTTTGGCATCATGCAGAATTCAATTAGCAGATAATGGGTATTAGAACATTGGAATGTGGAGTCACTCCATTGAATACAATGGTGTGCTCTGATCTACTATGGCCTGGTAAAAGCCCAGCAAGCATCATTCCTTTTTTTTTTTTTTTTTTTTTTTTAAGTTTTATTAAAATCAGCATTGATAATTTCCTTATTACATTCATAGAAGTTTTAGTCAATACATAATCAATACATAAAGAATACCTCAGTCAAACCCAATTAATTATTGGGGCCCATAGTGCTAACCCAAATGACTTTTTTCTTCTGCCTTTGAGTTTATACAAAGCAATTTCCAAGTTATACAAAGCTAACAATTTAGCCTTCCAGATAGAGAAAGACGGTGAATCCGGACTTAGCCATTGGGAGGTGATACATAAACGGAAGACAGCCATACATAAAAGCAAAAATCCCTTCTCAGGAGTTGAACGCTTTCTAATATTTACCCCAAACTCATATCCAAATATCACTAATTGAGGTGTAATATCGACAAGCACTCCCAGAGCTGAATTCAGAAAACATTTTACCTCCTTCAGCAAAGGGGCCAGTACAGGGCATTCATAAAACATATGCACCGAATCAGCTGCCCTCGAGGCACATCGAGGACAAACGACCCCCCGACTGGTCTCCCATTTAGCTATCTTCGCTGGGGAATAGTATAGATCGAAAATAGCCATATAACATTGGCTTTTGAAACTACCTGATAAAAGAACGGCATCCACCAGGCCCAGTACAAGCTGTAAGTCAATACCTACTACCCCCAACCTTCTATCCCAACGTTGCTCAAAGTGTACAAGGTCATCCTGCTGGGTTGCCATTATAAGTTTAGAAAGTTGAGAAATCTTACAGCTCCCCTTTATAGACTCCAATATCAAGTTCTTTTCCAGACTAATACGTCCTCTTAAATTAAGTTTATCTAAAAAACTTCGAATTTGAAGATATTTAAAGAAGTCCGAGCGTTGCAGCCCAAACTTCTCCTGAAGTTCACAAAACGACATCATTTGATTATTTAAAAAGAGGTCACCAATAGTTCTGATCCCCTGAATATTCCATCTCAGAATAGTTGAGTCGCAAAAGATTACAGGGAGCTTCCCTGTTATTCCTAGAGGCATATAATGATTATATCCTTTAAAATAAAGTGTTTACAAACTTTGCGCCAGACTGCAGCTGCAGCCCAAGAATCTTAAAACGGGTTCTTTTATAATAACTTGGCTCAAAAAACTTAGAAAATAAATACCTAGTTTCAGGCCCCATGATAAGCTCATATATAGAAGGAAAAACAGCTGGGTCTTTATACATCTGAGTACCAAAAAACAATATCCCCATATGCTGGAGCATCGCAGCCCAATAATAGTAACGAAATTGGGGGATATCCAACCCCCCCCTTGCTCTTGGTAAATTGAGCCGATTAAAAGCTCTCCTTGTCCTCTTATAACCCCATATGAAACGAAAGCACATTCTTTCTATCCTTATAAAGATTGAATTGGGTAACAAAAGTGGGATCGTACGAAATAGATAAAGAAATTTAGGAAAAACAACCATCTTGATAACATTGCACCTGCCATAAAGAGGCAGGTGCAAATAATCCAAATTCTCGGACATTTTATTGGACGAGGCTAATATTGGATCGAAATTTAAATTAACAATAGTTTGTACCTTTGAGGCAATTTTAATACCCAAATAAACAGCCTCTGTCACTGTGTTAACACCTGTCAAAACCTCTGTACCCGTAAAAAGGACTTGTGTCTTTTGTAAGTTCAATTTGTAGCCTGACACGGCACCGAACTCCGACGTCAAAATTTCAATACGTCTCATCATTTTGACCACGTCCCCTGTAACAACAGCCACGTCATCTGCGTAAGCTAATACTTTGACAGATTCCTGCATAGGTTTAACTGACATAATCTCTGGGTCTTGCTCGATTTTGATCAACAGAGGCTCAATATAAAGAGTAAAAAGAAGGGGAGAGCAGGGGCAACTCTGACGAGTGCCCCTGTAGATCTTAAACTCCTCAGAGTACTTCCCGGATCTACGAACTGTCGCAGCAGGGCGAATATAAAGAGCTTGTGCTGCCTTGATAAAGGGTAATGGGAAACCTTTCCACAAGAGAACCGCCCATAAAAAGTCCCAGGAGACCCTGTCGAATGCCTTCTCGGCATCCAACAGGGCCACCCCTATTGAAGCTTCAGAAACCTGAGCCCAATCCAAAAGAGATATTATTCGGCTGACATGGTCAGTAGTGCCTCTCCCCGCTATAAACCCATGCTGACGTTGTGAGACTAGGGGTGCAATAACCTTCCCTAGTCTTCTAGCAATAAGCTTGGAAAAGATCTTGCTGTCTGAATTAACGTAATTGGGCGATAGGAAGCCGGTTCAAGCGCATCCTTCCCTTTCTGTTATATCCTACTTAATTGAATAACTTGTTGTTCAGCCCTGCTGCCACTAGCTGCTCAGCCAGAGCGTGAGATGGTCATAGAATGTTGGTGTGCCTGTGATGCATGGAATGCCTGGGTGTCTGAGTGGATGAGTGTTGGCAGTTGAAGATGGGCTGAGCAGCTAGGGAGGCTGCTCCTGGTGGGGCTGGTACCACACTAGGCTGGCTGGAGTAGAGACAGATGTAACCTGAACTGGAAGATGAATAAAGAAGACTGATAATACATACTGGCTCCAGGTGTCTTTCTACAGAGATCACAACATTTATTTTGGCGACGAGCGGACTTGAACCCTAGAGACTCTTGGTGAACCAATGAAACAAAGCAACTACAAAGAAAAAAGGAGAAACTAAGAGATCTTACAAGCAACTACAATCTACAAAGAAAGAATTCCCAGGGAAGCCAGCGCCAGCCCCACCAGTGTCCTTTCCAATGGACAGCCCACAGAGAAGTGTCATCACAAAAGGACACTACAGCCTGGGAATAACACAGCCACAAAGTTTGCCACATAAAGGATTATAGTGAGTTGGAGGAGTAGCTAAGCTACAGCCGCATCTGGTGTTCCAGCCACAACGTTTGTCACTTAAAGGATTACAGTGAGTTGGAGGAGTAGTTCAACTACAGCCGCTTTTGGTGTTCCAGCCACAAAGGAGATGAAAAAGTCAATTTGGGATTTTTAGTCATGAAGATGGAAGACATCAATAAGTCAATTTGGGATTTTTAGTCATGAAGATGGAAGACATTAAAAGTCAATTTGGGATTTTGAATCAAGATGTATGAATGTACAGTGTGCACTGGCTGCACAGATGGAGAATTTTCTTTGGAGGTTGGATTCACACTCCCAGTGTTTCTAATGACCACAGTGACTTTAATTAAAAGGTACTATGTCACAACGATCTTCTTGCAGCAGTAGAACAAGTGGTCAATGTTTGATGCCTGACAGTACTTGGGGAACTTTAGGTTTGTTGAACTTTGTCCCCGTCTGCATTGGAGTGGAGATCCACTCTTATCGTGTCTTGCACAGGAGTTTGCAGCCACAGGTTTGGCAGCGTCTTGCAGTTGGTGCACAGTTGGGGGGATAATGGAGTGTGCACACTGCCCTGCAACGACGCTGTTTACTAGGTGGAAGGATAAAAGGTGGTGATTCGACATCTTAAGGGTGATATATATTTATTTTTTATCCTTGTGTAGCGCATTCATTTGGACAGTTCAACCGCTGTCTAGCGGTTTGAAAAACATCGCGCGTGCTGTCTCCTGTCCGCGCGCAGCTTTACCTCCTCTTTGTTTTCCTTCATTTCTCCATGGATTCCGGGTGACGTTTGTCTTCGTGCTGCCCTGCTGCCTCCAAGATCATAATGCACTGTCGTGCTGGGAGCCACCCGGCGCAACGTAAAAAAAACGTGCCGCCATCTTAGGGTTGGTGGTGGTGTATTGCCAAATATCGTTCTTGGCTGCCCTTTTGGTTTGCTCGCCAACCACGGTGTTTGTGTTTCTCTTCAATAAAGTTTTCTGCAAGTCGGCATGAGGGCCAGTGACAACGCGCTACTTTTCTTTCTTTCTTCATTTGTCAAGTGTTTTGTCAGGTGCACCTTTGGATGCCGGAGACTCGTAACACCGTATGTTACTTCGTTATGCAAGCGGTCTGCATAAGTGCTACATTAGATCCCGTTGTGCCTTGCCTTGGTATCGTATGTGGAGGTAAGGTTTGGTAAATTAATGAGACGGGTGGCGGCTTCCAGTTGTGACTTTGGCATGTTCTGAGTACAAAGGACAAGAGGTACGAGAAGCTCTGCAAGACTGTATTCAGAGAAGACTCTTTAGAGTCTGTGTGAGGAATTTGTAGTATTTTATTTTTCGGAAAAGAATACATGCTCAAGTAATTTAGGCTACAGTGTGGGGTATTACTATTTACTTGTATGCATGTATACAGTGTTGTAACAAGTCATTATGTCGCTGTCTGGACTACCTCAGAGATTAGTCCTCCGTTTCATGTATGTCGGAGCGTTCTAGTTTGAGGGTGTAGTTCTTTGCAGGGAAAGTCCAGACCTGTCACAACTCGGGTGAGATATCGCTCACCGGTGAGGGGCACAATGTACTACTGTTTTACAGTTAACGGAATGGCTTTAATTGTTAGTATTGTGACAAGAGGAAAAAGTTGTGATGCCACAGGTGTATAGTTTGAGGATGGGTCTTCATTTTACAGTGATTGTTTTCCTGTGGGTGGTCATCACATTGTTCCCATACACGAGGGAAGGTTTTGGGCAATTACCCTGTGTTTAGTTTTGTGTGTTACTCCCATATGGGGGTATGTAACCTCTATAAGGGGTTTGGAGTACCTAGGTTAACCCTCACACTGGGTAGGGTTATGGCTTAGTCCATAGATAGTTGCGCGCAGTACTAATGTACATTTTTTATGGTTAACTCTCACACAGGGTTGAGTTATTGTTGCACACAGGGTTGAGTTAGTGTTGCACACAGGGTTGAGTTTTAGTTGCGCGCAGTACTTATGTATGTCCCTTCATGGGAGTTTCTATGGGTGACGACCCATATACATGTTTGGTTCCCTTTCTTTTGGGATTGTTGTAGTAGAGTATGCTATCTTTAGTGCTACTCTAGGTTATTACTTTGGGGCATTGGTTGAGTGGGGTCTTTTACCCTTTGCGTTGTAGTGCATTATGTCAGTGTTTAATGCAAAATGCTTCAAATGTATTACGGGTAATGTTTTTCTTGCTTCATAATGTTTTTATTTCTTTAAGGAAGGGATGGGGGATATTGTTTATCAAATGTATTTATCTTATCCGTTCTTTGTATAATGGTTCTTTTGCGATGTTTTAATTTTATGTTTGCATCCGTGGCACTTGTACCATTATTCACTTTTCTTGTGGATAGTTTTTTCTTGATGTTTTATCACTTGCATGTTTGTTTTCGTTGAAGAAAAAGGGATAATGTTATATCCTACTTAATTGAATAACTTGTTGTTCAGCCCTGCTGCCACTAGCTGCTCAGCCAGAGCGTGAGATGGTCATAGAATGTTGGTGTGCCTGTGATGCATGGAATGCCTGGGTGTCTGAGTGGATGAGTGTTGGCAGTTGAAGATGGGCTGAGCAGCTAGGGAGGCTGCTCCTGGTGGGGCTGGTACCACACTAGGCTGGCTGGAGTAGAGACAGATGTAACCTGAACTGGAAGATGAATAAAGAAGACTGATAATACATACTGGCTCCAGGTGTCTTTCTACAGAGATCACAACACTTTCTTTTTAAAGACTATTATGGTTGTCTTAGACCATGAATCCGGTATTATACCATTAAATGCCTGCTGAAATAGAGAGAGCAACACCTCGCGCAATTCAGCCTGAAAAATACTGTAAAACTCCAAGGGGATCATATCCGGCCCCATCGCTTTCCCCTGAGGTAAAGATGCCATCGCCAACTCAATTTCCTCCCAGATTATTGAAGTAGAGAGCATATCCTTCTGGGCCGGCCCTAAACATGGAGAGGGGATTTCCCCCAAATACTCCCCCGAGTCCATAGTTTTATCGTTTTCATACAGCTTTTGATAGAAGTTTTTGAACACCTCCCGGACCCCAGCCTCCGTTTCTTGTAATGAACCATCTCTATCATTGATTTTATCAATCTTAGTTTGCATCTGTTTTTGCCGTAATCTATTGGCCAACACCTTCCCCACCTGCTCCCCATCTGCTCCCCATGTTCATAACATTCCCTTCGGAAAGTCTGATATTTAACGGCTGCTTCGTCAGTATAATGCTGAAAAATTAGAGACCTCCGTATAGCCACGTTATTTTGGGATACAGAAACGTCCGACCTGTCCTTAATCTTTTGAGCTTGCTCACATTCCGCCATACTTAAATCTAGAATGCGTTGTTCCAGTATATGTTTCATAGTTTTACGCTTCTGTACCACAAATCTCAAGGTTTCCCCCCTTACACCGGCCTTAAATGTGTCCCAGACCACTGTGTCTGGGGCCGAAATTTTTTTAACTAAAAAGAAACCTTGCAGCCAGAACTTGATATGATCCCGGTACTCCTGATCAAATAGTAGTTTCCTATCAAAGGTCCAATTGGACATCGGAGAAGGCGCAACAGAAATTTCAAATTTTAACACAAGGGGATTATGGTCCGAGATTAGTCTCGGCAGCAGAGTAATTGTGGCTTTTTCCAATATCGCAGATGAGACCCATATATAGTCGAGCCGAAACAGTTTATTGTGGGGAGCAGAGTAAAAAGTATAGCCCAGCTGTCCTTTATTAAGCCTGCTCCAAGCGTCGTATAGACCCTGATTCCTAGTTAAGTTACACAGAGTCCTATAAACTCTTGGCTTTCTCCCCACATACAATAAACCTGAATTAATATCGACTGACTCATCCAAATGTATATTTAGATCCCCACATAGTATGACAGGTTGGGGCCACATAGAAAGTTCCAGATTAAGGAGGTCATACATTTCAGGTTCGTCCAGGTTTGACCCATAAACTGAGCAGATAGTTAATACCTCCATATTTCCAAACATTGCCTCAATGATCACCCACCTACCCCACTTATCCTCCTTATATTTCTTACAGGACAGTACCCCCATCTTGCAAAGAATTGCCACACCCCTAGTATTATTTTATTGTTTTTAGCACGCAATCAACTCCATCCCCAGTTTTTTAAGCCACGCCCTATTGGCCCAGGCAATGTGCGTCTCCTGGAGACAGAGAATATCCCAAGAAAGTCCTCTAGCTATCTTTGCCAAAACCTGCCTTTTTGTTAAATCGTTCAGTCCACAAATATTTAAAGTACATAATGATATCGTTTTCATTTTGTTCTTTCAAATTTGAACATTTACCCCCAGCTACATATATGGACCTTGCCCCAGGTCCCCTACACCTATCTTAAAAAGTACAGACATAGCTATGTTGCTAATTATTTTATAAAGAAAAACCTCTTGTCTCAAACAAAATAACATCAAAAATATATCAATGCTGATTTTTTTTACACTCCTATCACCACCCTATGCACGAACCCCCAACACCACCCATACCCCCACCCCATCCAACTTCCCCCCTCCCATCCCACCCCTACCCATCCCATGAAGCACTAGGACAATAGTCCCGGTCGATGAAGAGTCGGGCCACCCACCTCCCCCCCCCCCCCCCCTCGGGCCCCTCCTACAATGCTAGAAACCAATCCAAACTAATCGTTTATCAACCAAGAAAAAAAAAAAAATAAGAAAAGAAGAACATTCTATATCTAAAATATGCAGTTTCAATATCCCAAGACATTATAGATGCTTAAATTAAAACCAAATACAATATAGATTTCGACAAGTCCTAAGTCCGTGAAAGAAGTAACTATAGATTCTGCAGAAATTCCTTAGCAGAGCATTCTTCCGTGAACACTGATGACCGTCCCTTGACGACGACTTTAAGCTTCACCGGATTCTGTAAAAAAAACCTGCGCTCCTTTTCCTTTGAACTTCGGGATGAGCTGTCGAAGTCTCCACCGGAGATCCACCGTTGCCTGACAAAAGTCCGGACGTACAAAGAATTTGCACCCCCTGGCCTGGGCTTTCTTAGTGGGACGGGCCATATCATAAAGAGCTTCTCGTGCCTAAAAATGATTTAATGAAATTAAAATAGCTCTTGGGAGGAGGTTTTCTTGACCCACCGGTTTCCTCTGATGGAATGGGAACCGGTGGGCCCTCTGGACCTCTGCCTTCCAGTCCCAGCTAGTGACCTCCGGTAAGGCCTCGGACAAAAGTTTGGCTACAAACTTCCGAGGGTCTGACCCCTCCTTACCCTCAGGAACCCCAAGAATTCTAAGATTATTGCGCCTTAGCCTATTTTCCATGTCCGTGATTTTCCATAGGTAGTCATCCCTATGAGCATTCAAAGCTGCAATCTCTTTTTTTTGAGACACCACATCGTCCTCTAGTGTTGAAATCCGCGTCTCGGCTTCTCCAATTCTTATGGCAGTATCTGCGCATGACTTAGCAACCCTACGAAGGGAGTTCTGCACTTTCCTTAAAACATTCTGGGTGTGAAGACTTTCTACCTGCGCCTCTGCTCTATGCGCCATAATAACATCATGGATGGTGTCCAATGTAACTTTCAGATGCTCACGGCCGATAGGATCAGCAGTACCAGAAAGTGGAGGCATTATAAAGGGCTGAGTATTAATTTGAGGGTTAGGCGAGTTTAAGTAGGCCCAGTTTGAGGAATCATCGGACCCTTGTAAACTCCCCATGGCGGATAGCTTTCCTCGAACACCATCCTCAGACATTTGCTTAGCTTCAGCTGCCAATCCATCGCCTGTCTCCTCTGCCCCTGAATTTCCTCCGTCTAACCAATCTTTCACCAGGCTTTCGACCGAAGAGCGGTCGGACAGAGAATAGAAGTCTTCTCCAATAGAGACTTTATCCCGAACTTCAGTGCCGCATCCCCCAGATTGCGCGGCACCTAACGTCGGTCCAAAGTCCCCTAGAGACTCACCATGTTCTCTATCCTTCACTCGCTCGGTGACCTTCTCACCCACAGAGATCTGATGTCCATCACCAGGATCCCCTTCACTTTGCAGGGTTATAGGAATCGTGCTCGTAGCCGTCTGAGCCTGCAACAGAACTACAGCTCCCAAAATGCCTTTTTCTGGGTTCTCAACAACAGGCTTCGCGCTCTGACAACTAGCCTCGGTTCCCGGTAGCACTCGCGTTAATGCCACTGGGACTGCACCCACAGTCTTGGGAACAGAACTCACACAACTAGGAGTGTCCGAGACCAATACCGAGGCAGGGGGTTGCGAGCTGCTGGGGTGAATTTCCGATGCTTTAGCTTCACCCTCTTGTAAAAGCTTCTTATTCGCCCGGACTTTAAATAAAGCCGGGACTTTGGGCCGTACATCAGACGCCAGGGTTTCTTGCCCCCCCGAGCACCTTGACCGGCATCCATATGAAATGAGAGCCCCTCCTGAGCCGCTACGGGAGTCTTTCCGGCTGAAGCAACTCCAGCTGATACAGGACGCGTCTTCACCTGTGAGCCGGTCGGCTTAGGGCGGAGAGCCCGACTCGATCCCTTAGATGCCATGGAGTTCTGTGAACGGAACTTCGACTCGGAAGGGGTCTCAAACTTTCCAGCCACACGGACACAACAATGATGAAAAAAGGTCACTTTGAAGGCAAGCGGTAGTCGCCAGAGCATCCTTCAACATTGCCCACGTTCACGGAAACCAGAATTACTGCTTCTCAGGTACGCATAGCGCTCGGAGGCCGAGAGGAAGAGCGGCCCGCTCAAGCGGCCAAACGCTTAGCCGCCATCTTGCTTCCATAAGCATCATTCCAATGTTGTTTTTGTTCACAGCTGCTGCTGTGAACAAAGGCCTGTCAGAGCCTAAGGGGATTTAAACCCTCTCGGGCTCTGAGAGGCCTTTGTTTTTAGTAATTAGAACATTCTGCCCTCTATGGGCAGAATGTTCTAACAGCCTAAGAGCCCTCCTAGCAGACTCTACTGGCCATTAAAGACACGCTCCCTTGTTAAAGACCATAGCCTTCGGCTCGGGGCTTTAACACTGAAGCGGGTCTTCAATGGCCAGTAGATCCCGCTAGGTCGGACTCCAAGGCTTTATTAGAAGATTGGAATGTTGGGAGCTCCATTGAAAACAATGGAGTGCTCCGGGCTCTAATGGCCATTAGAATCCCAGAGCTCCAACATTCCAATGTTGTCCTTCACAGCTGTTGCTGTGAACAAAGGCCTCACAGAGCTCAAGGGGATTTCAATCCCCTGGGCGCATGAGGCCTTTGTTTTATTTGTTAGAACATTCTGCCCTCTAGTGGAGAAATGTTCTAATAGCATTATAGCCGTATGTAGCTGGGCTATACCGGAATTAAAGTCCAGCTTCCTTGTTAATGGCCTTGCATTTGGCTTGGGTCTTTAACGCTGCAGCAGGCCTTTAATGACCGGGATAGCCTGCTACAGCGGGCTATAAGCCTATAATAAAATCCTAAGTTTTTACAAACAGGAGGCCCCAAAATATGTCTTGTCCAGGTCCCCAGAATTCCTTAATACAACACTGCTTAAGGAGAATGATAGATAGGCTTGTAAAGTTGTGACAGCAGTCTTATGGACTAACGTTATGTTCACTTTGTTCACAAGCTGGGGTCGTGCTTCAGGCTTGCCTTGTGCATGTGACACTGACAGACAGATGTTGGCAGACATGCATAGCGCAGCAAAACATCATGATGTTGCTCCATCTCCCGCCCTAGTTCATGCCCATTACTGGCCATGGATTCCCCTCTGTGCAGGAGAAAATCAACACTAGACACGGGGAAAAGCTTTAAAAGCTGATCAATATGTTACAAGACGTCCACGTGGCCACGGTGCTGAGTTTCACTGTGGTTAGGCTGGAGAATATGTGGTGATAATGTCACTGTTTCAATTATAATGAATCTTTTTTTCCAAACTGTCTGGACTTTATAAGTGATATATGCGCCAGAAATGTAGACGAAAGAGGGCATCAACACATCAGACAATAATCAATCGAAAATTAGTCGACCAGCTAATTAGCTATATGGACAAATATGTTTGTGTGTACATCTTACATAACAACTTAATGAAGAACCAAAGTGCAAAGACTGTGTGGACGTGTTTATGTGCCTGAGCATACATTATGGTTTTCAAGATGTCAGCAAAGTGTGAAAGAGAGCTATAATTTTATTTTAGTATAACATCATTTGATATATGGTGTACCAGGCATGCAAACATTATTTTCTTCCTCTTGGCGCCACCACGTCTACTCCAGAGTCTGCAGGGATCTGTTTGCACAGGAATTAATGTTATATTATATTTATGTATCTTTGGACCAAAAGCATATGTGCAAATAACCACAATGTTTGATTTACGTTAAGCTTACTCAGAATATGTTGAACACCAGACTAAAGAAAACATTTCGTAAGTGTGAAACTTAAACATTCTTATTACTCGCCCTGGTATCTATGTACTGTACCAGCAATGGCCGTCAAATGTCTTTTTAATATTCATTTTAATTTTTGTTGAACTGCTATCTGTCTTGGTACATCGTCAATTACATTAAAATAAGATTTGAAACCTTTTTCATGTGCAAATGCTCTTTGAAACCTCATCCTGTGCTTTTTTTTCGGATATGTCATTTGCTGGACATTGATTTAAAAGAAAAAAAATGCAAGCAATCTGTTTTATTGTAACATTAGTACAGAGTGCTCGTAGCTCCTCTGGAAGGAAAGGGATATGGCCCAGCCAAAGTGTTCTGCACATGCAGGAGCGATCAGTTTGTAAACGAGAGGAAAGCAAACTAAATGGCACAAGAGCATGCTAACCTTATCAAGAGTGCAGACCGTCGGATTTAACAATTGCATTTTGTGTTCTTCTATGTTGTTTTATAGGTGATGGTTTGTGGCGTGTTTCCCCAGGGAAGGGCGTGTATGGAAGATATTGCATTACGTGAGTTCATGCTTCCTACTTACTGAAAATGTATCAAGCAGAGACCTAAATCAAAAGTATGTTAGCAATAACTAGGTTCATTTATTCTGCAAGCATATGCAACTTCCGGGTATTTTACACAGAGCTAGTTTTTGTACTTTTGAGTCCGTTGCAGTTAACAGAGTCCAAAGGAGGAAGCATGGCGCAGATTTCCATGCTTTCTCCTGCCCTGCACTCTTGCATATGGATGGTCCACAGTCATCAGTATGTACAAAAGTGGCAGAAATGTTAATTTGCCTGTATGTGTTTTGTCTTTGGAAAATGTGTAAGATGCAGTATCTTGGTACGGCCTCAAGGCAAGTTTATTGATTTGTTTTCTGCGGGAGCCCAGTTGTCCAGATGGAGAGATCCATTCTGCTACACCGACAGGACATAGCTGTGTGTTCGGCTGATGACACTTTACCTATGCTTTTTTTTTTTTTTGGAGCTAAGAGTTGTAAGAATTCGGTATAAGAAACCATTGGAAGGTTTCTGAATACCCTCACAATTACAGGGTTGTGGCTGATCACTACCTCCTATAGGCCATTGGAACACGCAGGTTTTCCAGCCCAATCCTACCCATTGGGAAGCCACTATTCCTGCACATGTTCCACAGCAGTTAGAGACATTTGAGAGTCCATGTGTCTATAGATCCTCATTCACTGTATTGGGGTCTTGTAAGTCTCCGCGAACAGCATTTTTTAATGATCCTGCTATGAACTTACTGCTCAAAAGCCTTGTTAACAAGGCCCCCGATTTCCACATTTTAATTTTACATGCTGTCAGGATGATACATTCTTTCTTTAAATATGTTTTCTAGACTCCTTGGTTTCTTTATTCCTTTGTCCTTACAAAGTTAATTTACTTGGTCATCTGATTATAACGTTTCTAATTTCTATGCCCTTTAGGTTACTTGGTAGGCAGTTTACTTGATGCGGTTCTTTGTGGTATGTCCTGCTCATTGTGGGTCTTTCTTTTTGGCCTGCCCTTTCTGCATCCATGCATTGAGTTATGAAACTCTAAATGGCAATATCCACTCATCTAAATGTTATCCATGTTCCCATCGATTGTGTGTGGAGAAGATAAACTTTAATAAATTTAGTGCCCAACCCAGTGAGAATCTCATCCAGCAGGGTGTCGCTAGTTCCTTCCTTGCTACTATTGCCCCTTCGTGAAGCACCTTTCCTCACTGCAGCAATGTTGCAAGACATAAGAGACAGAGGGCCTTATTTATGAGGCCCCTTGCACTGCCTGAACATCATTTTTTGGTACGTTCCGTGGCGCATGAGCCTGATCCATATTTACGAGGCAGCACACAGCCACTTATTTTTGGCTTAATGCTGCCTCGTAAATATCGCTCCCTTTAACGCAGTTTCCTGCGTTAAAGAGTCATGCAATGGGTGTTGCTGGGGGCGTTCCCAGCAACATCCATGGCCTTTTGATACTGACCCAGATTTACCAGAAATCGTAACTCTGAGGCTGCGCCAAAAACATACGCCTTCCCAGGGAAGGCGCAACGTGGAGAAATATCTTTATTTCTCCTTGTTTTTCCTTTTTCGATGTCACCACGCTGCAATAGAGCAAGGGGTGCCCCAACATGGCTGGTCGGGATTTCCGACTTTCAAGGATGCACTGGCAATGATTAGCAGTGGTATATTGCTCAGTTGACAGGACTTGGTTATATAAGCTGGACCTCCACTCCGGTTTACTGAGCACCTCTTAGACACATCGCTGCATGGACCTTGCTACTGTTGGCCCTTATTAAAACTGACTGACTTGAAAGCTGCCTATTTCCTCTTGGCTAGGCTCATGTCTGAAGGCCCTGCTGAAGCTCTGCTTGCCTGCTCTTCTGCTTCCGACATTACCTGCAAGCAACCATCCACTACAATTCATCAAGAGATGACAACAGAGCAATTTGAGCACTCTTATCCCTCCGTAGCGACCACAGGCGGTCTGCTTCAAGGAACTACATCTACAAGGGCAGGTGAGCTGAGCAGTCGCGGCTGATGCTTGGAAGCAGCAGTGGGGAGGGGGGGGAGAGCGATGGAGGATCTCTATCAAAAAATATCACTTGTCTCACGGCCGGCTGCCTGGCCGCCGTCTTTACTGCGTCCTCTTCCAGGCTTCTTGTAAGATACAAGAATCACCAGGGCTCCCACGCTCCCCACAGCCAATTGGTTTGAGCGTCATGACATGGCGCTCAGCCCGTGGTCTAGGGGTGGGCATGTTCTCCATGCAGGCTGTAATGCAGCCTGCATAGAGAAGGGGGAAAGTGAGCATGACTGGTTTGGGTGGCCCGAGAGGGCAGAGCAGTCATTGCTCACTTAGGATTGTTGTACCACTCCTCCCCTGCTCTTCAGCACCGCCCCCTCACGCAAGCTGCCACAGCAGGAGGATAAAATAAAATAATAATAACGTTAGTTATTATCATTTTATTTTTTCCTTTCTTTTGCTGCTCCGAGGCAGTGGGGCGACGCTCCTCCGCCTTAGCGGAGGAGCCCCCACTGGAGCGGAGTGGTGACTCTTCCTGGTAAGTACACTCTCTCCCTGCACAAACTATTATTCCTTTGCCCTTTGTAGACCCTGGTGTTTGGGCGCACACACTGAACAGTGCTAGCCGTGCTCTGGCAAAATCAAGAGAAGACGTTGCCATTTGTCCCTTTGGGCTTACACTCCATTTCTCTGGTAAGACTGCTGATGTTGTCCCCCTGATCATTGTGGTTGGCCCTCCCTGCTACACGCGTCTGCGGCCCCACTTATTAAGTTAACCCCTTATTAGGGGTATAACAACACATAACCCTGAACCCGGAAATATTCCTATCTTCCACACCAAAGTAACACACTATCCTGAACAAGCTACTGCTCATTTCCTTTGCAGGTTACTGATACACTGCATTTGTTATTGCTACTGTGGATTCTTTATTTAATCTTGCTTGTGTTTGCAATCACTAGATCATAAGGAGTAAAGTTTTGTAAACCCACCATAAAGCATTTCAGTTTTGCTGGGAGAATTGTAGCGCTCCCTTTAATAGTGCTGTTATTGTGATTGGTTAGTAATTGAGAACAGTAAAGGTCAGGAGGCCTGTGTTCGCGAATTCCAGTGCCCCTGCTCCGTTTGTACAAGCGCGGGTCTCGATTATCGAAGACAGAATGTCAAAGGGTCCCAATATCATGACTAGAATATTGAGGGGGAAAATATCGAAAGCTAAGTTTGTATACATTTTCTATACCCAACTCCACATATACATACCTTAGTGATCTATGTATATCTTCAAGGTACTAGAAGTGTAGTTAATAATAGTAAATGCACACCTCCCTCTGTGCACTTCAATATGTTCCTCGCTATTCTAGTCACAATAGTATTCTGGCTATTCCCTACCACAATCTTTGTATCAGGAGTGGAGTTTGCTCGAGAGGCCTCTGAGGGTGGGAGTTGGAGGTTTTGCAATGCCGCATAGTCTAATTGTTTCAGGGGTGGTGGCTTCTAGGAGGGTAGAGGGTGCATGGAACATGCAGCTCTTGACAACGTCACCTGCTGATTTTTTTCTCGGGTAGAGCTGTTCACGAGGCCTTAACACAACTGCGCATGCTCACCAACACACAGCCCATTCACCCCACTAATTTATCACATGCATTTTGCAGCATGTAATTTGTAGCAAGTACACCGCAAGGGAAAGCAAGGTACCTTGGCTAACTTTAGAGATTGAATGTACATTCCTGGGTCACTTTTACCCTTTTCCTCACAGAAGGTGCTCTGCTTTGCACAGATTTCTCAACACATCTGCATCAAGAAACCAAAAAGTTTCAAATCACCTTTATAGGTAATGGAATTGGCAAAGCAGACAGATTCTATTTTGTAAATTACACATTCAGAGACTGTATCCTGCCTCCGCTGCTTTAGTCCAGGCAACACATCATTAGTACTCAACAGAAAAGCCAATGAAAAGAGCTACAGCCATGCTGGAGCTGTGAGTACATGGAGAATGGAATCTGCTTCTATAGTTAGCAAGTATCAGATATTGTGCTATATTGGTAGAGTGAGATAAAAATGAATGTCTATCACTGTCCACTCTGGTGATCCAACCATCAATAAATGCCAAGAGCAATAGAGAATCGGACACTTGTTGAGGGCTGTGAGGCTCCTCTGGCCTGCACACATCTGGCCTGCTCATTAATTCACAGTTCCAACATGTTCTTCATTATTACTTCTGCTTACTCATCCCTAACCCCTCCTTCCGACACTTGTCTTCTCCAATTCAGTGCTTTTGCGCTCAACTACTGCCTCGGCTCAGAGATTCTTTCAAGCCACTGCCCTTATGAATAGAATATGATATTTGATTTCTGAGCTTGGAGGACCACCATGACCTCTTCTCTTACTGGAGTCATACTACGCCTGTTATGTTGAAGAAATCGGGAAACACATGTGTTATTCAAAATGTGCCTCTAATGACACATTAGACTATCGAATTCTTGCTATTTTTCTCTTTTGTTTGTGTTGTTTTAGATGCAACCATTGTTTCATTTTCTTAGAGTACATTTTCTCCATAATCTTGAAAGGAGAGAGCTTTGGATCCTTTGCGAATATGAAGAACCCAAGTGCTAGAAATAGCAGAACATGCAATCTGGTTACGCATTGTGATATTGCAAAAAATGATGCACATAAAGCTAGCAAACATTTCAATCCCAATTTTAAAAATGTATGTTTAAAAACAGATGTGCAATCACTAAGGATCACTGGTCCCAGTACTCTAGATGAATATTCACAGTTGCAGAGTAAACAATACAAACCTAATTGTCTCATTGAGTAACTATCACGCCTCCTATTCATACTTCTTTTATTCACCTCAGAAGGGTCACAGGCTGTGTTTGATTGATTTAAATATGGCAATCAAGGATTTATAAAGAGTGGCAAATCACCTATGAGTGTCTCAAGGTGCTGGAGTTGCTAGCTGCTTCGTGATGATCTGTTCATTCAAACAGCCGGGTCTTGAGTCCTTTCCTCAATTGATGAGGCAGTCCTGAGGTGCAGAGGAAGTTCATTCCAAGCTTTGGCCACCAGGTGTGAGAAGAAGCACCCTCCGCTGTTGCCACAGCGGATCGGGGGTGGGGTGCGAGGAAGAGGGAGGTGGAGCATAAGTGTCTGGTCAGTTGGTGGAAGGTCAAGTGGTTGTTGATGTATTCTTGTCCTTCGTTATGCAGGGCTTTGTATGTGTGGGTTAGCATTTTGAAATGGCATCTCATCTGGATCAGGAGCCAGTGTACCTTCTTAAGGTGGGGTGTGATGTGGGTCCTTCTAGGGAGGTCGAGTGTGAGTCTTGTCTCTGAGACTTGTATTGTCTGTAGTCTCTTCAGGAGACATATGGCGATTCCTACGTAGAGTGTGTTCCCGTAGTCCAGCCTGCTGGTGAGGAGGGCCTGCATGGCGGTCCTTCTGGTGTTGACTGAGAGCCATATGAAGATCTTGCGGAGCATTCATATTGTGTGGAAGCAGGCTTTCCAAGATGATACAAAGGCTGCGGGCATGGTCTTGTGGGGTCGGGGTTGGGCCGAATTAAGCATCTCATCATGCGTCATTCCATGGTGTGGTGTTGTTCCCAAAGATGAGGACTTCTGTCTTGTCCGTGTTGAGCTTGAGACAATTGTCCTTCATCTAGTCGGTGACTTTCATCATACATCTGTGAAAGTTGCCTCTGGTTGTGGAGGGGTCTTCTGACAGGGACGTTGGCGTAGGAGAGGATGTTGAGTCCATGCGATCTGACGGTGTTGGCCAAGGGCAGGTCATGTACGTGTTGAAGTGGGTGAGACTGAGGGAAGATCCTTGGGGGACCGCGCAGATTATCTTCTTGGGTTCCGAGGTGAATGGTGGAAGACAGTTTCTCTGGGTTCTTCCAGTAAGGTATGAGGTGAGCTATTTGAGGGTGTCTCCCTGGAGTCCGATGTGGTGGAGTCTGTTGATCAAGATTTGATGGGAGATGGTGTCGAAGGCAGCTGGCAGGTCCAGGAGGATGAGGACTGCCTTTTCTCTGTGGTCTAGGAGGGCCCTGATGTCATCGGTGGCTGCTATCAGTGCTATCCTGGTGCTCTGGTTGGCTCAAAATCTGGATTGAGAGGGGTCCAGGAGGTTGTTGTGTTCTAACCTCCTTCGTTACTAGCACTAATTTCTGTATGGTGCCCAATAATTCTAGTCCTCTGTACGCTATCCACTTGTCCCAAACTTTCTCCCACTTTTTATGGCATCCCTGGCTCAGATAGATCCCCCTCTCAGCTTGCTGGCACCAATCTAGGTCTGCCTCCCTGTCCGTCACCCTCGGTGGATGCTCCACTCCCCAGACCTGTGCTATATTTCTACTCCGGCCACCAACATCAGCCATGTCTTCTGATATTTGGGCCACATTTCTTCCCCAATTATACATAGGACAAGCCACTGTGCCTCCAAGGGCACATCCAGGCCCGTGACTCTAGTGATCGCCTGTACTTTCCCACTCCAGTATTGTTGAATTTTGGGACAGACCGATAGAATGTGAAAGAAAGAGCCCACCTTGGTGCATCCCCTGCTGCACAGGTCTGTAGTACATCTCCCAATACGATGCATGAGCAATCTGGAGGTGTAGGATCTATGGACTATCCTCAGCTGTATCAGGCAGTAGCAAGCATGAATGGCTACTTCTCTGGGACTCTGGATTGCTTCCACCTAGTCGTCATCTTCAATTAGCCCCAACTCTGCCTCCCATTCCTCCCACAGAGTGTGCAAGGGGTCAGGGGAATTGTTCAGTAGCTTCCTATAGTTAGAGAGGTTGCTGTGTCTGTCATAGGATCCAGTAGGAGTTGATCCTCTAACGGTGTGCATTCCGGGAGCTGTTCCCCTTCCAGGACATGTCCCCTCAGCGGGTGCCCCAACTATAAGTATCCGAACCTCTCAGATTCTGCCATCTCATATTCTGCCCTCAGGTCCTCAAATGTGATCAGAGCCCTGCCTCTCAAAATATCCATCAAGCAGTCAATGCCCAGTAGCCCCCATTTATGGAATCACTTCAGGTCTCCTACTTTTCGCAGAAGGTCAATTTCCCAGAGCGCGTTTCTTCCATTAGCTTACCATCCCATCCCAAAAATCTGGTGGCTTCACGCCACGTTCGGACCACCATTGGCATGTGTGTTGGTAGATTTCTGTCCAGCATCTTTCTATACAGTATCGGGGGGGAAGCCGTAACTACCCATCACCTGTCGATCCACTCGAGTTGCTGGTTCATCACTGTCTGTAAACACCGAATCATTGGTCATAATTAATTGGGCTGCCCAATAATATTTTAGCAGATCTTTAACTGCCAGGCCCCCTTCAAACACTCCACTCTGGAGCTTACTCAGCACTATTCATGAACTTCCCCCCAAACTGTACCTTTATTCAGTTTGGAATGGAGGCAGGTAAAAACAGTGTTGTGCGTGGCAAGACGACTTATCAGTCTAATGCACTAGATTGTCAATGTGAACGGTCAACATGTTTCAGCCCCATGATGATCACCCGGGGCACCGCAAGAAGAGCGAGCACAAGTTGTGCTGTGCATTCTAACCAGCAGGTCAATACATCGGCCGGCACCCCGAGGGAGTCCGTAATTAGGGACCTAAGGTACTTATTAACCACTACTTAACTAGGTGAGCCAATGTCGTACTCACCAAGGCTGGGCAATTTTATGGGGCTGAAACATGTTGACCGTTCACATGGACAATCCAGTGCATTAGACTAATAACTCGTCTTCCCACGCACAACACTGTTTTTACCTGCCTCCATTCCAAACTGAATAAAGGTACAGTTTAGGTAATACGAGGCCTTCCTTTTTAACTCACCTCACTTGAGCACTTCCATGTTTTTATCACTGATCACTACTGTAATAACCAGTGGTTTCTCCTCCTGGTGGAGGATAGCATACGAGAAAAAGAAACCCATTGATGATGCTGTCATATTTTTAATGAGGCGGAGAACGAAGATATACCGCCTCACGGCCTGTGTACGTGAATGAGGGTCTTTATCGAAAGACGGCAAGTACATTGAACCCTGGTTACTCAGGTCAAGTGATCCATTCCCGTTGATATTTTGTGTTGTGAATGTGTCACCAGTCCGCCGGCCTAATTGCGTCCTTGTAGACCCGAAGTGGGCCAGGGTCAGAACTATGGGGGGATCTGGTCATCCTGTCCATCTGTGGGTCCATTATAGCATTCATGTCACCCCCCAGTATGAGGATGTCCGATGGCATCTTGAGCAGTAGTGCCGGTAGTGCCTCTACATGGTGCCTCAGTGGGACATATGCCAAACAGATGTTAAGTGTGTTGCCTTCCCATGTGCCTGAGCAGTGGCGTAGCAAGTGGGGGCAGTTCGCCCCAGGCGGCAAAGGTTTTGGGGGCAGCGGCCTCCCCTGCTCTTATCTGCCATTGTTGTGTCAAACGCAGAGATTGCCAGCACCCCCGTGCCTACCTGTGGCCGTCGCAAGGGATCGCCAGCGCCCACCCCGCCTCTTACCTGTGGCAGTCGTGGGTGGAAAATGCAGGGACCATCATGGGCAGCCAAAGGTCTAGTGGATCTCTTCAGGTGCGACCCGGAGTAAAGGCCTTAGTGGTTTTGATTAGTATGCCTGTACCTCTCGAGCCCTTGTGAAGCCAGCATGGGCTAGAAGAGTGTACACAAACTTGTCAAGTGCCTTATAGTGGTTGCCCTTAAGGTGGGTCTCCTGCAGAAGGATCAAGTCTTGGGCGTGCCTTCTGAAGATACTGTTGTACTGTGGAGTGTTTGATTTATTTCATAGGCCTTTGACGTTCCACGTCACAACCTTCAAGGCTAAGCAAACGCAGGCTTCCATGTAATGTCATAGTGCAGTGTGTCCCATCACAACATGCAGATGGTGGGCCCCATCCCCATGATGGCAAGTGATTCCCCTCGATGTCAAGTGATTCCCCTCCCTATCCCCTTGAACCTCTCCTGGTGTCTGGTTTCACTGAGCGAGAACAAATTACAGCCTGTATTAAATCTACATTACAAGAGAGTTGGCTACCCTTGAGAAACACCCCCCAACCTGCAACCCTGCATAGTGGGCACAATAATACCCACCCCACCTTGCAGAGTGCCTGCTGCACAAATAAGAACATATTAACTATCTACAGTTGGCTGGCACCGCCTTAACGAGCTGTTGGAAGTTAACCATTTATCTGAATCCCTTTAGCTAATCGTACTTTTCCTCCTGTACACTTGTGAGTCACCTTGATTAACACCTCAAATCCCCCCCCCCCCCACCCCCCCAGTCAATGGAGGATTCCCACCTAGGCAGGCCGATTTAGACTATGTTGAATGCTGGTAATGATGTGTAACACTCCGGTATTTCTGATCTACCTTCTACAGTGTGCCACCTCTCCGGTGAACGGTAGGCCAGTTTGGTAAGGCAAGCTGGCCAATCATTCAAGTGTCTTTCGAGGCCCCATCTGCGGTCTGTTCCTCACTGCGTGGAGATCGTTTGTCCCCTGACTGTCCATCCTGTCATCCCTCCCGGTTGGAACTACAACCAGGGGTATGCCAGCCCTCCAGCCACTCCCAGGCTTCCCCTGGCGTGAGGAGGTGCCAGGACTTGCCCTCAGCCACCACCCGTAGCTTCACTGGATAAAGCATTATATACTTTCGGTCTTTGGTTCGCAGCACTTTTTAACTTCATCAAAACTCTGGCATTGGTGCTGGACCTGCAGGGTGAAGTCCGGGAAGAAGCGTTTGGTTGCGTTTTCATATAGCAGGTCCCCATGAGACCGGGCTGCCTGCAAAATTGCATTCCTGTCCCAGTAGCACCCAGTAACACCACAGCAATAATTGTCCACAGACGGACACGTGGTTTTGAAAGGGGAACAGGTGCCCTGTGAGTACACTCAATGGAGAAGAAGTTAGATAGGCACTTTGGGTGGAGGGTATTCACAACAAGGTCCTTCAGGAAGAAATCAACGCTAGGTCCCTCTGCCCCTTCTGGAACCACAACCACTCTGATGTTGTTCCTGCAGGCTCTACCCTGCCATGATGTTGTGCTGCCTGGTGAGGTACTGGACTTGTTCTTCAAGCTTTTTGGATGTGGATTGTAGCAAATTGATTTGGGATTCCCCTGTGGTAACATTTTTCAGCAATATTTCGGACATCCGCACTGAGCAGATTAACATCTAGGGTCACTGTGTCAATCTTTGGTTCAAGAGTACTCTATAGCGGCCATGATGGCATTGAGTACTCATCTTTGGTCCCAGTCGTGACCTTGGGAGGTTTAGACACAGCATACTTGTCCATTTTGTTGGTTTGCATGAGCGTTCTCCCTTCAGGTTTCACCATAGCCTCATGTGGGTGTGCATGAGGGAAGAGAGGACTGACTGCCCCTGAAGGGCAAAAGAATTAGTGGAGAAGCGCCACCCAAACTTCAGGGGTGCTGCTCGTCTCGTGGCTTCAGTTTAGACTGCAGAAGCCGCACCTCCACTGACCCAGATCATGTGCCCAGGGCCCCTGTAGTCTTGGACCACTGTACCATCTCCATTCAGATTCCATGTGATGCTTTCCCTGGCAGCAGCGAGGCACCACCCAAAGGCCCAGCAGTGTATCGCCCTGTGGGGTAGTTGACATATATTTCTTCAGCGACTCTATGGGGTCCAGCCCCAGCATCTTTCCCCACTAGAGTGCATTGTCTCATGCCCTGGGGCTGTTGTGTCCCCCGTTGCAGTAGTACGATCCCCAAGTGGCTGCCCACACCGCTCCACTGCTCCATCAAGTGTTCCCCCACCTTTGCCAATGGGAGGGGGGATCCTCAGAAACAGTACTGCATTGGGCTCACAAGTATCTTTATATCAGGCTGCCATTCGTCTGCCCCTCTGTACCTGTGTGTTGGAAAACTAGGCACTATCTGTGAGGCCTGCACAAATAACATGTCACATTTGTCCTTCACTGGGAACCAAACACCCTAATGTAGCGCCTGACTCTCAGAGGGTAGCGTTGCAGAGCAGTCTAAGGCTCACTCAAGGGAGGTGGTGCAGCAGAAATATCACTCAATAATTGGTTGTCAAGTCTGTACTTTGCTTTATAGAAATAAGAGTACATTTATTAAACACACACCACTTAATACTATGCACCAATTTACAAATATACAAAAGCTGTTGGAATTACTTTGTGACTTTGCATAACATCTCCAACCCTCCCGCAGGGAGGGTGGGGTCTAGTACCACCACTCCCATGTATGCACATCATCTTGCCCACTAATGCAGTGGGTTGACACAACCTGGAGCAAGGGCCTTGCCAACTGGCACCATCCCAGTGGCGACCCACCCCATCATCTCAACAAGCATTAATAATAGGTACACCTGCCATGGGGACACATAACCCTGACTGAGCATCTCATACTGACCAGACAGTATGAACCTCCACATCTTGTGGCTAACAGTCTGGGTTGTTCCTCCACTAAAGTAGTAGCAAGAATACATGTTTGGGCATCACTTTAAATGAGGTACTTTTCATAGTTGATAACAGTTGTAATGCATTGCAATCACAGCCTCTAAAAGGCATCACAGGTAAAATCACCGGATTAAGCATTTACAGCCAGACACCCTAGCAGGAACGTCCAGCAACATAACCCCGTTTGGCTTCTAATATCACCTTACACAGGTACTTCACATAACGCATGTGACTTTCAGTCCCTCTAAAAGAAACAACATTAGTAAATATTTCTGGTGCAATTACACATCTTCACCTCCAGGGCATGCCCTTCTCCAGACATCCCCAACTCAGCCCTTCATACCTTGAGGCAGTCCCTAAGGCACCCCCAGCTGCAGAACAAAAGTTCCAGCCATGGGGATGCTGATGATGCCTGGCTGAGCCCTTGAGGGGTTGTTCTTTGGAAGTCTCCAGAGACTTAGGGAGGGACTTAACATCTTGTGCTGGGGAGACTGACTTGCTCCTGCAGCTCCCCCTGCACCTTTGTAGGCTGTCAGCGGTGACCCCGTCCTCCTGGTGCCACCACAAGTTGAGAAAAGGCTGTTTCCATGCAGGTCTGTTTAGGCTCTGCAATGCATTATGAGGCGATTCTCTCCGCTATTGCTGCATATTATAGCAGCGGCTCCCCCGCTGCTCCGGGGAGAGCCGAGCTGCCCAGCTGGCGGCCTCAAGCCGCGCTGTCACGCCTCGGTGGGGGGGCTTGGTCGCACTCAGACCCCCAGCTGTTACTGCAGCCCGGGGAGCCCACCCCCAGCTGCATCGGCCCATCGTCGGGGGGGGGTCTTGTCCCACCCGGGCCCCTGTTGCCCAAAGTTGAGTGTTTTCGGCTCTGGGAGCCCACCCCCAGCTCTTCACGGAGGCCCGGTGCCACCCGGGCCTCCCGCAGTGTCACCGCTTTGGAGGGCAGCCGGGGAAGCCCACCCCCGGCCGGCCCTGCCAGCTCTCCATCCTGCCAGCACCCTCGCGTGCTGCCGTGGGAGCCGGCACCTCCGTTCTGGTCTGCCCGCCCATGCTGGCAGATGCGAGGCAGCCTCTGGCTTGGCGGGTCTTCAGGGAGTTTGACGGCACTCCCCCCCCCCCCCTTCCTGCTGCCGCGGGGAGTGCGACGGGTCTCCCCTTCCTTCCTTCGTCACTTCGGGCCTGGAGATGGGGTCCCGGGCCCCTGCAGAGTCTTTGCCCAAAAGGGGGGGCCCGTCACCATTTTCGCCGGGGGACAGGGTGGGCTCCTAGCATCCCGTGGGGGCATTTTTACGGGGAGCGTGACGGCGCTCCCCACTTCGCTTCGGGACCTGGAGTTGGGATCCCGGGCCCCTCTCTCCAATCCCCGGGGGGCACGACGGCGCTCCCAGGTCTCCATTTTCGTCGGGGGCCAGGGTGGGCTCCTGGACCTCCCGCGGGGCAGTTTCACATGGAGCACAACGGCGCTCCCCGGCTCATCTTTTTGGGGGGGCAGCCCCCGGTACCTGACCCACCCCAAGGGCTCATCGTGGACCGGCGGTGGAGCCCCATGCGCTTTGTCGTAGGTCCGGGCAGAGATCAAAGGTCGCCTATCTTCTGGGGGGCGTATCTCAGCCCCCAGGCGCCCGATCGGCTCCATTCTGGCCTCTTCTTTCTCCTGGTGGCGCTCCCCAGCCACTGGGAGCACTTTTCTTTGCTCTCTGGATCTCCAAGAGGGTGAATGCAGCAGAGAGCGGTCTTTACTGGCTCCCTGCGCCAGCCTGTCGCCTGGCTCTACTCCTGGGCCTCTCTTCTCCTTGCGCAGAGGCCCACTGGTCCTGGTCTCCCTTTTTGGTGCAAGGCAGGGTCCGGCACCAGTCTGGCTGCAGCGCAGCAGCATACTCGTGCCAGGGGGACACCGGTAAAATACACATGCAGTCCCTTTCAACATGAGTTCACTGTGGGTGAGTCCCTACTTCTGAGGCTCTCCCACAGTAAAAGCTCAACAAATAGGTGTTAAAAAAGTGAAAAATCCCAGCGGCTCAGATGGTCAGAACCACCTAACACTGTGTAACAGGGCCGTCAAAGCTGTGAGGGTCATTGCCTCTAATCCTTACACTCAGCATTGATCGCCTCGCCCTCCCTGCACCTGGGGCCAAACTTCAGCACACCTAGCCACCAGGATCTCTACTTCGGCAGCGCTTATACTGGACCAGTGCTGCCATGCTCGGGCTCACGGGCCCCAACCACCAACTCACCTGGGTCCTTTCAGCAAGCTGCTCCCGAGAACAGTGCAACCCACCCGGGCTCCCACGCAGTCACGGGCTGCTCTGGTCTGCGTCCGGCACGCACTTACTTACGCAGCGGACACCACCGCGGGCCCTCCCAAGAGAGCCCATGGTCCCAATCTGGGGAGGAAGAATATTGTTCAAGATGGGGCCACACCTCCTCCTCAGCCATTCCTGGCGCTCTGGAAAATCAGCCAACCTCCTCTCGCTGGCACTGGCCCCGTTGGTCCAGGCTTCGAACACGAGGTGGACCCCAGTCCTGCTGTCAGGCAGTCCTGCTGCTCTGTTGTTGCTTCAGAGAGGCTTGGCGACTTGGCAAGCACTGCCATTCACGCCTCTCCCTGGTATTTAGGAGTGGTTACAATGATGGATGGTGGAGATTACTGCAGCGGCTGCCACAAAGCTAGGCTAATGTGTGGCCATCTTGGCTGGTGCCAAACCACTCCTCAAACATAGACTTAATCATTTCCACCCATTGTTGTAACAAGCCCCCCCCATTTATTGGGTCGGTCCGGTGTAGAACAAGATACAGATCCAACCACAGGCACTTATGTGGTTGTCCAAGGCTCCCCATTCTTATCACTACTCTTTATCAACAAACAATATCTCATGCCTCTCCTATTTCATAACCTTTTCTTTCGCTCCTTGGGAGCTAATTGCCAAATATACCACAAAGTAACTGGATTGCAAGGAACCTTCTTCACCATGTCCATTGTGCTCAAAGACCCGGAGGACCTGATGTGAAGGAGGTTAATTTCACAGGCAGCATAGTCCGCATCAGGTGCTTCAGCAAACTTCCTGTGTGTTCCCAGACCAAGATCTTGGTTCTGATAGTTTTTCATCCTCTGATGTTATTTTTCCCAGTTGGGTTCAAGGAAGGTCCTGCTTCCCCATCACATATAGTTTATCACTTCAAAGGCTTCCTGTTTTTAGGTCGAGCATTCAAGGCCTCTTGTATATACTTTAGTATGTACTTATATGTGTATGTACTTTGTGGGCTCTGGAGATCAGCCCTAGGACTTGTCTGCTTCCGCGTAGGGACTTTTTTTCTATTCAACTGCCTCTATTTAACTGCCTTGATAGAAAACAACCAGTAGAGTTCAGTAAAATACCAGAATTGCTTTCAGCTGAGGGACTTTCTTTTTTTAAGTTTTCTGGCAACTGCCTCTATTTAATTTTCTTGATAGAAAACGACCAGCAGAGGTCAGTAAAATATCAGAATCACTTTAGCATTCTCTAGATTACAGTCCATAGAAATGGTCTTCCATGAGCACCCGTAGACAATAATATTTTTTTCAAATCTTGTATTTTCAGTGATATGACCACCAAAGGCCCTGATTTTATATTAAAAACAGAGCTTTGGACTATACCATTTCCCTCTGAAAGGCAATATTTTTCTCCATGTTTTCACATACCTGTCGGGTCACGCAGTTCAGTGCTTACTTTCCCTTCATGTTAAAGAACAGTAGATGTTTCAGCACTCAGGCTAATGTGCTGCATAGCTAAATACATATAAGGTCCCAAAGGCGACACCGATTGCATTGTAAATGCTTGTTATACTGGGCATATTAGAGTCTTTGGCTAAACAGCTGTATTTTGTTCACTGATCTTTAATGAGACTCTGACACAAAGAACACAGTTCCTGTTCAGGTGCTATAACACTAGGCAATGCAGCACCATCTAGGGAAATAATTTAATACCTTGTTTCACAGGATGTCATTTTGTATGCCAAATTGCATATTTCTTGTGACTGAACATGCCTTGTAGTGTGCATTGTAAAGGGGTTCTTAGCTTTGTGTGACCAATGTTTATTATGAAGCAACTCAACGGTATCCATTCTTTCTACCTCGGGAGAAAGTAAGGCTGAATAGACCTGCTGGGATATGAGCCTGTGTCCATGGGGTCAAACTCCGATCTAGTGGCTGTACCTGGCCATTGTGATGTCAGTTGGTCCAATGTGCCATAGCCTTTGCATCTCTATGCTTTATAGTGCTCTAAAATGTAATGGCATGTGCTTCTGCATCCTGTGTTGCTATATTTTGTTTACTGCGCTATTCTAACGTGTGATAAATATTTTCCTACCCTACGTCATATCCTGAGCTAAATTATTATGCAGCCTCTGCTATAGCTACCCTATGTAATGTCCGTTGTTTTCTATTTTATGTCCTGTACTGAGGCATTGAGTATCCTGCACTATACAATACTATTCTTAGTTCTGAAGTATGGCATATAAAGAGCTAGGATTTGCCATGTCCTGTTATGTTGGTTGCTTGTATAGTGCTTATGCCACTCTAGGCAGCTTCTAATCAATAGGACGAATAGTGGGATCATGTGATATACGATGGAAGGAATTAGACACGGAGGGCTCCGGGTGAGAAAGAAACACAATAAAAACAGAAACGGTATTGTGCATGTAAGATAATTTAGGCAGCATGAAGTAAGAAACACTTACTTAATGGCAACGCTGTTGGATAAAGAATAGTGAGACACTTCAAAAATATGCCTAGGGATGCAAGAGCTCTATGTTCTCCTCCCCATAATCCATGTACCGCCCCAAAACAAATGAGGGCCTATGCAGTTCTCCCCCCATGCTAGCTGTCTTTCCTCAAAACATATATTGTGTCCTATGCAGAGCCAGTACCGTGAAATAATAGGGAGATTCAAAGGAGCTAATGGTACTTCCTTCATATCCGAAAGTGTTGGTATGCACAGCATGTGCTACTCTGCATCTTCATCTACTCCAGTGTGGCCCATCCAGTACCCAATGCCACATCCAGTGCCCCATGATACCATACCCTAAACCTTAATATGACAAAAACTTCTAAAATGTGCTCTAGTTTTCTAGTGTGCAATAAAATTACAGGACTCAGTAGACCTGCAGGCATTTTGGATGGTAAAGCAGCATCCATGCCATGGGCATTTCCTTCAGATTCTGCAGCAGCACCATATCAGGGAAGTGAATCTGCTTATTCCTCTTGCAGGTAGAATAGATGGCACAGGCCTACTACCAGCATCAGAAGGTCAAACCCTTGGGTAACATTTGCTATTTGACGCCCAAATCCAGTTGTAGTTGTGTGCAATGCTTTGTTCTTCCTCATCATCCACAGTGGTGCCATTAAATATCGACTCTTTAGCTGGTGCTGATGTTGGCCCTTCGTGACTCAAAGCTTGTGGCATGTTGGTAGCACTGTTTTGAATGATGCAGACTTCCTACATAGATGTCTATGGCTCCTAAGCAAAGAATTCATTTTTTTTTCCTTCAAGAAATGCTATTTTCAGTTTCACAAACATATAACACACCTACAAGTACAAGTTTCACAAAATAACACCTAATCATATCAAAACATGAATTACCCCATTTGTTTGCTCCAACCAATTTGAATGTGGCCTATTATACGCATATATATGGGTTTTAACACATAAGCATAGAACACTCAATTTTGTAAGTGCATTGTTGCAATACACATAGAGTAAGACCGTAGTGGTCCACATCCAAACACACAATGAGTGTCATAAACCATTGTCTGCAGATATCTGCTACGGTTCCTCATTCACACGAGCTAAGTATACTCGTAGTGGAGCCCCAATGTCTCTAGAATGAGAGGAGCAAAGCAGTGTGGAGTCATATACCTCTGGTGCTCTTGGCAGGTCGATAGATCCGTGATCCACTTGTCTCTACTAGGCCGTCAACCACAACCCCAAGCCATAGCAACCCTGCGTTTGCCTAGTAGTATTGCAGTGCACCAAATGTACAACTATTTTTAGGTACCTCCTTGACATACCCCAACAAGACCATCAATGGTGTCACCGTCAAGTCAGAATCAATCATTTCTTTCAATGTATCAGTAACCCCCTGCCAATATGAATATATTGGAGAGCATAACCCCGCCACATGTAGTCTACCAGTATCTCATTCATCACAATTTCCGCACTCCGTAGAGACACCATCCCCAAGCGTACCATGCTAATCAGTGTGTAGTAAATCCAATACAGATATTTTAAATGTATTCGCCTACATTTACCATTTGTTGACGCCGCTGGCAACAGTATGATCACTGTGCAACAGATATTTCAACCTTTAATTCCCTTTCCCATTTATTTTTAATATATACAGCCTCGTTTAGTATTTAAGTTACAACTTAATTACACATTCTAATTAATATTGTATTAGGGGAAGAGTTAGATATGACCATGGTGTGTACTGTTCCTTTCGGTGGCTCGTCAAGAAGGTCCCCCAAAGTGGCGCCTAAATGAGGATTTTTGTCTATGATATGTCATTACATCAACCACGGTCGCTCTTAATCCATCTAAGTACTCTTTAAATGATATGAATTTATTGTTTATAAAAAGGTCCCTCATTAACTTTAGATTGTTGTACTGCAACTGTTGCTTGGGTCCTCTTTCAGGGGTAATTCCCGGGTTATCAAATAATGGAATTAAAGATAAGTGTGTTTTCTCAATATAGAGTCCTTCATTGTTGTAGCTGTCCGAGGATGGAAGCATATCACATAAAGTTGAGCAATGTATTACCTCTGGTATGGTGGCTGCCACACTCATTCATTCAATCTTTTATATACGTTTTGAACAGCAACCATACCTTCTCAAACCTGCTCATTCTATCATTGACTATCAGTAGCGGCCCGTCCCCTGCCAAAGTGGTAGGGCGGGCAGGAGGAGGGAGGTGGTGAGGGGGGCGCGTACAGGACAAAAAAATTAAATAAAAATAAAATAACTTACCTGAACGCTGCCGCCATTGCACTCTTCCAGTCGTCTTCTTCTGGGCACAGGCTCCCAGACTGCACTGCAGCCAATCCTGGCGCTGCATGAAAGCAGCATCAGGATTGGCCTGAACGCTGTCAACTTGCGCTCCCAGGCAGACTGGGAACCTGTGCCTTCCCTCTGCGTCTCCAGCCCAGCAACGCAGCTGGGGCTGAATAGAGCTTCAGTGCACATGACAGTTTGGCCGGCCTGATATGGCTAGCTAAACCGTCATGCGCACTGTAACAGTGCCCACCACTCCCTCACCAGCAGTGTCATACCCCTGGACCCACCCCCAAGACTCGTCAGAGTCCTGAGGGCATGTCCAGGGGGATTAATAAAACAACAATGAAATGGTTTAAAACCCATTTTATCATCACTTTCTTTTGAGGGTGGCAGCAGGGGGCGGTGCTCCTCCTTCCTAATAGAAGGGCCGCCGCTATTGGCTATTGCTGAAAGTTCTCCATTGCACTCCATTGTGTAAATGTTCAAAGTCTTCACCCACCACAAGTGCATTGACAGAGCAGAGTGAAGTCTCATCAAATGTGCAGCAGACAATCTAGCCAGCAACAGAGCTGAGGTTTCTTTGCAAGTTGGTTTCATAAGCTGGTAAGTGCTGTGTTTCACTGGTCCTCAAACATTATCATCATGGTATGGAGTGAAGGATGAGTTCATGTAATTTTTTTTAATATGGAACAACATTTTTTTCCATTAGCATTAGGTGTAAGTGCAGGACCAACACATGCGGACCGGTGCGGCAGCTTCGCTTCAGCCTTTCTAGCGTCAAAGTAACGGAACATTGCTTTCAGGCTGGGCAGAACAAAATCCCACCTCATTATTATTTTGTTGGTATTTTCTTGATTTGCGCACATATTGATGATTTTTGTGGTTCACGTTTCCTCCGAAATCACCTTTTCAGAAATTAGAGTCTGTGATTAGGCTATAAGTTATTAAATGGTGGTGAAGGCAAGCAATCACTTTCTTTGCCGATTATACAATAAAATGATTCTGTCCCTTCTTGCTGCCTCTTTGCTGGACTTCCTCTTTGCCTGGTGCAGCAATTGAGGCCAATGGTAAGCATAATCTTGACACAATCTTCCCTGCTCAGCAAATTGCGCTTGGAAATTTGCCCCAACAAGGGGTGGGCTGCATGACGTGTACCTGTTGCAGCCAACATCAACAACTCCCAGAACAAAAATCAGGATTGCGAAACAGTGGGGCTCTGCAGGAGGGAATTATGTCATGTAATGTTTTCTAGTCATGCCACATCTACAGTACAGCAAAATTGTCATTGATAAGGAGAGCCTGGTTTATCGGTCTGGGTTTATGACAGAGCCATTCAATGTAGATCAGTGGGACAAGTAAGTAGATTTGCTTTAAAGCTATCCAAAGCTTTGTGTATGGGCGATGAACCCAGTCTAGGACTGGGCATAACTTGGAGCATGTGTTTATAGTGTTCTATGTTGGCAAATCCAAGGCCTCCATCTACCTTGTCCGTATGAACAACGTGGATCTAGATACCCTCAGAGCTTTGTTACTCCAAATAAAAGCTATAGGGCCTCATTTATGAGGTTTTACCATAGGGCAGCGACACAGGCCTCCCTGCTGCGCTGCGCTACAGTAAAAGAAAAGGGCCGCAATGCACCTTACCTATCAGATACGGCACATTCCTGTCCTTTTCCCCTGCGCCGGCGCACAATGGGCTGCCGTGCGTCAACGCAGGCACCTTTGCACCATGGTGCAAGGGTGCCTGCATTGTGGCATGATTATTTTTGTGCAGGAAGGGAAGCCTTCCTGCACAGAAACAATCACAAGAGGCTTTTTCCTCTTTCTGTAGAAAAAGAAAACTAGGAGAAATAAAGATATTTCTCCTTGTTGTAGCTCCCTGACGCCTCCTTGGGGAGGGGTACGTTTTTGGCACTGACTCAGATTTACGATTTCTCATAAATCAGGGGCAGAGTCAAAAAGCCATGGATGTTGCTGGAAACGCCCCCAGCAACACCCATTGCATGCCCCTTTAACGCAGAAAACTGCGTTAAAGGAACCCATATTTACGAGGCAGCATTAAGCCAAAAAAAGTGGCTTAGTGCTGCCTCGTAATTCTGGGGCAGGCGCCTGCGCCACAGAACGTCCCAAAAAATGACGATCCGGCGGCGCAAGGGACCTCATAAATGAGGCCAATAGTTTGTATTTCTGGACCTGGGAAATTGATGAGCTTGGGAAACCTAACTGGGCGAAGTTTGCATAATGTATCAGGGTCTAGGGAAGAAATCATGTTGACAGTTGTGATTCTGCACATCCATGAAATTTCCAGTTTGCCATCTATTCACTTTGCCCCATCTATATAGACGTTTGTAGAGATACTTGGGGTGGCGGAATGTTAAAGTGAAATACTTTTTTATCCAGATGTGCAAATAGATCCCTAAGTATTTTCTAGAATCTGCAATCCAGCTTAATCCATGCATACTGTTGCAGAGAGGTTTTCCAAGTATCTTCTTAGAAAACCTCTCTGAGGTTTCCCTTCCCTGTGATTTGGCATAATTTATTTTAAAGTCTGACCTACTGTGAACTTAGAGAGGCTTTAGAGCCCGCCCACTGCTTACCACTGATTGACTTTGTCACTATCATTAGCATGCTTTTCATTCATTGCCTTATGTGGGCTTGCCTTCATCTTCTGTGTTCGCCCCTCCCCTTCCCTCTTTCCTTGTGTCCTTCCTCTTTTAGGGAACTATTTTTTGTTTTAATTGAGCACTCCACCATAGTGCATGTGTTTTTCAGCTGTCTCCCTCGTGTACTTATCTTCCCCTGCTCCGCCACGCTCCATGTTACTCCCTGTCCCACACGTGCTCCTCTCGGTTGCACTCGCCCTCTTGTGCTTCTTCCCCTCATGTCGCTTTGTCGCTCATGGGCTTCTCCTGGGAGTGGTGTTTCCCCCTCCTACCTGCTTGCTTCCAATTGCTGACCCCTCATCAGCTCGCTCGTCATTGCTGCCCTCTCCTTCCACCTGTAGCCTTTTTTTAAATTAATGAATGTATCATTTTTGTGGAGGACCATGCAGCAATTTGTTTTATTTAGTTCTCTAGCTATGTTTTTAAATAAATAAAAACATGCCATTTGTGTGCTTTTTGCCATGCTTTAAAGCATCTATCCGATGCTGTACAGCATAGCTAACAGGCATTGGTAAAGCCAATATGTCTCAAATGTGAAACCAATTGGCTTTGTCAATGCTTGTTTTTGCTGGTGTGATACCATGCTATATGCTGAGAATGCTCCTTCCCCAGCACATTAACACACAGTCCATGCAGTCCTGGGGGTGCTGGAGCACCATGTTTTTTTTATTGTTTATTGATACAAATGCAATTCAACAACTGCCTTAAAAGCATTAGAGTAATTTGGAGGCAGCCAGAGGTGACTTCTGTGACCCTTGGAACTCAGCTTGCTACTCCTGGTAAATTTCTTGCGACCTCCGTATTAATGTAAGTAAACATGTTAAAGTGGTTTATTATAACCATATGTTATCTAATGCAAGCAGCCATGTTCTTCTGAAATGTACACCACATAATGCCCCCTTGCGTGCAACAATACCCTTTGCTCTCAAGGGCTTATCGTCCAGTAGTTCCTCGCTGCACATTGCCCAGAGTCCCTGATGCACGTCATCCTGTACTCACCAGCTCACCAACACTTTATCCCCCCCGTTGCACATCATTCTGTGCCGCTGTGATGCAGAATGTCTTGTGCCACACTTTCCAGCCCTTCCCTGCATACGGTTAGGTTCTACTACTCTTCTGTGAACAAGGATGCTTGTATGCTGTTGTTCTGTGATCATAGAAGCTTTTATGTCTGTGTGAATGGACAAGGATAGGTACAATGGTCTGCGCGCCTGTACTTCCTCTGTGTGTACATGTATGTCAACTGTGTGTCGCTCTGTGAACTTGAAAACGCACAATGTCAAACATTTTGATTTTAACAATGCTTGTTTCATTTTATATTTAAAATATAAAATGCTCTGGCGATGCTGGCCCTCGCCTACCATCAGGCTTGTCACGCCCCCCTTTTCACTGACCAGTAATATTCTGTCAGAGAAGTCCATACATGTGTTTAAGAGCCCTGTGTTTTTGGGAGCAGATCACCCAATTCAATTGAAAAAATGCATTTATCAGCTAGGCAAAAATTTGACCAGGGAGGATGTCACTGTGAAATGGGACAACACTCACTTAAGAAGTATTTTTTAAACTTATACAGAGTAAGATAAAAGTGTGTCATGTTCATATCTAAAATGAAGAGGTACAACAACATGTTTTAATGTCCTACAAGGAGTAGAGACTAGAAGACATGACCCAATATCTATTGATCTCTCTCTCGTTCTCATATCGAACATTAGGCTTTGTATAACTGGAATCAAAGTCAACCACACAGAAAAAAGAATTAGTGGAGATTGAACTGCCTGAAATTAGTACCGAGACCTTTCACTGCTGGAGGTAAGGTAAAATGGCATAACCCTTTCCCTGCCTTTACAACAATAGATACAATAAATATACGTTTCACGTGCTGTGGGATTGATGCTCAGTTATCAATTAAAGGACATTTTAATTGTAGTTCTGGCAGCAATGGCATTACATTGAAACACTTTGTAATGTTTTTGTGTTTTTCTCCTTCGTCGTTTGTGTGTAAAGGAAGCACGGGCCAAAAATGTTTCCCCAACTTTTCTTGCTTAGCAGATCTGGCGTTTTGACCTCTGCAATGCCTGCAGCGTGTTGATCAGACACGGCCACATGTGCACTGTTTAAAAGGCGAGGCATTTTATTTTCAAATTATCCTAACTAACTCTGTGTTCAGATTTCCTGCACACCTGAAAAAAAAATCCAGAGCAGACAGAACCCTCCACCCCCTCTTCCACAAAGAAATGAAGAAAATATTATTTGCATAACATATCACCGCAATCCAATACCTTCTCACTGAGCACTTATTTCACACCCAGACCCTCTAGAATCTCCTTCTCCCAAAGACCTAAATCTCTTGTTATGGCCACTATAATGTGACTCACCATCTTTTTTAGGTCTTGCCTAACAGCCTACGCAAGGGATCTGGTTGCAAAAGACCTATTGTGAACTTACAGTGGGCTAACAGCACACCCACTGCTTACAACCGGTTGGCTTTGTTGTCACTCTTATTTGCTTCCTTCTTATTTGATGGCTTTCCTTGTCCTATCTTGGGTTTGTCTATCCCCTTGAGCCAGGCGCGCAACACCCATTGGACTCAAAGGGCTTCAGCCCCCCCCCCCCCGTCGTGTGCGGCAGCCCGGGATGAGACACCTTCCCGGGCAAAAAAGCAGCCGCACCCGAGCACTTCACAGGTCTTTAAACGACCATTTGCATGTTAATGAGGCCTTGCTGTTGTTTCACCCCTTCTAATAGCCCCTGCAGCTCCACTCAACCAATTGCTTAAAGTTCAGCTCCCCCCTAAATTTTTGCTCAGCCCCCCCCGAAATTTGGCTCTAGTTGCGCCTCTGCCTGGAGCATACCCTCTTTACCATACATTTGCTTGCCTGACTTGTATCCTTTTTTGCTCACGTTTAGGAAGATCTTTTGTTTGTTTTTGGTCAAGCACTTCATGAAAGTGAAAGTAATTTACACCCCTGCTTGCGCTCTAATTTGTTCTCTTCCTTCTGCGCTTCCCCATGCGCTGTATTGTTCTCTCCCTTGTCTGCTTCTCCGCACCCCGGAAAACACCCCACCCTATATTGCTCTCGCCCTCATGTGCTTTTCCTCCCCTGAAAACAGCCCAATGCTCCATGTTGTTCTCTCACTTGTGTGCACTCTGTGTTGCTCTCTTCTTCGTGCCCTTCCCCCTTGCAAGGCCACACCACCCTCTGTGATATGTGTTGCTCTCTTTACCATCTGCGCCCTCATGGAAATCCTCCATGCTCTGTATTGCTCTCTCCCTCATGCGCTTTCCCTCAAGGCAAACCCACCCCTCCCGCCCCATAAACAGCATTAGCAAAGCCAAAAGATCCAAAAGGCGAAACCTATTGGCTTTGCCAATGTTTACTTGTTCTGTGCCCTGTTGCCTTGTAGCTAGGTTTGAAATCTATAAATACTACATGTACATGCGTGTTAGGAGTGGCTTTTGCTTAAGTAAACAAATTGTTGATCCTGAGTCTATACTCATCATTCGTACAGCCTGTTAATGACTAGTAAGTGTAAATGAACTATTTAATGAGAAAATAAACTCATAGTTTACTGAACGGAATGATGATGTTGCAGCGGAACCTTTTTCTTTCTGGTTCCTCTGGTCCCATACACCGAATTCACTAACTTAGTCACTTCTCTCTTTTCACCCACAGAGGCGATGGTCCTTCGATGGACTTTGCTTCATCGCAGTGAGGGGTGAGAAATCAGGGTGTCGAACTGTTGGCCACCCAATGAAAACCAATAATTGGTAGCCAACTCACAGATTAGAGATTGAGTTTAAATGCACTACTCTCAGAACCATGCTATAAACATAGTGTATTGCAATTGGAAGATCAAACCTCCCAAAGAAATTAAATCGAACAGAATTTATGCATACTATAAAATCTGCTGTGGCTACACAGAACAAAAGCCTGATGTTCTGAAAATATTCTATTTCTCTGTCACTCATTAGAAATCAGATAATTATAAGCACAGTTTCTGTGGAATGAAAATTGAGACACAATTAATAAAGACTCAGACAAATCTTAGATAATTTGGTTATTGTATTAAAGGTTCAGAATTAATGCATATAAGTAACATTTTAACCATTTCAGTCATGACTCTTACAGCAAGTAGAATAAAACTAGACATTTAATCAAAATAAATCTATTGCTTAATAAAAGAATCTATAAAGAGGATGATTCAGATGTAAATTTCCGATCACCAGCAAAGGTGAGAGGACGATTCAAAACAGCAAAGTTAAAGTCTAGTCTCTCAGCAGACAGCTCCAAATCATCCAGCAGGCAAAATTATCAGCAAGGAGGAAGTGGCAAAGGCACGAAAAGATAATAAGGCAGGCAGTCAGCAATGTAGGATGGAGACAAAGGGGGATAAGGCGCGGAGGCTTTGGAGGATATGGGGAAAAAGCAACGCCTCCTCCTTGGAAAGCCACTTTTTATACTTCATATTGTCCATTTGTGACATCATTTGTCACCATACAATGGTCTGATCGTCATGTGATCATTCTTCCACTCATCAGGTATAAAATTGATACTCCAACATATTTTCCCATGTTTCTCATGAGAAACAACTGTCCATTTTGTCCACACAGCTTAGTTGACAAAGAGCTTATTTACTTTGTTGCTCTTCATGAATAAGGTCGAAGGGTCAAGTTCCCATCAAATCACTCACAACGAAGTACTAGAAAAAGCATCTATTGATTTAAAAATGTTGCATAATAAGGACAGATAATGCAACATTTCAGGAAATGTAGCAACCATTCCTTACCTATGCTATGAAATAATGCAGCCTAGGGAAAAAGGCAATTTATTTTAAAGTCAGAACTTCTGATTTAGTAAAATAAACTCATAATTAAGTTTAAGGAAAATGAACTAAATCAAGCATATCACATAGAGAAAAAAACGTTTACCAGTGATTCTTGCATAGAAATGTTCAACTCTAATTATGGCCTACTACTACAATTTCATAAGCACATACATGTAAATTATTTTTAAAACTCATTATGATAAAATCGTTTTATGTAATCTAAGACTCGAAACTTTCAGCATAAATGCTTGACACTGGCAGTCATATTTAATGTAACATGAATACACAGCAACTCTATTACCTTCACTGTAATGCACCATAGCAAATGAAAAATTGGTGCTAAGACTCTTCATTAATATTTGCACAATTGTGTGTCAGGCACACTTTGTGAAAGTAATAAGGTAATCAGTTAATAAACATGTTAAACTCATTATTCTAATAATCTATTTTTATAAATAAAAGCACACTTTTATTGTGCTGATACTTAAACTTTTCTCAGTTTCAGTGTTATTTTTCTCGACTTGTGCAAACTTCACATTAGAGTTTTGTTGTTATAGTCATTTTTTATGTCATGTAAAGAATGATCAACTTTTACACAGCATCAATGTCAAAGTACCTTTTGACTGTTTTTAGCTCAGTGTATAGTCACTTATGACTTAAAACAAGAGGGTGAACAGGCTTACTGGTAGCCCTATAGGCCAGTCTTTTAAAAGCGTTTGTTTAGACAATCCATGATCAAATACATGATAAAGTACACAAAGTAGGAGGTGGTGTCATTATGGTGGAGATATTTGCATACAATTGCTACAATATTCATGACAACAATAGACAAGTAGATTCTGGCAATGCCATGCATGATACATTTCAAATCCATCCGTACATATACTTCTGTGGATTTAGAAGCCCATTTCTCTGATTATGTCATTGGGTTGATTCATAGCAAGACTTGCATTTTCGTGGACATCGCAATAGCTTTTAGAATTCTAATAAAGATGGTGAAGAAACGTATATTGCACTCTATAGGGAGAAGTCTCTAAGTGTTGTTAAAACATGTTGCCTGCAACAAAACTAGAACAGTAACCAAGAAGCACATGAAATTATATTTTTAGTTAAGACTTCAATTTGTGAAATGAAGACTTAAATCTTAAATTGTCAGCTTAACAGTATCAGAGGTAAGCACTGTGTGCCCATTGCAGTGAACAATGGGAGGGGTGTTAGAGAGTTGTAGGGTGCTGTGATTAGTACCAAAAATGTATTCATGCAAACAACAAACTCCAGTATATGTATTGAGTTGAATTTCCCACTGTGATCCAATAAAGAGTCCCAATGGCCTTGGTCACATGATCACTCCTGCTAACACTAGCATTAATACCCACCTGTGTTCTGATCCACTTGAAGAATCTTTTGGGTTTGTAACGGTCCAATAAATGGAGCCAACATAGGCAGATCTTAGTGCTTGTTGCTTTCAGGTGTACATCAATTATATGAAACATTTTCAACCACATCCACTTTTGAAAGTTGTTTATAGTCACATTACCAATGTGGGGCTTGATAGTAAGAAGTTTGTTTGATAGGCTCTTCCCAAGTTTTACTTTAGGTCAAATAGGAGTCCTAAGGGCACATTAATTTCTTCTAGATCCAAACGGCATCTCTTCCGGCTTCCCACAATTTGATTGGACTCAAAAGCTACGCAGATTTTCAGACTAACTGCTGGAGCCATACAGCATCAAAGTGCTCTGTGCATGATCGGTGTAAGACTGAAAGCCCAAACCCAACTGAGAGTCAAAGGCAGGTAGAAGAAATAAGAAAAATCCTGCCGGATCCCATTGTCTTATTCTTTGGAGGTCCCTGCTCAGATTGATGCATAACATTAGGTAGAATGTTTTTCTAACCATGACAGTAGTAAGCCTTCCATTCCAACCACAAATGTAAGCCAGTGTAGAAGGAGCAGATGTCTACTCTGTAAAATGCTCATCCAAATTCAACAGCGCCAACATAGATCGCATCTGGACTATGGATGGTAGAACACGTCTATCTATAAAATTCACAAATGCAGCCTCCATGAAACTGATATAGCCCCATTCACCTGAATAGTGTGGCAATCCAAATATGCTTTTAATTTTAGCCAACTAGTGATCACCTTTTGAGAATCTTACCAAGGACTGCTTGGGGACGCTTGAACTCAGTTGCTTTGTTTGGGACTACTATTCCCAGAAGTTCCGAGGCCCAGGTGAAGGAGGTGGCCAAGGTATATTTGTTATGTTATGTTATGCTAATTTGTAAAGTGCATGGCTACCCAAAGGCATCCCAGCGCTGAGTGAGGCTTTGCCCTTGGAAGGCAGCGCAATACTGAGCAAGATGACTAGAGAGGATATAGCCATGTTTTGAGCATTCTCCTGAAGCAAAGCTCATTCATTTAATTTCTGAGTTCAACTGTCATGGACAACCAAAGTTTTGGAGTCGGGTATGAGAATGACCTGCCGCCCCATCTTTGAATTCAAGGCACTCTCAGCATTGCGTATTAGAGGATCTTAAAATCCTATAAGGAGTGTATGGAACCAAAAGGTCCATGATCAGAGAGGGGCTGCTCCGATTTGTTGCTCTATGTGCTAGACATAATGTATTAAACTTTATTCTTACTGGGTGCCGTGAAGAGTGCCTAGCGCGTTTTTTGCTGAGGAGTATTTTGGCACGTTAAAGATCAGTTTGGCTTCCAGATTCTGGATTAATTGGAGTCTTTTGATAACAGATTGAGGGGCACCCAAATACAGGGAGTTCCCATAGTGTCAGAGCCTGCACTACTATTCTCCTAGAGGTGGTAGATAGAATGTCAAGGATTTTTTGTAGGGTTCTGATCATTCCGAAACAGGATGCTGGAAGTTTTTTTGCCTGTGTTTCCATGAATAAGGCTCTGTCGAGCCACAGTCCTAGGCTCTTAATGGGTGTAATGGGGGTCCTAGGCATCCTGGCCATGCAATATTCATTGGAGGGTTTGGTTTATTTCCTAATACCACCACTTTCGCTTTATCTCCATTCAGCTTAAGTGAATGAGTTGCCATCCACCATGCAACGTTTTCCTAGGACGGGGATAGATGTTGTTGAATTTGCCCTGTTTCTGAGGATGAGACAACCCGTTGAGTGTCATCGGTGTAACACACGATCGACACTCCAAATTCCTTGACAATTTCTGCTAACGGATTGAGATAAATGTGGAACAATGTTGGGCTCAGCAAGAAACCCTGTGGGACACCACATTTTATAGTGAAGACTTTAGAATAGCAGGGGGGGCTGCCAGATTTGAAGGACCTGTCCTAGGCTAGTGTCCTACCAACTTCCCCTGCCATGTCAAAGTATTTTTAATGCCAAATAGCTGGTATCCTGCCACTCTCCCTCACCACTCTCTGGGCCATTCTTGCCTCTGGGCCACCCTTGCCTCTCCCTATCTAAAAGCATTGCTCTCAAGTAATGAGCACAGAGTTGACGTTGCACTGACAGCAACTCTCACTGAGCAGGGTGAACATGGGTAGAAAGCAGTCTTTGCAGATTGTAGCTGAAATGTCATAAGGCCTGCGAAAAGAGAGCAGGCGGAGACAGTTGTATATAACCTGGCATTCCACCCCTCTGTTCCGATCTCTGGAGGCCTTTTCAAGATGGGGGAAAGACTGGCTTCCCTGTGATGTCACAACTGTGGAAGTACATTTTTTTCTCCGTTGTTGTGACACAATGGCAGTGAATAACAGGATTTCTAATTTGCTGTTCATGGCTCCCCAGACACAACATAATGGTTTTCAGAAGGCATGAGGTAGAAAGACTGCCAAGGTGACAACCGGACTCGGGCACGCCACACTTATGGCGGACATGCCGGTCCTCGCCACCTTTTTTGGGAAGGACAGGGCTGGTGGCGGCTGAGGGTGTCGAGGCCAGCACCAGCCCCGATTGATTGTGTCCCTTAGGGGTTTAACCGGGGGGGGGGGGGGCATGACCCGGAAGCACTCAAGTGCTTCCGGGCCATTGGGAGGCAGGTTCGAATCTGGATCCTGCCGGTTCGTCCTGAAGCTCGCTCCCCACATAAAAGAGGGAGTGGAGTGGCGGTACTGCCTTTTTCCCTCACCGCTCCACCACAACGGAAGCTATTGTCCAAAAGAGGGCGAATTTTATGGCTTCGCCCTTCGCCTGGTTTCAGCGTCAACCACCCCATTTTGTGCTGCAATGGCGGGTCATTCGGGCTGGGAGCCGCACGGGTTAGAGTTGCTCATCTGACCCGCATGTGTGGGAGCGGACCCAGTTCGGGAGGCCTAGGTGAGAGTGGGCATGTTGGCAGGGGTAGGTAGTTTTGCCAGCGGGGGTAGGGAGACGTTCTGGTCAGTGACTTGGGCTGACTGGAGCTGGGCGGCCAGGTCCGAGTCTCGGCATTTGACCTGGGGTATGGCCTGGGAGGTTGCATGTGGGCAGACAGAATCCACAGCAGACGCACAGAGTGGCATCAATAGAAAGAGAGAAATGCGCCGATGGGAAAGTGTGAGAAGGCACGAATAGCGTAACATTTTAAACTGAATTCCTGCTTGGTGCTTCTTGGCTTAAGAAATAATTGTTCTCAGCATTTTATACAGATGTTCTTCATTCATTCCAATCGGGCCGGCAAGACGCCCTGGGAGATTACATGATTTGTTTAAAGATTAATCAATGTAAACATATGGGGCAGCCAGGTTTTTTTTTAGCTTTCTTGTGCCAGAGACAAAAACTGGAGGGGCAGAACCTGGAAGCTGGGGGATCCTGGTTCGAGCATGTGCAGGGACGCTCAACATCCTGCGATTCTGTGTGGGTCACCCGGTGCTTCATGGAGCGAGGGTGTCTGTCTGTTTCGTGGCTGGCGCTCATGTGGGGCTCCCTGTGCCTCATGGTCGAGTTTGCGCTTTGTGAAGTGCACAATCCGATCTGCTTGGGTTTTCATTTTGGGGACTGATTCCAACAGGTCTGGACTATGCGGTCGGATCGTCCTCGTGGCGTGTCATGTCGGTGAACGCCAGGTGGCATGTTCGGTTGTGTTGCGGGTTTGGTCCAGAGTCGGACAGAGGTGGGAGCGGACGGGCGTGGCCATGTGAATCTCTTTGTGGGCTTCTTGCAGGGCACAGCCCGGCGCCTTCTGCAGGCGTCGTGGCCACTCACTCACTTAGGCGTGCTGCTGTACACTGGTCTGAGGATCGGCCCG
Source organism: Triturus cristatus (assembly GCF_964204655.1). NCBI lineage: Eukaryota > Metazoa > Chordata > Amphibia > Caudata > Salamandridae > Triturus > Triturus cristatus. Next base: position 1,327,725,393 of record NC_140591.1, read on the forward strand.
AGGACTAGCGGGGGCTTGACTCGGGGTCCTGCTGGAGCCTCGACTGGAGGAGCTCTCATGCAACTGCGGCTTCCCTCTCTTTGGACTGCCGGTGTGTGATGTGACAGCCAGAGCTGCGGACTGTGGAAAGGGGGACGCGGGTTTGAGTCTCGACGTCGGCTCATCATCTTGTGATTCCGGGCAAGTCACCTGATCTCCCTATGCCTGTGTTGTGTTGTAGTCGGGTTGTGTGACTGGTGCAACTGTGGGGCGTGGAGTGTTGCCTTGGCAGAGGATCAATGGGGGAGTGATTCATTGTTCTGGTCTTTAGGGCCAACCACTCTCTGGTGAGATGTGTTCGGAACAGTTGCATGTACTGTTTGCATTGGGTAAGCCACTGTTCCAAGTTAGCCCTACGCGAGGAATTCAAATGGTTTCACACCTCACGTACCCCCATCCTGCAAATGAGAGTGCCCTGGAATTATTGCTTTGACGTTGGTGTGCAGTGAATTGAGTTCAGAGCGTTTTTTATGTTGTTGTGTTCTTGCTGGATTCTCGCATTTTGGAACGGGTGTACGTGTTTTGGAGTGTACTGATTTGTACGGAGTGAGTCCAGAGTTTCTGGATTAGTCGTGGCTTCCATGCTGAAGTTGTATGATCTTGGGCAAAAATTTAGTTTCACTGGAACTCTTTTGCTTCACTATCACAAGGTAGGCACTTTCACCCCCCACACCCCTTTTCTTCCTTTTCTCCTCGAGGGGCAGGCAGGTTGAGGCTGTTTTGCATGATGTGGACCACGTGGGAGTAACTGTGAGTGCTTGGCCAGGAAATCTGTTTGTGACAGCTCGCCGGCCCGCCGGGTTGGCTCACAGAGCCTGGTTTTTGTGATGGTGGTACGTTCAGCCGATGCCCATTTGCTGGGATCCACGCCTGGAGGGAGGGTGGATTACCCGAGACACGAAAGCCTGGCGCCTGGTTTGTCTCTAGGAGGTCCACTTTTGTTGTTGTTTCAACATGCAAATATTGATGTGCCCCGTTAATATTTGAGCATCGGTTTTTGTTCATCTGGTTATAAGTTTTTTTGCTTGGGTTATCTTGTGTGTTGGTGGGCTAGTGTCCTGGCGGATTTTGTGTTGATGAGGTGTTAAGCTGGAGAGACTAGCTTTGCAGTGTGGCGGATGGCATTGCGGCTGGATAGCAGGTATTCAGTTGGGTTTTTTCGGAGGCGGGCAGTCTAGTGGCATCGGTTGTTTGTGGCTTGGACTAGTATCTTTATGGGGAAATTCCGAATGTTGTTGGATTTGTCATGCGAAGGGCGACATGGTGATTTTGCATGTCTTGGACAATGCCATCTCAGAGAATACCTTCCACGGGGTTTGGTGGGGATCAAGTATACACGTGTGTGTATTGTCAACATACTGGAGTGTTTTTTCTTTGCCGTGCAATTGTGCAGCACTCGACCTGTGGATTGCAGTCGCCTTCTGGGCAAGCATGACCAGGTGGCCAATGGTTTGCAGACTCATGTGATAGCAGTTTCGCTCCTCTAGATGCTGCTAGTGGTGTCTTCTTGTCACCATTCTTCTCATTAATGTGGTTGGGTTGCATGTACACAGGGATTTCGAGGAAAGCTTGTCTTGCATAGTTGGAGACCTGGCTTCGGGGGTCTGTACTTTTTAGCCTTGCTTTCATGAGTGACTGGAGGGATGTTTTGGGATTGACTGAGATTTATCCCCAGGGCAGGAAGATAGTTGATGGAGAATATTAAAGGTGGTATTGGTTGACCATTGTTGTAGTGCTCTCTGAATCGGTGAACGGAGTGGAGTGAACTCATCTTGAGAGGTGGCCAGTCAGGCCTGGAGCCACATCTCATCACCCTGTGTGAGATGAAGCTGACCTGTGTATTATGTATCCTTGGTACATTACAAGCTAACAATTGTGTTGTATCGCTCTGAATCAGTTGTTATTAATCACTGCTGTGTATGGGCATTCCGGGGATGACGCGTATGGGTATAGTTGGGATGTGGGGTTTTAGGTGTTCCATTTTCCTTTAAGGAGGCACAATTGCGCCACTGCATAGTTATGGGATCTTGTAGAAAATGTGGTGCAATAAACAGCCGCTAAACTCAATAGTTCCCAAAGGCTCAGGAAGGCTGAGTAATTTATTCATATGTGAAAGCACCTAGAATTTATTCTCCGCTAAGGACCGCCTCAAACTGAAACCAATGTGCTGCATGAAGAATTAACTAATTCCCAGGGCGATATCATAATCATGCCATGCTCTCCTCTTTGTTTGGAGGTACTGTGTCATCAATTGCACGTGTCGAGGGTGAGCGAGTTCAGGCAAGGACTAGACCCAGTCACAACAGCTTTATAAGTGAGCCGATTAATTATAATGAAAGTGCGGGCTGGCAAGGGGCTGCTGTAGGTCAACATCATCTGTTTCTGGTCCCACCTCCTTAATCTAAAAGCGTGAGGGTAGTGACTACCCACATGCAGGGTGCAAGACTGTGTCCTGAGTGGGACTGGCCACCTTTTTTACTTCCAAGGAGGTAGCTCTGGGAATATTTTGCATTAGGGGGAGGCCCACTCATTGGGGATAATTTTGCCATGTTAGGCACCAAGCGGTAGTGGTGCAAGGAGGACCCAGGAGCGTAAAGGTTTGGGGTGCTCTTCACAGCTCTCTGGTGCTCACAGAAGTCACCTAGTCACCCAAGTGAGTGGTGGCTTTAATTGGGTGCTGGACAAAGGGGGAGATTTCTCACGCTTTCTGTTATTAATTTCAGGCATATGCCACAATAAAACAGCTCACAATGTGAGTCGCTCATGAGTGGGGCGAGCGGTACGGCCGTCTGGTGTCATTTGAACAGGAAGGGTGCTAGGAAAACATGGAAGCGCTCTCAAGCAAGGTTTCGGCTTCAGGTCAGGTGCGGCAGGATAGAAGTTCGCCGTTGTGCGCTGGTCGACGAAACCCCGCCCAGCTCAGCCCCGCTTGAGGGGCCAGGTGAACTAGAAAGATGGATTGCTGGTCATTCTATTTGTGAGCAGGGTGTTTTTTTTAGCAGCCAGGTACGCGGAGAGCCCGACGGGCTGGTTGCAATGCTCTTTGCATGGGCAGGGAGTTTGCTCTGGGAGAGGTTAGACCAACATTGTTGAGGCTCTGGCCTCCGAAATAGGATGGTTGGCACGGAGGTGCCCACAAACAGCCTGGCATGGTCCCCCATTATTCCGCTGTTTCCAGTGGCTGGGGGAGGGCCTTGTGCCACTTGGTTAAGTGAATAGTTAGGCAGAGCGATAAGTTGCTCGGGTTCCCACACAACGTACCATGAGGCCAGGTTCTCGCTACAGGAGGGTGCGCACCTCATTAAAAAATAGGAAGGGATGGTCAGCGAGCCTACTCTAGCACTGTGGGCAGTGATAAGGAATAGGGCATGACCTTGGAGCGTTGGGGGGGGCCAGATAGTCGGTCAACTATACTGGCCTGGGAGGAGGAGCCTAGCGCGCAACCAAGATGGCCGCGTAGGCTTACGGCTCTCGAGGGCCTCCGCAACCTCCCACGTCTATCCTGACTAAATCCTGGTTAATTTGACGGGCTTTTGCTGATGAACTTGCGCTGAGGTGCCACCCGTTTTCCAAATTCAGATCGGACGCCGGGAACCCGAATGGTTGCGCCCCGAAGTTTGCGGCCTGCTATTGCCTTGGTCCCGATCTCGAGTTGGTGAGGTGCCCGGGTACGAAGTGAACAACAGCGGCATGCTGGGCTTGACCTGCCACGTACCCCGCACTTTCACTTTCGTTTTCAAGTTTGTTTTCTGATACCGGCTGAGGGACTTTGGTGTTTCAGAGGAGTGCGGATGGCGGAGTGTCTGGCCTGACTTTCGGACTATACACGGGCTTCCTGTCTGCGACTGCTGTGTTCCATTGAATTAACTACCTGGTCCTTGTCCCTGGTGCTGGCGGGTGCCGGCCTTGGTGGCCTCTGGACGATGGCGGCGAGACTAGACGGAGACAAGTCGAAACCTAAGTCAACCCGGAGGGGCGCCTATACTCAGGTCAATAACATGGATCGTTATGTGCAGCCAAAGGGATCCCCTAGTGGCTCGAATAAATCGCCTGAGAGGTCCAAAGAGGTCTCGGGCCCATCGTCAGAATTGACCTTGCAGGACGTCATGGGCGCCATTGAGGAGATGAAGGCTGCTGTGGGTCAGCGGTTTGATACCCTGGCTCATAAATTGGACGCGGTCCTGATCGATGTGAATTTGGTCCGGGCCGACCTGTCCAAAACTAACGAACGGGTCGACTCCTTGACTCAAGCGGCGTCGAGCCTAACTGTGGATGTGGCCGCCCTGCAGACGGAGGTCCGTAGGTTGCGGCTAGCCAGTGACCTGACGGATCGTCGACTTGAGGACTCCGAAAGCAGGGCTAGACGGAACAATGTTCGTATTATTGGGGTGCCGGAAAGATCGGAGGAATCTGCTGCTGATCTTTTTGTTGAGGATCTGGTGCTCAATCGCCTCGCGCCCAAGGGACTGAGCAAGTTCTTTGCGGTGGAACTGGCCCACAGGATTCCGGGTGGTGCGCCCAAAGTGGGTGCTCCCCCGCGGCCTATAATCGCCCGACTCTTTAACTTTCGGGATAGGGATGCTATCCTTCAGGCGTTGAGGGTGGCCGGGCCGCTGAAGTTTGAGAACTCTAATGTCAGCTTTTACCCGGACTTCACGCAAGAGGTTCAAAAACAACGGCTGGGATTTTTGGGCGTCAAACGGCGCTTGAGGGACATGGAGCTGAAATACGCAATGTTATTCCCGGCTGGGCTGCGGGTTGAGTTCCGGGGTCGCTCACACTTCTTCGATCGGCCGGAGGCGGTTGGAGACTGGTTGGATGCCCTGCCTCGGGGACAGGATCGAGACACTCGGATGGCGGAGAGGATTTGGTGGAGCAGGACTAGAACTTGATTCCTGGTGATGGACTAGACTGGTGACGTTTTGTACCTTGGCTCAACTGGACACTAGTTAGACACAATATGCTCTTCAAATGCCTGGAGGTTGTGTGGAGCTTATTGGGGCCCTTTCCTCCTTCTGGGGTTCTTTTCGTGGTATATGTTAGGGCGACAGGCACACTGCGAGTTGGGGGGGCTGTTTGGGCTCAAGCAGGGGTGCAGGGAGGGGGGAGTTGTGGTTTGGGGATTGTGGGGGAGGGGGGTTGTTGGGGACTGTTTGTTTGTTTCGCAAGGCAATGTGAAGTTCTCTGCTGACTTGTCCGGGTTGTGCTTTCCGGGATGTGGGTATCATGCACGGGAGTGGGGTGAGGGGTAGGGGATTGAGAATCCTTTCGTGGAATGTGAAAGGATTGGGGGACAGGATCAAGCGCGGGGTGGTGTTGCAGTTTTTGAAACGGATTTCACCCGACATTGTTTTCCTGCAGGAGACACATTTGATTGGGAACTCCTTCCATGCCCTAAATAGGAGGGGCTATCGCCTTGCTGCTCACTCTGGTTTCACTTCTGGCTCTAGGGGAGTGGGCATTTTGGTTAGGGCCTCTCTCCCACTGGAGGTGGACGAGGTGCTTCACGATGATAGGGGGCGTTATGTGGCACTGGTGGGGAGATGGGAGGGTAGGACTGTTTCGCTCGTTGCTGTTTATGTGCCTCCGGGGTTACAGACGGCTACATTTGCTGATTTGGGGCGTCTGGTCCTGGGACTCCCTGGGGGGGTTCTGGTGTTGGGGGGTGACTTTAACGCTATTGTATCCGGGTTGGAGGACCGTCGCCCCCCCAGGGATCTCCCTAGGGCTCAGGCCTGGTTGGGTGGCTTTCTGGACACTTTGGGGCTTGTGGATTGCTGGAGATTGATGCACCCGGGACAGGCGCAGTACACCTTTCACTCGGGGGCCCACGGGAGTCTCTCGAGACTCGATTACATGCTCATGCCGGTGATCCAAGCTGGGATGATTGGGGAGGTGCGTCATTTGGCCCGAGGTATTTCTGACCATTCCCCTATATGGTTGCAACTGAAGGTTGTCCCTGAGACAGAGGGGAGAGTAGTGCCCATTAACCCCTGGTATTTACGTAACCCTAAGATCCACGCGGAGATGGTCAAGTCCACCGATCACTACTTCCACGATAATGTGGGGTCGGTATCGTCGGCTGTCTCCCTATGGGAGGGTAATAAAGCGGTGGTCAGAGGGCAGGCCTTGTCACTTATCTCCTATGTTAAGAGGTGCGGGAGACCAGAGGTGGTTCGCCTGGAAACTGAAATAGCTGAAATGGAGGAGGACTTGGCGCGGGGGGTCACTGACGAGAAATTGCACGTTCTCAGCCTCAAACAATCAGATTATAGAGCGTTACTCACGGATGCCGCTAAAGGGATGAGTAGAGAGCAACAAGGACGACTGTATGATGTGGGGGATAAGGCCGGAAAGCTGATTGCTTGGTTGGATAAGAAGGAGAGAGCGAGCAGGGTGGTGCCCGTGGTGGAGAGAATGGATGGAGTCCGTGTGACTGACCCCGTGGAGATTATTGACTGCTTCGCGGATTACTTCCGCGGGGTATACTCTCCGGTTTCTGTGCGTTCGGATGAGGATTCTCATCTGTTGCTTAGAGACATCGCACTGCCAACCCTATCGGAGGCTGATGCAGCACTGATGGAGGCGAAGTTGTCGTCAGATGAGATCGCTTTGGCCACTCGCTCGATCGCGTCTGGTGAGGCTGTGGGTCCCAATGGTCTTCCCATTGAATTATATAAGTTGCGTCCCGATAAGATAGCGCCGTATCTTCGGGACATGTTTTTTGCGGCACGTGCGGCGGGTTTCCTTCCCCCTGACCAACGTCTCGCCACTATAGTTGTGATACACAAAGAGGGGAAGCCGCGAGATCGCTGCGCCTCCTATAGGCCCATTTCGCTGTTGAACGCAGAACCCAAAATCCTGGCTAAGGTATTGGCTAATCGGCTGGTTCGGGTCGTGGGCGACCTGATTCATCAGGATCAGTCCGGTTTTATACCCCATCGGAATACCGCCCTGAATTTGAGGCGGTTGCACGGCGTGCTTGCAAGAGCGGAGTTTATACGTGAGCCGGCCATCTTGGCATCCTTAGATGCTACTATGGCGTTCGACACTTTGGAGTGGCCGTATATTTGGGCCGTGTTGGCGAAATTCGGGTTCGGCCCTGAGTTTATTGGTTGGGTAAAATTACTGTATACTGACCCATTGGCTCAGGTTGCTGTGAATGGTAGGGTGTCGGCTCCCTTCGCACTGGGGAGAGGTACGCGGCAGGGTTGTCCGTTATCACCCCTTCTTTTTGCACTTTCTTTGGAGCCTCTTGCCGCTTGGTTGCGTTGGGAGCCGTCGCTGCGTGGTATTAGATGGACGCCGGAGTTCGAGGACCGTGTCTCCCTTTACGCGGATGACATCCTTCTGTATCTTACCTCTCCCCGACAGTCGCTAATTGTATTGGTGGATGTATTGAATTCCTTTGGTCGCAACTCTGGCCTGGTTATCAACTGGGCCAAGTCATGTGTTTACGTCCTCTCGGGCGAGGCCCCCCTCCTACCGCGGGATTGCCCTATCCAGATTGCTACACTGGGGTTCAAATATTTGGGAATCTTTATCTCTCTGGATCCCGCGGTCCGCTATGAGCGAAACCTTCTCCCTCCCCTCCAGCGATTGAAGGCCGACGTCGCGAGGTGGCGACGACTGCCGCTCTCGCCGCTCGGACGGGCGGCATTGTTTAAAATGATGTCGCTACCTCGCTTCTTGTACGCTTTGCAAGACACTCTAGATGTCGTGCCAGCCCATTATTTTCGTGAGGTGGAGGGTCTTCAGCGCCAACTGTTTTGGGACGGGCGGCCGCGGATCGCTCTCGCCAAGTTGACGCTCCCTTGGTACGATGGGGGGGTCACCCTCCCCGATACTAAAAGATACTATTGGGCGTCTCAATTGGCGGCGGTGAACCACGGGATATACGGTCCTGCCTTAAATCCGGCCTTCGAGATGGATAAATTACTGCTCCCGGGTGGGGATTATAATAGGGCGCTGTATTCGGTGACCCCGGATGCGCGGTTGACAGGACCCACGCAGGTCGCGGTACGTGTGTGGCATGCGGCAAATGCTGCGATGGGGTGGAGGGATCGCTTGACTCGGGCGACGCCGTTGTACGCCTCCGGGCGGCTGGGTTGTTTGTGGAAAACTAAAGGCTTTGAGAAATGGGATATGATTGGTATATGTAAGGTGGGTGATCTTTGGGCGAAGGGGTCTTTCAAAACGTTTGAAGTGCTTAAAACTGAATACAAATTAAATGATAGAGAGTACTTCCGGTATGCACAAGTCTACCATGCGCTGTGTTCGGTCTTTCCGGACGTTGCTGCTATCCCCGAATATTCCCCGCTGCAGGATAGAGTGTTGGATGGCTATGTGCCCGACAGCACTATTTCTCTGATCTACAAAAAACGTATTAATGATCGCGCCGACTTGCTGATCCGTCTGCGGGAGGCATGGACGGGCGACGGCTTGGAACTGGACGATGAGGACTGGGTATCAGCGGTGGCCTCCCTGAAAGAGGTGGCGATCCCGGCCCGCTTACGATTCGTACAACTGAAGATCCTCCATAGAGTGTATGTTACGGGGCCCGGTTTGCTACGTATGGGTTACTCGAGGGATGGAATGTGCAAGCGTGGATGTGGCCTGTCGGGTACCTTTCTTCATATCCTATGGGAATGTTCGGAGGTTGTGCGATTTTGGAACGGTATCCACGCCATAATGGAGGAGGTCACGCACGTTGCTCTGTTGCCGGAGGCTAGGAGGTGTTTGTTGAATGTCTGGGAACCGAATGACTATAATGTGGCACAGACGCAGTGGGTGACTCTGGGGTACATGGTGGCTAAGCGTAACATAGCACAGCTGTGGGGCTCCCCGAGGCCGCCCACGATCGCGGTATGGAAGGAGAATATGGACTGGTGTATGGTTAGGGAAAAGACGGTGTATGTGGCGAGAGGCAAGCCTGGGAAGTGGACGAAGGTATGGGGTCCATGGAATTCATATCGTGGACATATCTGCACCCCGCCTCTGCCGTTAGAGGTCGATATTGCGTTGTCCCCCTAGCCACGCATTCTGCGGGATTGTGTGAAGTGTGTTCCAGGTTTTGTCTTCCCGTTATCCCCCGCTGCCACTTCCTGTCAAGAACTGCTTCTGATACTCTACGTTGTCCCCCGTCCTGGGAAGCGCACGCTGCTATTTCGGACTCTCATTGCCTTGAGTGTGTTTTGCATTTAACAGAAAATGAAACTGTTTTTCCCGATTGCTCTTGGCCTATGGCCACGGCCTGTTGCATGTGCTCACGAACTGCCGGGAGCTTCGCTTCTGGTTTATTTGAATGTGTGGCGTTTCATTGCGGGCCCTCGGGCTCTGTAGCGGCCGGCCTCGGTGGTTGTAGGCCCTTGTATGTATTTTATTGTGTAATAAAGGTTTATTTAAAAAAAAAAAAAAAAAAAAAAAAAACTATACTGGCCTGTGGCGGTAAGGTCAGGGTATTTTTTCGGTCCTTAGTAGGCATCACCATTGTCAATAAGGTGGGACAGTGTTCTCTTAAAGAACTACAGGGTGCGTTTACGGCCGGTAGGCTGAAGGGTGCGGGGGTACAGAAGTTTCGCTTCCGGTAGGCCTTTGGGCCAATCTCCCGACAAGGGGCATATGGCGCCAAACATTTGCATAACAGCACAGCCCCTGGGAGTAGTATTGGGGGCTGAAGGGTGGGTGGAGAGAGAAGCTCTGCTTCCGGGAGGCCTTTGGGCCAATTCCCGCACAGGCGCATGGGCGCCATAATTTACATAACACAGCCCCTGGGAGGTAGTATTGGGGGCGTAGGCTGGAGGATGCGGGGGTAGAGAAGTTCCGCTTCTGGCAGGCATTTGAGCTAATCCCCGCACGTGGGCACCAAGTTGGGCTTAACAGCATAGCCCCTGGGAGGTAATATTGAGGGCGAAGGGGGTGCCCGAATGAGGTAACCTTTTGGGCAACCGGGCCTCCTGCGCAAGGTCATTCCGGTTGGAGGATGGACCTAGCATGTAGTTGGACCAGTCATAAATTCTAAAATATAAAATTATAATTTAGTTAGTTTAGAATGGCTATGTATTAGATTAATATTAAGGATAGCCATTACCATACGAAATAACGTAAATGCATTGTAAAAATTGGCATATGAATCCTCTGGACCGATGGCGAATTTTTCGGGGTATTATAAAAATATAATATGTTTTGTATTAATAAAATACGGCCGGGGTTTCCGACCCCTAATTCAAGACATTTGTGTGAATTTCAATCTATGCCTTGGGGGGGGTGGGGGGTACCCATGGGCTCATGGTTGGGAGGGGGCGTTTACATTCAGGGCAGGGACTCGGCTATACCTGCCCATATCTTTTCTATGAGTCATATGCATCTTGAATAGTTTGTCTCACCTTCCTTCACCCGGCTAAGTAGTCTCAAAGTCTCTTGTGGAGAAGGTGAGGAATGTTCTCTTGACTTGTTACTCTGAGTATAAACCAGTTTGAGCTGCTTCTTGCCAGCAGGGGGAGCGTCTGCATAGAGGTGGATTGTATGTGTTTTTTCACTAAAGCTCTAAGAATGACTTTGGCTATTGCTCGACGCTAGTGATGGATTCATGGCCAAGCTGCGATCTTGTCGAAAGCTGTTATAGTGCTGCGCTGTAAACTGTGAAGCGAAGCTCCTGGGGGCTGACGTTATCGGGGCGAGAGGATTATGTTTCAGCTTCTGCAATCCATCTGCGTCTTTGCACATTTTTTTTCAGCCATCTTGTTGCACTCGGCTGTTATTCCACGACTAGAAATCCTCGTGCGCAGTGTTATAGCATTTAATGGAGCGTTGTGCTGAAAAAACACACCGAGGTTAAATGTTTGGCATAGATTTCGAATCACAGCGGAGTTGGTTTTCGTGATGATTTTCCATTTCTGAAGTTGACGACGGTGCAGAAATGAGTTCTTATTCATGCAATTATATTTACAGACCTCTTTGCCCTTTGCGTTTTTTCTTCATGGGCCTATAATTTGAAAATCCGTCTTGATTTTTTTCCCTTTAATAGAAACAATTGTAGAAGGTTCCTAACAATACTGAGAGTTTGTCCGGTAAAATACGTTACTCTATAATGACCAAATAGCAACATTTATTATATCTTTAACTTTAAAAAAACACAATAGTTAGGCCTCAATTACAATTGCCTCTGTGTGAAATGCAAACTTTATTGAACCTAAAGCAATGCAACAATTATGTGATACATAGCACCTATTCTGAAATGTTCCCAAACAATTGTGATCTTAGTGGTTATCCCACCTAAATCCGCACCACCCAGTATTTAGCGGGTCCTTTTTATGGTCTAGCTTGACAGTGCAGCTGTCACCAGACAATTATATGAGAATCACCAGAAGAGGGGCTTTGGCTCCACCCACATGTTGGAAACCTAGGAGTACATGTTTTGATTGGGTGGAAATTGTGTGCTACCCTAAAAAAGGGCTTGCTGTCTACGCAGCTGTGATAATTTTGTTTATCTCTACAGCTACCTGAGGTTGAAATTTCAGGGGCACACACATGAAATTGTAATGTAATTAAAGTGCCTTAGATAGCTAGATAATTTACAGTATGTTTCTCTGAAAGCAACAAAGATGGGAGGAGGGCAGTCATCAGGGCTGGACTGGCCGTAACAGGCACTGGGCATTTCCCCGGTGGGCCATAAGGGTGGGGGCCGGTTTGTACCCGTGGGGGGCGTTTTTGTTGCTGGGGACCAGTTTTGCAGCAGTGCTGCAAAATCGGCTCCTTGTAACAAAAGCGCAGCAGCAGTGTTCCAGTCCTGGCAATTACGTCCAACCACACACCCCGCCCCTGATCACAGGGCCAGTTGGACGTAATTGCCAGGGCTGGTTTGTGATCCCAGTCTGGCCCTGGCAGTCATTACTCTACAGATAAGCCTACAGAAAGGCTGAATTCCTATCTATGAAGGGGGCCCCCAGGTCCCTTTTCCAGCGATCTCGGAGCACCAGAAGGGAGAAACGAACATCCTCTCGTAACGCATTATATAAGCTGGCGGTGGGTGTTAGCGGTGTCACACAAGAAGCAGCAACTGTGGAGGAGCCTGGGCTCCACACCACGAGCTTTCCATATCGTATGGAAAGCCACAGTCAAAGTGCCATACAGCAGGAATTGACCCACTGGGATGTCAAACTCCATGCATAAGTCAGCAAATGGCACAACACACTATCTACATATAACACGTCCACTGTATCCAGACTCGCTGCCTACTAGTTCAACAATCATCTCTCCTCCACCCCAGTTAGGTGCAAAATTAGCACTCGTAGAGGAATTTCCAGAGTGTATTGGGACTGTACCCATGCCTGACCAAGAACTGTCATCCAACATGCCCTGAGAACCATGAGGTCATGGCGGTCCATCTGTGTGGCCCGTCTTGAGTTGAGAATGAGGGTCCAGTGCTGCCACGAACTATAGGGCTCTGGCAATCATGTTAACCCCAGGGCCTCCCTCCACGGAAAGCAGCCCATGCTCCGCTAGAGCAGAGCTACCATATAATAGGAATAACAATCAAGGGCATTCATCCCACCGCCCTTTGTCGCCAGCTGTAATTTTGCCAAAGAGACTCACCATCTCCTCTTATTCCATATGAGGTCAATAAGGATAGAATCAAGATCCCAGAACATATCACGCGGTATCACTAGTGGGAGTAATGCAGAAAAATACAAAAGGTGAGGCACTGCCACCATTTTAGCCACAGCAATGCGGCCTGCCACAGAGAGGGGGCAAGGTCTTCCAAAACCCCATGCTTGTACGCATAGCAGTCACTGACTTTCCTATATTGTTCTCTAGGAGGTCAGGGAGAGTACAATAGATTCGAACCCCAAGGTACCGCACGACAGTCGGTCCCTAGTGCACATCCCCCAGGTCTGATGGCTCCTCTCTATCTCCACGGATAAGAAAATACTGGTTTTCAGCCAGTTCGCTCAAAGGCCTCTCCAAAGGCTATGAGGAAGTGTGCCGCCCATTCAGGGCCCATGCGCAGGTTGTGCAGGTAAAACACCATATCGTCCGCGTAAAGGAAGATCAAATGAGACACCCAGCTGGGCCAAATACCATTAAATGGCAGGCCTCCATGAGCCCTGCACACCAGTGGCTCTACTGTGATGGCAAAAATTAAAGGGGATAGCGGTCGACCCTGACTGGTGCCACGTCCCAAAGTACACTGTCCAGAGATTGCTACCAGTACGGATTCTGGCTTAGGCTTGATTGTTTATAATGAATTGTTATGATAAAAGCAGTAGACCTGACATATTAAACAAAAAAAGCATATGTTAAAAAGTCAATATGCATTGAAGGAAAGGTTGTTATTACTCTGTATTCAAGCCTACAGTTGGGTATTTTGTTACATGGCATTTCACAGATTACCATAGTAGGCAAGTCTTTTCGTGCGGGTTGCCCCCTCTGACAGACTGTGGGTATAGAACCTTGTTAGGCCATCTTAGGAGAGATTTTATTTTCTCTTGTCAACTATAATTTGTATACTAAGTCATTTTTATGACCGTAATGACTGCAAGCCTGATGGTTGCCTTGTGGGAAAGTCAAGGCCTCAGATGGTTATGGTGATAAGCCATTGATAACAGCTACCGGGTCACTAGGAAAAATATTTCTTTGGCCGTATGTCTGATCTGTTTAGTATGAAAAGTTATTATAAACACTTTAGGCTTGGCACAAGGGAATAGCCAGAAAATGAAAACACCCACCAAATTGTACCAAAGCACTGATGGCACCATGCAAGCGAGCATAAATCTCCCTTGCATCTGGCCCTGCATCCTTTAACCCTTTCATTGAACTACTGATAGCCACCATTCTATTAAGATATATATTCATTCTTTCAACCATCGTTCACCATTCCATCAATTCTTGGGCCATTCCATCCAGCCATGCATTTACACATCCATTATCTATGCATCCATTCATGGAAACATCCCTCCACTCATCCACCCATACTTTGAATTAGACATCCATCAATACATACATCTAGCCATCATTGATCATTTTCCCTGTCCATCTTTTAACACTCACCTTTCTATTCACTCTATCCATTCATTTTTTCAACCATACATCCACCTATCCATCTAGCCTTTCACCTTCCATCCATCCATTTATCCTTACCTTTTATCACCAATCCTGCCTTCCCTTCCTCCCTCTCTTCTTCATTCTCTATATACGCATTTTTATCTCACTCACTTGTACTTGCTTTCCTATTTTATCATCTGTACTTTTTCCACATTTTTTAAACGTGCCTTTCTTCTCCGCTTTACTGAGGCTGCTGTTGCCTCACTGTGAAAATGATGAACTTTTGACTGCAGCTTTGCAGACCGAAATGGCCCATAAACAACCCCACACATGCTGTAGCTGGTAAAACTGGAGGTTCACAATGCACCTGGCTTGACATATTGATTGTGAATAGCATATGTTAACATCAACAGGCTTGTGAGGATGAATTATTTTTATGTATGAAAGACTATATATTGTTTTTATTTTGTTATACGAAATGTCAGATTTCCTTTGGAGAGAATCTTTTCGGTGTTGGTTACTACTTGTAACAATCCCTAGGGGGAGAAGATTTGCACTGTAATAATTCTTGCTTGAATCTTTTCTTAGATGTCTGCTAGAATTGTGCAATAAAATATAATTCAGTAATTCATACATATATATATATATGTATTACCTAATGATTGAGATATAAATATATATGTATATATTACCTACTGGCAGTCGCCAGTAGGTAGTTATAGTTAGGACCTATTTTCCATAGGAAATCCGCAACATTCTATTTGGAATAACGTTGGCGTCGATTGATGAATCTTCGCGAAATTTTCCAAACTTTTGGCCAGCTCCGGTCCGCTCCTATCCTGAAAATTTCACGGTAATTCGTCAAGCGGGGGCCGAGAACAAAGGGGGGTCCCAAAACGCGTTTTCCCCATGCATTTTCCCGTAGGACCTGTTGACGCAGCTACAGCCCGAAGTGCTGAACGGATTTACACCAAATTTGGCAAAGAGGTAGTCCTCAGTTCAGACTCGTGCCTTTTGATTAAATGGTGTAAATCCGTTCAGTAGTTCCTGAGAAAATCAAAAGTAAAATCACATATATATCTGGGCAGAGCCTAACCACACATCTCATCGTGAGATCTGATTGGCTGTCAGCACTTCATCCAAGAAGTGTTGGTCGCCATCTTGGGACCAATATACATGATAGCACCTCATTAAAAAGCATTGCAGTTAATAGAAGGTTTTAAGACTTTAGTTACATTATAAATGTTGTTGATGGTACCATACTCATTTTAGGAATTGTGGTGTGTTCTAAGGTGATTTTACCATGTGAAAAAGCCTTCTGCCGTGATATCATGAATCATGTTTGAGAGAAAACTATTTTCTCATGCTTTTCCCACAGAGGGTTGGAAGGTGATCTATAAGCTAAACTGAGAGCATATTTTCTGTAAATTCACATTTTCTTTCTCAGTCATGTGAGAATGAAGTCTGACATTCTCAGTAAAACATGTACATCCAACAAGGGCAGAGTCTGTCAGTTGATTCCTTTGTGTTCTACTGCAGCTTCCCAGAGTGTTCTAAAGAACAACTAGAGCGCTAACAGTCCTACTTATGACAAACGTATGGCACACCTGAAGCCATCTTGGTTGGAATAAAGTGGTAACTCTTAAAACATTTAATTTACAAAGGAACAAAATGAGGGGGTTCATTTTCCCATAGAAATTACGATTAGTTCTGCAGAAAGAAAAATTAGGGCACATTTTGACTTCTCAAATCCTTTTCTATTTCATAAAAAAATTCTGACATGCAGACTGAAACATACACTTTTAATACCAGCAGCAGACTTCCGTGATGAGCAGTAGCTTTACTACAGTGATCTAATGAGTAACTAGAGTGCTAACATTCAGAATTTATGGCAAATGTGTGACATATCTGAATACCTTCTTGATGGAATCAAAGTAAAAAACTGAAAGCATTTCCTATTGAGGAGACTGCAGTAAATGAGGAAATTAGGAAACTTCATAACAAATAAATCTCCCAAGATGGCCACCAGAGACAAAAGAGCCCAAATGCAGCACAAATATCACCCAGATGTAGCCCACATGTAGCCCACTGACAGAAGTGTGCAAAACACTTATTTTTTGTGTATTTGCAGTTTTATATAGTGCAGACTTGTCAGGTATTGGAATGCTTTACATGAGCATTGGTTACATCACACAAGATCAAATTCATTTTGGTTGTAGACATGGGGAGATTAAGTGATTTGACCAGAATGACAGACTGTTTAGCTGAAGCAGAAACTCCAACCTGGTTCCCCAGTTGCAAAGTCTGCAGCTCTGGAAGTAATACCACATCCTCTCCCCTAGGTGCAACATTTAATCAAGTGGTCAACTGGATAAAAAAACATAAAGATTACAAATAATTTAAAAGTTCTTTGTCGCTATTTGAAAACTCAGAAAATATGTCCTCATTTTAGTTTTTTAGAGCACTAACCATAATTTTGATGCAAATAAGACCCTCTCATATATGTAATTTCTAAAGGAAATACTCTAGGTATTACAGTTTTGATTACATCAAGATGACGTCAGGCGTTCCACACTGTTGTAATAAATATAGAATGTTAGCAATCTAGTTGTTCATTGGGATACTGTTGAGAGGCAGAGGCCACGGGCACGGACTCTGAAAATTGAAGGCAGGTAGGAGAGTGCAAAGGCAACAATTTGACCACACTGGGCAGACAGGAAGGGCAGTGGCAGCACAACAGACTATGGAGGGCAGTGGAAAGGGGACAGGGGCAACAAACCAACAATACAGGACTGGCAAGAGAGGCTGTGGCAATATAATAGACCATTGTGGGCAGAAGGAAGAGGCAGTGGTAGTACAACCATACATGCCAACAGACCCGTTTCAGCCTGGAAACGTCCAATGTTTTCAAGCTTCAAATGGGCTTTATTTGATCTGTCTCCTGTCTACAATCTCCTCTTTTTCAATGTAACTCAAAGGGGAAAATCAATACCCCAGTTTTTTTCAAAATCTCCCTCTTACCAAGTTCAAAATGTTCGCAAGTATGGTACATTGGATCATGGTAGGCAGGAGGAATTGGGGTAGGGACATGGACTCGGATAACAGAGGACAGGAGGGACATGGAGAGGTACACCAAACTGACCCTACAGGGCAGGCATCAGGGTTTGCAGCAGCACAATACACCACACAGCGCATGCGGGACGGGAGTGCAGCACAACAATCCATAGAAAGCAATAGGGAGGGGGCAGGACCATGCACATGGACAACAGAGAACAGAGGGGAAAGAGGCAATGGTAGCTAACTGACCATAATGGACAGACAGGAGAGAAAGCTGCAGCATAACAGACCATAAAGGGAAGGAGGGACGGATCAGGGGCATTACAATGGAACAGACAAGCCAGGAGAGAGGGAATAGGGGTCTGCACATGGAAATAGTGGGCTGGGGGCAAGGGGGCAGGGCAGGAGCAGCAAGATGACCATGGAGGTCAGGCAGGATGGGCACTAGAAACAAGACACACCATGGAGAGCAACAATGAGACTATGATGGCATACACACAGACTATGGAGGGAAGGTGGGAGGGGGTCAGGGGCAGCTAGCTGACCTCACAGGGAAGGTGGGAGGGGCCATGGCAGCACAGAAGACCATGCATGGCAAGCGGGAGGGTGAGTGGCAGCACAATGGCTATGATGGGCAAGAAGGAGGGTGCAGGGGCATGCACAAAGGACCATGGAGGATAGAAGGGAGGGTCAGGACCTGGGCACGGACAAGAGAGTTCAGGGGAAGGGGCCGCACAACAACTGCGCGGGGCAGGCAGGAGGAGCAGTTGCAGCACAACAGATCAGGGAGGACAGAAGGGTGTGGCAGTAAAATGGACCATGGAGGACAGGAGGAAGGGGATAGGGGCATGGCATGTGGACAGGCAGGGTGGAGGTGGCAGGGACAGGTTACAGTCATCTGACAATGCTAGGCAGGTGGGAGGGGAGTGGCAGCTCAACAGAACGCTCAGAGTAGATAGGAGTGGCAGGTCCATGGAACATGGTGGGTAAAAAGGATGGAGCAGGGGCATGCACAAAGACATCGGAGGGCAGGGGGAAGGAGAATAGGGGCAGCAAGCTAAGCACAGAGGCTAAACAGGAGGTCAATGATGGGCCATAGAATTGGGCAATGGAGGGCAGGAGGAGTGGACTGGTACATCATGCTAAATGGATGGCAGTGGCAGCACATCAGACCATGCATGGCAGGAGGGAGGAGGCTAGTCCATGGATTCAGAGCCAATAAACAAAGGGGGCCCCCTAAAGTTAAAATATAAAGGTAGAGACTCAGGGGAAGAAACCAGTTCAGTACAAAGAGAAATAAACTCTACCCTTTATATAAAAGAAGTACAATGTATCAAAAATTTAAATACAAGCTAGAGACACTCTGAAAGAAACGAACATAGAAAATGTATGCATACATATATATACAACCACTTCACTTTTGTGTTTAGTACAAATTTTATTTCACTAATTTTGTTGTTTTCATATATACATGTTTTACACATTAGAAGAATTCAGTGCAACAGAGAGCGAAGAAAACAGGTTCCCGCTAAGAGAAAGAAAACTAATCGCACATACATTCATTCACAGACAAAACAAACATTCATACAGAATCACACAAATGTACTGTTCATACTAGTGCAAATAGAAAGCACTAAGAGGTCCCACCCAGCAAAAAAGAGATTTTCACAACAGAAAATTGCTCAAAAACTCAAATGAGTATATAGGCCTAGATAAACTCGTGATGGAGTCAAGGGTTTCTGAGTAAACCGGTTTTCCTTGGTGTTAAATCCGGTAAAAAGAGAGGAAAGGGTTGGGCCCTGTGCAAAACGCCGACGCGCGTTTCGGTGAGACAACTCCAGATGACGGAGTACCACCTTCTTCAGGGCGTAACAGAACCGCACAAAACAAATCGGGACCTGGAACACAAAAGAAGGAAGTAACATATATGCATATGTGCAAATCTATATCAAGCAAACGATCAAATTAATATGTGTCTGTTCCCACAGAGTGTCATTTAGCTAAATCAATGAGACGGATAAACATTATTACATTAAAATCAGGTGGTAAATAATGCGCACCGGGGACCGAAAGGAATAATGTGAAGAGATAACAAAAGAATGAGAAGGTATAGCAAAAAGGGTAAGAAGGCAGAGAAATATGAATAAACAAGAAAAGAGCGAATCGCCATACGCCAGAAGGTCTAGTCCTGGGCTCAACACTTGAATTACCTGTATCGATAGAAGAGAAACTGTTCAGCGTAATAGTTTCTCAAATGAAGCTTCAACGCGACCAAAGAATGCCATTCTAATCAAACAAAAATGTAAATGGAAAATAAAAATTAAATAAATCTAGCGCAGGATCATGCAGTAAAGAAGATATAGGCATTTAGACCACAATGAGATATTGCGATTATGTCGCCAAAAAAGGTTTACCTAAAATAAATACGGATTCACAAATTCTTCAAAGTTAATGGACAAATCAAAATCCATGCGCCAGGATTCGATCTTTAAGGAGAGGGAGAGACAAATACACACCCTCACAGCAGGCTCAAATCTAATGCAGGGAAAGATAAAAGAGGAAAGAAAGAGAGAAAAAATAAATAAATTTAAAAGCAAATGTTTAGACCGACATATTACCACAGTCTACAACATCAGACAAGGTTTAAGCTGAAATGTCGAGCTTGTATAAGGCAGAAGTTACTAGGCTCACCTAGTGTCGAAGCGCGACCCAAAAAGGAGCAGAAACGCCAAATAATTTGTATTTGGAGAGGCAGAATCGCTAAATGATTAGTAACCCAGACGGAGCAGCAATAAGCTGAGAGTAAACTGAAAAACAAACAAACAAAACAAAACAAAAGACGATAAAATCGTTGAAAAGTAAACAGAGCGCATATAATCAAATGCGTTCAAGATAAGTAGATAGCTTTAAGCGAAAATAAAGAGACCAAAGAGAACAGCAATACCTTCAAGGATCAACGAGCGTCTGAAATGATCAACCGACGTCTCAACAGCGGCGTCCAGAAGAAGCGGTCGCTTGCGAGAAAAGGCCCGCCCGAATCAGGCTATTTAAACCCTCCAATCAAATAACCGTCACTCGGGGGTGTGTGTTAAAGGCCCGATTCGCCTGATTTAAAGACGTAGTGACAAGTAAACATAAGAAATAAAAAAATAAGATAGAAAGCACCAGGTCGCTAATAAACCCTGCACTCAGAAAAAACGTAAAACAGGAGTAAATAAAAATAGAATCACAAAAGAACAAGACAGAAATCAAGATAACAATAACACTATGAGAAAAAAAAAGGTCTCTAAGAGTACCAAAAAATGTCAAAGAGGTCAAGGAAAGCAAAAAAGAGAGCAGAGTGGAAGAACTGCAAATGTAATGGTTCAAACATATGGAAACAAGTCATGGACAGCAGCAAAGAACTCCAAGGAAAAGAGAACTACAGTAATGCGTTCTCCCATTGAAGGGATTCATTCAGACCCCTGTCCCTAGTGTTAAGGACAAAAATCCAAAATACCTCGCGTTTCTTACGTATACTGTCTGGATTGTACCCCTTTTGTGTGCGGATTTTCTCAAGAATAGTCCAGCGCAATTCATCATCTTTATGATTTTTTTCTATCCAATGACTCACCATGGGTGCTGTATGCTTGGACCGTCTGATATTGGATTTGTGCTCCCCAATCCGAACCCTGACTTCTCTGGAGGTTTCACCTACATAGGAGGACAAACAGGGACATTGAATAACGTAGACACAATTAGACGTCCTGCAATTGGTCATCTCCCTCAATTCAGCAGTATATCCATTGATGCATATGGAGGTGCCAACACTAGCATTAGCGCATGCATGGCATGTGCCACATTTGTGATTGCCTCTAACAGGAGATGGACCATCCATGGATTTTTGCACCCAGGTCTTCTGATCCGAATCTTTTGCTCTCACCAAAAGATTTCTGAGATTTTTATTTCTGCGAAACGCAAAAACAGGTTTTGGCATAGGGGTAGTTTGTTCACCTAAATTTAACAGATGCCACTCTGAATTGATAATTTGCCTGATCTTATTGTTAAATGGAGAGTGCTTGGTGACACAAACAAGTTTGTCTGCTTGATTTTGCAATTTGGGTTCAAACATGGAATCACGGTTGTAGAATCGTGCCCTTTTAGAGGCATTTCTCACCATCCTGGGAGGATACCCTCTGCTAATGAACTTGAGCTTCATGGTTTCCGCATGGTGGAGATAATCCTTAATAGAGGTACAATTTCTGCGAAGACGGGGATCCCATCCTTCTGACTTCTGGGGTGAAAACTTTCAAAATGAAGCAGGGTGTTTCTAGCGGTGGGCTTCGTATATAGAGATACCATGAGCTTGCAGTTATGGTGTTCTATCCAAACATCAAGAAACTCAAGTTTAGTTGTACTGAAATGGGCAGTGAACCTGATGTTATGGTCAGCCGCATTCAACCATTCAATGTAGTCATTCAAAGATGGTTGGTCGCCAGTCCAGATGAAAAAAACATCATCAATGTAACGCGACCAATGTCGAACATTCTCGAAAAAAGGAGCAATTTCATTGAAGATGTTGTTTTTCTCATAGTCGCCCATGTATAGACATGCAATGCTAGGTGCGCAGGCCGCCCCCATACTTACTCCCTGCACTTGCTGATAGAGTTGCTCATCAAATTCGAAAAAGTTTTCTTCTAAAACAATCTCGAGGCATTGTATCAAAAAAGTGCCATTGACTAAGGAGGGATCAGAGGCAATGATGTTACTTACCACCCTACAGGCCTCCCTTTGAGGAATATTCGAGTAAAGCGATTCAACATCAAGCGTTACCAGAATTTCTCGCTCTGGGTCATAGTCAAGGCCTTCGATCTTAGATATAAAATGCCCGGTATCCTTCACATATGATAACAGATTACCCACAATCGGCTAAAGAAACCTATCAAGATATTTAGATAACGGTTCCGTTGCCGAGCCAATAGTAGAGACAATAGGCCTCAAAGGTGGGTCGTATTGGTCCTTGTGGGTCTTAGGTAAACCATATATTATAGGTATGCGAGTATGGGTGGGAGTAGGAAAAAGGGCTTCCGACAGGCAAATGTCTCCTCTCTCGACAGCTTGTTCCACACCCCAGTCCATGGATTCAGACAACAGAGGATAGGGAGGAGGTGGATGGGGCAGCAAGCTAACTGTTCAGAGAAGGTGGGTATTAGGAACTTTATTGTTTTTAAAATGTGTGTCTGAGCGAACTACTTAAAATCTGAACAAGGGGGAGGAGCCTAGCGCTTGACCAAGATGGCCGCGTGAGCTCTGAGCTCCCGAGACCCTCGCGCCCTCCGTCGACTATCCTGTCTCTAATCCTGTCGGTATGCATGGCATCGTGTGGATGACCTGTCAGGGAGGCGATTGATGCTACCCGCGGTCGGATCGCCCACCGGGAACCGGACTTATGCCTGGCGGAAGATTGCGGCCTATCTCCGAGGGATGCCAGGAGCTAGAGTTGGCAGAATGCCCGACTTCTAGTTGAACAACAACGGCCAGGCGAGGTGTGAACTGTCGGACGGAGGTTCCCGTCCTTTCACTTTCGCTTTCTCTCCCTTTGTCAGCCCTGCCCCTGGAGAGCTCTTGGTGGCTTTATTACCCTATGGACGCTCTGCAGGCTACTCTGGCGGCCCACTGCAGAACTGATCACCCCTGATTCCTTTCATTGAGAGGGACCCGTCTTATCTGAACCGACCTGCTTGGTATCAACCATGTCGGGCAAAGCAGAGGTGGATCGGCTGAAGGCTAAGTCCACCAGGCGGGGAGCCTATACCCAAGTCAATAGTATGGACCGCTATGCTCTGCAGAAGGGATCACCGAGTGGGTCGAGCCAGTCGCCAGATACCCAGAAGGAGGCCTCGCCTTCGGCCCCGGAGCTCTCACTACAGGATGTCAAGGGCGCGCTCGAAGGGATGCAGACCTCGATTGGGAGACAGTTTGATGCCCTGGCCCATAAGGTGGATGCCATCTTGGTGGATGTTAACCTGATTCGTGCGGACTTGGGCAAAACGAATGAACGGGTTCGGACCCTGGACCTCAAGACCACGGGCCTCACCGATGATGTCACGGAACTGCAGATCGAGGTTCGTAAGCTGAGGACCGAGAGTGATCTCGCCGCCCGCCGGCTGGAGGATTTTGAGAGCCGGGCCAGGCTCAACAACGTGCGCGTCATCGGGGTCCCGGAGTCCTCGGATGAGGCTTCGGTTGACCTGCTTGTCGAGGACTTGGTGCTTAATCATCTGAAGCCTAAGGGTCTTGGAAAGTTCTTTGCGGTTGAAAGGGCCCATAGAGTGCCGGGTGGGAGGCCCAAGGTGGGTGCCCCACCGAGGCCGATCGTCGCTCGGCTCTTTCATTTTCGAGATCGGGACGCTATCCTGCAAGCATCGAGGGTGACGGGCCCGGTCCCCTTCCAGAACGCGTCGGTGAATTTCTACCCGGACTTCACCCAGCAGGTGCAGAGGCAGAGACAGGGCTTTCTGGGGGTGAAGAAGCGGCTTCGGGAGAGGGATCTGAAGTATGCCATGCTCTTCCCTGCCAGACTACGTGTGGTGCACGAAGATCGGACATTTTTCTTTGACTCTCCTGTTATGGCCGATGAATGGCTGGACGCTTTGCCCCGACGACGGACGGGGGAGGACATTGCCGAGGATGGGGACAGTGGCCGGGATGGGCAGGGCTGATTTTTCGGAGCCGGTCTGACTCGATTTGGCTATATTTGAAGACTTGAATAGAGTGCAGTCAATGCGGAGGGCGGCGGGAGGACGAGGGGTGCTCTTTTCCTCCCTTAGGGTACTTTTTGTAGATTTTTGGGGTTTTTGTAGGGCGACAGGCACACTGCAAGTTGGGGGGGCTTTGTAAGCTGCCGCAGGGGTGCAGGGTGGGGGGGTTTCTGGGATTTTGGGTTTGTTGTTGGGGGGTTTATTTCTGCAAGGCATGATGATTCTTTCCAGGACTGTTCCATGGTGGCTCTTCGGGAGTGGGGTGGGCCTCTTTATGTTTGAGGATGGGGGGTAGGGGTTTAAGTGTTATAAGCTGGAATGTTAATGGTTTGGGGGATCGCATTAAGCGTGGGATTGTTTTGCAATTCTTGAAACGGTCAATGCCGGATGTTGCCTTGCTGCAGGAGACGCACCTTATTGGTAATACGTGCTATGCTCTGAATAGGAAGGGTTATAAATTCATAGCACATTCGGGATTCTCCTCTGGGTCCAGGGGTGTGGGCATCCTAGTCCGAGCCTCGCTACCATTTGAGGTGGACTCCACCATTGTTGATGATAGGGGAGGTTTGTGGCGGTGGCGGGGTGGTGGGAAGGAAGAACTTTGGTTTTAGTTTCGGTTTATGTCCCGCCGGCCCTGCAGGCCTCCACGTTCACAGATCTGGGTAGGGCCCTGTTGGATCTCCCGGGGGGTATGCTTGTGGTGGGAGGTGATTTCAACGCTGTTGGCTCCGGCCTGCTGGATAGATACCCGCCCAGAGACACAGGGGGGGCTCAGAGGTGGCTCCCAGACTTCCTAAACACGCTTGGCCTGATAGACTGCTGGAGGCTCCGGCACCCCACACAGAGCCAATACACGTTCCCCTCCGGGGCACATGGTAGTCTCTCCAGGATTGATTACCTACTCACTCTGGCTGCGCATGCCTCATTGGTCTCCGAGGCGAGGCACATGGCGCGTGGTATATCTGACCATTCGCCAGTGTGGATCCGGCTGGATCTAGGTCGGGAGGGAGGAGGAAGGGTGGCCCCTATCAACCCGTGGTATTTCCGAGACCCCAAGATGCGCAGCGCGCTGGTAAAGAAAGTAGATAATTTTTTCAAGGATAATCAGGGATCCGTGGACTCGGCAGTGTCGCTGTGGGAAGCATTTAAGACCGTGCTCCGAGGGGAAGCCCTCTCCCTAGTAGTAGCTGCCAAGCGGCGGAGAGATGGCGAGGTTCTGCAGGTTGAGGAGGAGATCGCAGCTCTGGAGGGAGCGTTGGAGGAGGAGGTTACAGAGTCCTCACTGCATGAGCTTTGCTTGAAGCAAGCTGAGTATAAGGACCTGGTGACGAACGCCGCTAAGACCCTCAGTAGGGAGCAGCAGGGCCAATTGTATGATGTTGGTGACAAGGCAGGGAAACTCCTGGCTTGGCTGGACAAAAAAGAACGGGTCAATAGAGTTGTGCCAGAGTTGACGGGAGAGGGGGGAGAGGCGATTGTGGAACCTGAGAGGATTGTACAGTGTTTCTCGGACTATTTCTGTAGGGTTTATGCCTCAGTGTCTGATAGGCCGCCCGAGGACTCGTCTGACCTCCTCCGTGATATCGAGTTGCCCTGTCTCTCCGACATAGATAGGGACGATCTAGATGGTGACATAACGGTTGATGAGGTGGCGGGGGCTATCCGCGCGTTAAACTCGGGTAAGGCCTCGGGACCGAACGGTTTGCCGGTCGATTTGTACAAGCTGTTTCCGGATAGGGTCGCCCCTCACCTGCGCGCCATGTGTATGGAGGCGCAGGGGAGTGGGACCCTCCCGTTGGACCAGCGACTGGCGACGATCGTGGTTATACACAAAGAGGGCAAACCCCGAGATAAGTGCGCCTCATATAGGCCTATCTCACTTCTTAACGCAGAGCCGAAAATTCTGGCTAAAATCCTGGCGACCCGATTGATTAGGGTACTCGGTGACTTGGTCCACCCGGATCAATCCGGCTTCATCCCGCACCGAAACACAGCTTTAAATCTTCGGCGCCTTCATGGTGTAATCGCCAGGGCGGACACACTGCGTGAACCAGCTATTGTGGCGTCTCTTGACGCCACGATGGCATTCGACACGGTGGAATGGGCATATTTGTGGGCCGTGCTGACCAAGTTCGACTTTGGCCACGGTTTTGTGAGTTGGGTGAGTTTGCTGTATGAGGGGCCACTTGCGAGTGTGGTGGTGAATGGTCGGGCGTCGACTCCGTTTCAGCTTGGGAGGGGTACCCGGCAGGGTTGTCCCCTGTCGCCTTTGTTGTTCGCCCTCGAGCCGCTGGCTGCGTGGATACGTTGGCACCCGGATATACGGGGCCTTAGATGGTCGCCTGAACATGAGGACCGTATTTCGCTCTATGCCGATGATATCCTGCTGTATCTTGCCTCACCCAAGAAATCACTTATAGTGGTCTGTGACGTACTCACATCTTTTGGTAGGAACTCGGGCCTTGTCATCAACTGGAGTAAATCATATTTGTATGTTCTTAGTGGCGAGGTTCCCCCGATCCCTAGAACATGTTCGATACAGGTCGCTCAGCAGGGCTTCGTGTATTTGGGGATCTTTATCTCCATGGACTCTGCTGTGCGATATGAGAAGAACCTGCTCCCCCCCCCTGGCACGCCTGAGGCAGGATGTTGAAGGCTGGCGGAGGCTGCCGCTCTCCCTCGTTGGGCGTGCGGCCCTGTTCAAAATGATGTCGCTTCCCCGCTTCCTCTACGCTCTGCAGAATACTTTGGACTGGGTTCCGGCCAAATACTTTCGGGAGGTCGAAGGCCTCCAACGAACGTTGCTTTGGGATGGGCGGCCGCGAATAGCTATTGCAAAGTTGACGCTTCCATGGTACGACGGGGGCATTGCGCTCCCAGACATCCGACGGTACTATTGGGCCACCCAGCTGAGTGCGATTAATCATGGGTTTTATGGCCCTGCCCTCAGCCCTGGGTATGCCATGGACAGGTGGTTGCTGCGTGGTGGTAACTATTACCGGGCGTTGTATTCGCGGTCCTTGGACTCGTCCCTCACGGGGCCTACTGCTGTGGCGGTGCGAGTGTGGAAGATGGCAACTGACTCGCTGGGCTGGAAGGATAGGCTCACCCTCGCTACCCCGCTATTTGAATCTGAGAGACTGGGTAGGCTTTGGCACACAAAAGGCTTTGACAAATGGGACTTGATCGGCATTTCCAGGGTCGGAGATGTCTTGATTAAGGGGAGGGTGAAGTCCTTTGAAGAGTTGCAGAAGGAGTATGAGCTGGGGCCATCTGAGTTTTTCCGCTATGTTCAGGTGCGTCACGCCCTCCGATCAGTCCTCATAGAGGGTGAGAAGGTGCCTGAGTCCTCTCCTTTGGAGGACCGGGTCCTTGACGGCCATATGCCCGAGAGCACGATCGCGCTCATCTATAAGAAGCTGATCAACGTCCGGGCGGATATGCTTCTGGGGTTGAGGGACCAGTGGGCTAGGGATGGCCTCGAGTTGGATGACGAGGATTGGCAGTCTGCTGTTTCCTCTCCTAAGGAGGTTGCGATCCCGTCGCGTCTGAGGCTGGTGCAGCTTAAAATACTGCATCGAGTGTATGTGACGGGGCCAAGGCTGGTTCACATGGGATTCTCGGAGGACGGCCTATGCAGGAGGGGTTGTGGTATGGTGGGTACTTTCCTGCATATCATTTGGGAATGTGGTGTCATCACGGAATTTTGGAGGAGAGTCCATGCAGTGATGGGGGAGGTGACGGGCATTGCTATGCAGCCGGAAGCGCGGTGTTGTCTACTGAATGTCTGGGGGCCCACTGATCATAATACGGCGCAGACCCAATGGGTGACTCTGGGCAACATGGTCGCTAAGAGAGATATCGCGCGATTGTGGGGCTCTGCGGGGCCCCCCACATTGACCGCGTGGAAAGAAAATATGGACTGGAGTATGTTAAGGGAAAAGACGGTCTATTGCGCTAGAGGTTGCCTCCACGCCATATGGGGGCGGTGGAATCAATACAGGGGGGAATATGTCTTGCCCCGGATCTGGATCCTCCCGAGGAACAGCTTTCCTCCTGACCTTCTTTCCAGCTCAGTATGGTTTATGGACTTCTTGGCCTCTACAGTCCCTCTTCTTCCTCTTTACTTTGTACTGTAACTGTTAGATGAGTGGGGTCCGGCCTCCCCTGGGGGGCTCATCATGGGCTTTCGGTGTTCTTGCCTTGCTGGGGTTTGTTGTGCGTTTTTGTGTTTAATTAAAATTGAACCTTTGCACTTCTCCTTTCATGGTACTGGGGACGCATCTCTGTTTCTATATATCGATGCTGCCGAACCTCCGGGTTGTCGGCTGAATAGCTGTGTCCTGACTTTTGAAAATAAAGGTTTTTAAAAAAAAAAAAAAAAAAAAATCTGAACAAGTATGCAGCATAATCTCACTTTTATTCGGGAAGAAGAGGACGTTTGTGACTGTGACTCCGGGCTCACTTGGGAGAAACACCCCCTGACCCTCCACCCCCATCGCAAAATATAATGCCCGTGAAAAGGGTAGGTGGACGCAGTGTTACATAGAACATAGTCCTGAGAGCACGATAGAAAATGAAAACATTTAGTATATGGTATAAACTATGCACCAAAAAGTGTGATATAAGATGAACCGGGCGTGAAATATAATATGCGAACCATTGTGCGCAATGACAGATTCATTGGAGAGCGCGAGATAGCACAGGCACTAGCGCGTGCTATGCGATATGCGCCTTGGAGTGTAATATGTACAGGGCAGTGTTGTGTAACCTAACTAGTCTCAAAAGTTGTAATATAAAATATGTGCTGGGGAGTGTAATGTTGCATATGCACTGTGACAAAGATATGGATCCCAGATTGTAATATATATGACATAGCGCTGTGCGTTATAACATAGGCATCGAGTAAGGCACGTTAGATGGGGCAATATAACCTGTGCGAAGGCAAGTGTGGCATGACATATTCACGGGGTGGTGTTACAGTGCACATGGGCTAGAGAGTGTCATAGCATACGCACTAGCTGGTGGAATACAACACAGAGGTGTGAGGCACTCGGCGGGCACTGGTGGGTGTAACACAGCATTGGGCTCAGCCAGGAGCACGCTGTGACTCTCAAGTGAGGTTCGTCTCCTTTCCAGAGAGTAAAATAAAAAGTATTACACATCCGGCGGTGGATGTGTGTTTTATTAAACGTGCATAGTTTGGTCGAATTTTTGTCGAATCCCCTTTGAATGGCTTGGTGTGCGTGTATATTGTGCCCGTCAATAGCTACCCATGTTTGTATAAATAAACGAAAAGGGTGTCTACTTGGAGAGTACCCACCGGCGGGGACGCCAGGATTAGGCACGGTAGGACGTCAGACACGTCAGAGCTTCACTAGCGGTGTAAATACATTCCATGTGGATTCATTCTATGCATAGTCGCCTTTTAATGAATATCACGCAAATCGTCATGGTGATAGGTACATACGGTTTGTCCAGCATGTCCTAGGTGTTTCTATAAATATCGTTTTTTAAAAAATAATAAAAAACAAAGGCCGGCCCCGGGGGATGGGGTCCCCGGGGCCATAAGTGGCCTGAGGAGGGGGGCAACGCAGCCCCCTCCTAAAGAATTAAAAAAAAAAAAAAGGCCATGACTCGGGGGTTGGGGTCCCCGGGGCCGATTAAGGCCTTGGGAGGGCCAAATCAAATTTTTTCAACAAAACAAATTGGGGTGCAGGCCCTGGGGTATGGGGTCACCAGGGGCAGTAAATTAGAAAAAGAAGGGGGGCCACACAGCCCTCCTTCTTAAAAAAATAAAATAAATAAAATACCGGCATCACGCCGGAGGCCACACCCCCTCCTTGCAGCACTCTGCAAACGTGCCCCCTGGCCAGTTGTAAGTTGGGGAATTAATTCCCCTTCAATACTGAGAGTCCCTGAGGGCCAACTAGCCCAACAGGTATCTCCAGTATGCGCCAGGGAGCTGCGTTGCAGACAGGTGTTCTGAGGCCACGCCCCTCACGTGTGCAAACACGCCCTTTGTCACGTTTTAAGTTGGGGAAATAATTCCCCTTCAATCCTGAGGGCCCCTGGGGGCTAACTAGCCCACCAGGTGCTTCCAGTAAGTGCCACTGTGCTGCGTTGCAGAGAGGTGGTCTAGGCCGTGCCCCTTTTTACATGTCTCTGCAACGCAGCTCTGTGGCGCTTACTGGAGGTACCTAGTGGGCTAGTTGGACCCTAGGGACCCTCAGGATTCAAATAAACTTAACCCTTCAGCGCGGCGCGGATTACCGCGCTGTGCTGAAGGGGTCGTGCGCGGGCGGGGCCATGACGGAGCGGTTCCGTCATACGCACAGCGCAACCGATGCGCATGACGGAACCGCTCCGTCATGCGCATCGAAGGGGTTAATCTCCCAACTAAAATCGGCCACAGGGCGTGTTTACACAGTAGTGACGGGAGGGGACAGGGCCTGAGTTAACATGTGCAAACAAGCCCTGTGGCGCGTTTTAAGTTGGGGAAATAATTCCCCTTCAATCCTGAGGGACGCTGGGGGCCAACTAGCCCACCAGGTGCTTCCAGTAAGCGCCACTGCGCTGCATTGCAGAAAGGTGGTCTAGGCCGTGCCCCTTTTTACATCTCTCTGCAACGCAGCTCTGTGGCGCTTACTGGAGGTACCTAGTGGTTTAGTTGGACCCTAGGGACCCTCAGGATTCAAGGGGACTTAATCTCCCAACTTAAAACGCCCACAGGGTGTGTTTACTGGATGATGTCATCAGTGATGTCATTTGAGATGTCATCAGTGATGTCATGAGTGATGTCACCGACCATGTCATGAGTGATGTAATATGTGACGTCATCAGCAGTGCATTGCGGGCGCGCGAGTTATAGTTAGCTGAACTAACTATAACGGGGGAATTTCAATGGTTTTGTACGAGTGAAAAGTCCAGCTAACTATAACGCCCCTGAAACCTATGGTTTTTTCAGTGAATTTCTAAGGTTTTTTAAATGCTAATTCCTAACTATAACGTGCCTGAAACCTATGTTTTTTTCAGTGAATATATATATATATCTGTATATATACCTTCAATGTGATCCTTTGAACCAGCGCGCTCGTCAGCGGGTGCTCTGCGTTGTCAATTTTAAGAACAAATGACAAGGCACTCACAGCTTGGAATTTGCTTGATTTAATCTCAAGTTAGCACTCAAACCAAAGCGTTTCAGCCCTCTCACGGCTTTGCTCGCGGTTAGTGAATCCTTCTTTGTTTCAACTATTTAAAGCCACGTTTGTCATAATGCTGCATTATGGCAGTTGTAGTTAATCACTATAGTGACTACGACATATTTATATTTATACAAAAAGGATTATGCATTTTGTTAGGCTTGTGCATTTGCTATCCACAACAGATTATTATGGCAAACGTGGGTTTAAATAGTTGAAACAAAGAAGGACTCACTACGCGTGAGCAAAGCCATGAGAGGGCTGAAACGATTTGGTTTGAGTGCTAACTTGACATTAAACCAAGCTGTGGGTGCCGCGTCATTTGTTATTAAAATTGACGATTTTGGGCCAGGATCCAGCCTCAATGCAGAGCATCGTCTGACAAGCGTGCTGGTTCAAAGGATCACATTGAAGGCAAACAAAAGTGATCTGGTGGCACCCATCTCGCTGTGCAACAAAGTTTTTCATGAAATAAATCACCTGAAGGTTGTGCGCCGTGGGACGGGATCTGAGGACGCCTTTGAGTCGGGAGTCTCCCAAGGAGATGAGTGACAAGTAACCGTTAAAAGCAGCAGTGAGGTGAAGCGGCTTTGTTTTCTTTCACAAGTGTAACTTGACTGTAAACGGTACGGCGGGTTTGGAAAGTTAACGAGCAAAAGCTTGGATAGCTTTGAAAACAGGACATAAAATCTAAAGTCCGTGGAGCACTCAAAAGTGAGGCAAAGTTAGACATAATTTGAAATCTGGCTACAGTATTCCATTACTCATAAATCAAATGGAAGCGCGAGCAGCGAAACGAGCAACAAAAGCTACTTCTTCATCGAAAACAACAGAAGAGATACAAAATGTAGAGGGCAGCCCAACTGAAAAAACGGCAAGTTCATTGAAACAATTGTTCAATCAAATTGAGAAACTGTACAAGAAAGAAGTTAATTAAAGTTGGGAAATCATCGCGCTGGAGAATTATATAGAAGTTAAACGCATTCCCAGAGGTTTACGAATTTTCACAATGCCAACGCACCCGGACACGAAAGTAGAATTACTTGAAGAATGGATGGAAAATAACCTGTAATGTTCTTTAAATATGATGCGCATATTAATAAAGCATGCGAAAATAGATGTAGTAGAAATTTCCAATAAAAATTGAAGAAATAATTAAACAACAAACAACAAGAGGATGTGGCTAAATTGCGCAAAGAAATGGATGGCAGATTGGAGAAATATGAAACTGAAATTGAAGAGCGTAAACAAAGAAAATTTAAAAGAGACGAAAAAGATTATGCGCAAGGCAGAATACTGACATTTGCTAAACTTTTTGATATTCTTAAAAGGAACTTTCCCACTCAACAATTCAAAATGACACCAGTGAGTATCAGTGAATCAGATGTGAGTGAAGGAGAAACTCCCAGTGGAGAGGGAAACACCGCCAAAGTCACTTTTTTTTTTAGAAGAGATGCGACTCATGAACTTGGACAAAACACTAACCAGAGGAGGGGGTCGCGGAAGAGCATCGAGGCGAGGAAGAGGAGCAAGGGGCAATGTGCAAAATCAAGAAAAACAAGCAGAGCCAAAAGAAAAAAGACACAATTCACTACGAAATCGCAAGTAGAGAATTTAATTGTGAACCTGTCAAAGCATGTACTTACTAAGGAAGAGGCATCATTACTGAACAAAGGACTGTCTTTTTGTCCAGAAAATCATTTTAATTATACACAGGTCAGAATTGTTCTATATAAATATGTGCGCAAATTAAAATTAGCAAAAGTCCATGCTAACAAACAAGGAACAAAACAAGAAGAAGCAGCACAACAAAAGGAACATGAAGAGCCAACAATGATAATAGAACAAATACTGGATCTTCAAAATATGTTCGATCTTATGTATAATACAAATGGAGAATAAGTGACTGAAACACAATTACTGGAACACCTCAATGTCAATACTGACAAAAGAGTGGACAGTGGGCTCAAGAAGAAATCCAAGTATTGCCCTGCTCTATCTCCAGTCAATAGGTTTGATCTATTCTCTGATGCTATAATTGAGGAGTTAGAAAGAATGCCAAAATGGAGAAATATAAAACAAAGGGAGAATCTAACAATGAAGGAAAGAGACGCAATAAGAACTTTAATGGAGGACAAGGATCTAACAATAAAGCCTGCAGATAAAGGGGGAAACATCGTCGTAATGGACACCGAAGATTACATAAATGAAGCCCTACGCCAACTAAATGATACGACCAACTACTGTAGAATACAAAGTAATCCGATCAATAAAATGACAGTGGACTTGGACCTTTTCCTACAAGAATGTAACAATAACAACTTACTCAGTAACGAAGAGTTTAAATTCCTTTCTAAAGACTTTCCAGTGATACCTACCATATATTTTTTACCTAAGATTCATAAGACTTTACAACACCCACCAGGAAGACCAATAGTTTCTTTATGTAACTCACTATATGAGAATGTTTCACAATATCTGGACACATTTTTAGCACCCATAGCAAAAAACATGAGCTCATATATAAAAGTTACAGGGGACTTTCTCCGAATTCTAACTGGGATAACTCGGAGTCAACAATACCTGTTAGTTACTATCGATGTAGTATCCTTATACACATCTATCAGGCATGAAGAGGGACTAGAAGCATGCAGATATTTTCTTAAACAAAGAAACATTACTGAATTACAACACGCCAGAATGCTCCTGAAGATGATCGAAATGTGTCTAACAAATAACATCTTTCTTTTTAACAAACAATTCTTTAAACAGCAATGCGGTACTGCCATGGGTATTTCTTTCTCACCAAATTATGCAAATATCACCATGGGATGGTGGGAAAGAACAACAGCCTGGAACTCTGCAAACCAAGAAGATCGGGACAGGATAATATTATGGGTCCGTTACAAAGACGATTTATTTCTAATATGGAACGGAACACAACAGAGTTTCGAGGAATATTATTCAAAATTGAGCAACAACATTGGCCTAGCATTTACACATACTTCAAGTAAAAGAGAGATTGATTTTTTGGACACAAGAATATATATTGAAGACAATCAGATTCACGCTACCCTGTACCACAAAAAAACTGCTACAAATAGTATTTTACATGGAACGAGTTTCCATCCAAAATCTTTAATAGCAAGTATCCTGTGCGGAGAGTTCACACGTATGAAGCGCAACTGTTCAAAAGAAAATGATGCAGATGAGAAAAATCAAGAATCAATTAACTAACTAAGATCAAGAGGCTACGATGAGAGAATTCTGAGAAAATGAAAGAAAAGAATCGATAAAAAACCAAGAGCGGAGACACTAATACCTAAAACAAGACAACAAGAGGATTATGGACCGCAGAGATTTGTAACAACGGAGAGTAAAGAAAGTGGCCAAATAGTGAATAAAATCAGGAAATATTGGCATCTAATTTCGAATGACCCGGATATAGGAAAAACATTAGGAGACAACCCCAATGTCCCCTATAGAAAAACAAAATCTCTCAAAGACATGTTAGTAACAAGTCACTTTAAGGAAATAAAACAGGAAAATTGGCTCACTAATCAACTAAAAGGGTTAAAAAAATGCAATCTCTGCAAAACCTGCAAAATTGGACAAAACAAGAGCTCTATTATGGAACCAAATGGAAATATAATGATGATCGATCAAAAAATCTCGTGCACATCGACATATGTTATCTATATAATCTAATTCAATTGCGGGATGAAATACGTCGGTAGTACCATCTGTATGTTGAAAAAGCAAATTCTCGAACATATTCGAGCAGTTAAAAACAAAGATATGACGTATGCAACAGCCAAACACATGGCGTCATGCCAAAAAGGCAATTGAAGATCCATGAAGTACTATGGAATTCATATGATACCTCAAGAAGAACGTGTGGGTAACAGAATGAAGAAACTGCGACAAATGGAATCACGTTTCATCATTTGGCTGAGAACAAAAACCCCTGGAGGAATAAAAAATGACTAAGAACTTTTTGTATACTTGGATTGAATGGACAATTGAATGAACTTTGATGTATTGAAACATTGAGATGATGATATTTAACTAAAATCATCCAAAATGAGCTATGATATGTGGTTAGGAATGAAATGTCAAAAGCATATAATGAAAATGTTATTTTTCAGGAGTGGGGTACTATACCCAAACAAACTCAAGAATTGAAATAATATCTGAATAACACTAAAACATATGTAAATTGTCAAAAAACGCGTTTGTATCTCGCCATCATAGGTACTAGACCTTTGATTGATTAGTCAAATAGAATGACTCTGTATATAAACAAAACGATATAACTAATCTATTGTGGATAGCAAATGCACAAGCCTAACAAAATGCATAATCCTTTTTGTATAAATGTAAATATGTCGTAGTCACTATAGTGATTAACTACAATTCCCATAATGCTGCATTATGGCAAATGTGGGTTTAAATAGTGGAAACAAGGAAGGACTCATTAACCATGAGCAAAGCCGTGATAGGGCTGAAACGCGTTGGTATGAGTGCTAACTTGAGATTAAATCAAGCAAATTCCAAACTGTGAGTGCCGTGTCGTTTATTTTTAAAAAGAAAAATAATTATATATATATATATATATTCACTGATAAAACCATAGGTTTTACAGACGTTCTAGTTAGGAATTAGCATTTAAAAAACCTTAGAAATTCACAAAAAAAAACATAGGTTTCAGGGACGTTATAGTTAGTTCAACATTTGACTCATATAAAACCAGAGAAATTCACCTGTTCTAGTTAGTTGAGCTAACTATAACTCGGGCGCCCGCAATGCACTGCTGATGATGTCACATATTACACCACTCATGACATGGTCAGTGACATCTCAAATGACATCACTCATGACATCATCCAGTGAATGTGTGTTTCTATAAAATGTAAATATGTTTTATATATATATGCCAAGGTGTATTGAAGAATGAATGCATTTCTAAGTGCCTAAAGGAATTATTTCGTATGTGTGTGATTGACTGTATAAGTGAGTGATTGAACGTGTCTTACTGAATGCATGGATTAGTGACTAAACTATGTAAAAGTCTGTATTAGTCTCTCCATTGGTGTGTAAGCAACTGCATGGGTTGCTAAATACCTACATGAGTGTCTATATAGGTTATTGATTTGTTGTCTGAGTATCTGTATGGGTCCCTGAGTGTCTGTGTGGGTGGGTGGGTGGGTGGGTGTATGAGTCTGTGCATAGATGTCTGAGTGGGTGATTCAGTGGTTGTATGAATTAAAAAGTGCATCTGGAAAGGGCTGAATGGGAGAGTTAGTGTGTCTATGGGTGTGTTGGTGAGTGAATAAATGTCTCAGTGGTATATCTGTGACTAACTACATATGTTTTAAGCCACTATATGCGAGTGTTGGAGTATATAAATGAGTATACGTGAGACTAAGTTATTTCAAGAGTGGGTGTATAAATAAGTGTCTGCTTCTATCAGTGATTGTATAAGACAGTAAATATGTGTTAGTATCTGTATAAATAAGTGACGTGGTATGTCTAAAAATAACGAAGTTGGTGTGCATAACTGTATACATGATTAAATGGGTATGTGATTCATTCTTTGCATTACTGACTAGGCGTGCGAGTAACTATGGATGAGTGGCAGTGTGTGACTGCATGTATAGATGTATGAGTGCATATTATAGTCCTCTATTGATGGGTAACTACATGTATAAGTGACTGGATCTGTGTGTAGGCCTAGGAAATAGTGAGTGCTATGTAGTATATGGCATTCTTCTGTGTATGATTTCAAAAAAGAAGTCAGCATTTTAGAATGGGTGTATCAAAGTTTATACTAGAGCATCAGTATGTGCATCAGATTGTCATGTGGATGATGTCATGAGTGATAACATCAGTGATGTCATTTGAGATGTCATCAGTGATGTCATCAGTGATGTCACTGACCATGTCATGAGTGATGTAATATGTGACATCATCAGCAGTGCATTGCGGGCGCACGAGTTATAGTTAGCTCAACTAACTATAACAGGTGAATTTCCCTGGTTTTATATGAGTCAAATGTTCAACTAACTATAACGTCCCTGAAACCTATGTTTTTTTTATTGAATTTCTAAGGTTTTTTAAAAGCTAATTCCTAACTATAAAGCCTGTAAAACCTATGTTTTTTTTAGTGAATTTCGAAGGTTTTTTAAATGTTAATTTCATATTTTAATGTTTATAAAACCTATATTTTTTCAATTATATTTTTAAATATTTTGGAACTCTATTATACTTCTTGTTTTAACTTAAAAAATCATGTAATGTTTTATATCTTCCTAAAAAAATGTATATTTTTTTGGGGGGCGGGGGGGAGAAAACTACACTCCCATACCGATAGCGTACCAAGCTCCATCACCACACGAATCCTATCCGCCATATTGCTAAACTCGTAAAGGATGCGCATTTCGTATCCGACGAGTTCGTGGCACCGCGTCCCGTGTAACATCATATACGCATGAAGTCACCCCAGGTACTACTTTGGTATCTGACGGGTACGCAGAACCACCCACAGGTTACGTCATGTACGTATTGGGTCGCGCCTGCTGCGCGTTGCGAATTCGACGAGTACACGCTTCCAGACCCTGTGTTACATCACAGACGTATAGTATCGCACCAGGTACGCCATTCCCTTTTTTTTTGTCTCAAAAGTATATCTAAATAACTTTAAACAGTATATGAGAGCATGCGAAAATCTAAATTATTTTAAACATTTATATATTTCTAACTGTAATAAACTTATATTATGATACATATATTTTGTCAAAATCGCGTCGGGTGCGTCCTCCTTGTGTGCTCGGTGCGCGATTACCATGTGACCTTAAAAAAAAGCATTTGATTGGTTCATAACATTTCCCATTGTAACAGTTGTACGACCCCACCCATTTTACTCATCCCCTCTACAGCGTTTGATGAGAGACACCTCTTCTGCTTAGAAAGCTTTTTTGAAAAGTGTTTTCCTGTATACACATATCTTATACTACACACAACATGCAACGATCATCTTGATCAATATTCATGCTCTGTACATTAGCCTTCCACGTGTGATTGCCATGCATCTCAAACGTTCCATCAAAAAACAAATATGTGTTACACGATGCCCCTATGTGTGTCTGCACATTATTGTGATGCCTTTCGGCCTGGGTATTGCTGGCTCTAAGGAGCATTATCAGCCACGGGCAGACTGCACATCCTAGATCACATGCCATCTCATTAACGATAGTTTCCGCCCTCCCGACACATGCTACACTAATCTAAATTGCACACTCTGCGAGGTCAAAACTACAAAGGAAACACACAGAAGTACACTTCCTGGCCAGGCAGGAACTGAACAACGCCCAAGTCCCCGGAATAATTATTCACACCCCTACGCTGGCCTGGCGTACGCAAGCTCAGCCCACTTTGTGTATGTATAAATAGGATAACCACGACGCCACACGTCCCTCTTCTTCCACACTACCTCAAATGATTTACCGCATCCACCTCGCATATCACAATGCGAAATGAAAAAAAGAAATGGATCCATGAGGTGTACTCCATCCTGGCAATCAACACGGGCTCTAAATTGTGAGCCCTACGGCCCGTTGTCTACGAAAGGGATCCATGAGGTGTACACTCTCCTGCAATCAACACTCCAACTGAATTGTAAGCTCTGCTACCCGTAGTGTTTGCTCACACACAATGACAGCAGGTAAGCAGAGCGGCCTGGGTGCACAGGGTCTCCAATTGAGCACGCTGCGGCGAGAGGGGTGGGGTGCTCCAGCCTAGCTGTGCAGGTCCGAACAAATGATATTGCCATGTGTTATGATTAGGGCTCCCGGTTTTCCGTTTAAACGGATTTTTACATATAAATACAGACGGAAAACAAGTTTTCCTTTGTCTGTATTTAAATGTAAAAACGGGAAAATACTACTGCCATGCTCCAGCAGAGTTGCCTCCAGGGCCGGCTTTAGGGCGGTGCGACTGGTGCCACCGCACCGGGTGCTGGCTTCCTGGGGGCGCCGTGTTTGAAAGTTTATTATGCTTTTGAGGCACCTGCTGCAGCGTTTCTTTACCCCGGCAATTACCAGGCCTCACATAATGTCAAGATAACTCGTGTGATTAATTATCTTCCTGGAGAGAGATCAGCATTTTGTATAATTGAGGATTTGATTTAAGTGAAGTTAGTGCAGAGGGTTAATATGCCTGCTGCAAAGAACGTGTACGAAGTAGATTACAGAGTGCGTGTGATGTAAACAGATAAGCAGGTTACTACTTTCAAAGAGACATCCTTTTGTTAATTGCAATTTATAACTTAAAGTCCTAATATAGAATAGTGAGCTATCAACTTTCATCCTAGAACTGCATACACACTGCAAAGTATACATTATTAGAACATTGATTAATGTTGCAAAAAGGATTCATTTGGCTAGAAATCGATTCTTATTATTAAAGAAAACTCCCAACTATGCTGTTTCTTTTTCGACTCTGAGTTTGTGCTTATCCACACCAAGCACTCTTAAACTATACTGCCTACCAGTATGGATGACATGTGACTCCTACACTTTTAGTCCTTTGGCTTATGTAACATTTCTTATACACTGATTTACACACGTATGATAGATTGTCTCTGTGTAATGTGTGTGTGATGCAGTGCTCGGACAACCTACACTGGTATGAGTGGCGCTATATAACTAATTTAATGCATATGAGAGAGTGTCGTTATGGAGACTTGGTCACTATTAAACGGTGCTGGTGAGAGACTCCGTGGTGGAGGTGGTGATTTGGGGGGGGGGGGGGGCGACAACAAACATTGGGCTGGAGTCGGTGGCGTATGCAGTTTTGCGGGTGGCAAAAACAGGATTCGAATGCCAGCACCCCCTGGGGTGCAAAAGCCTAGCTACGTCAGTGGAGTGTTGCCGAGTTTGTGGCCAGACTGCAGAGCAACACTGTGTATGTGTGGCTGCATGAACAATCTGGCCACAAACTCAAAGCCTTTCTACGCCACTAACTGGAGTGTTTGCAGAGTTTGTGGCTGGACTGCATAGCCTATAACCGTTGCGGTCTCTTCTTTTTTTAACTGGTCAAGACAAGGACAGTGTCCACTTCTGCTGCCCCCCCCTCTTTCTTCCTCTTCTTCCCTCTCTTTCTGCTGCACTTCTCACTTGTAGAAAACCGTGATTGTTCTTTCCTCTCCTTTCCGTCAATCACTCTTCTGTGAAATGGATACAAAAAAAGGAGAAACACGTTTGCTGCAAATGTCTTTGTCTGGAAATTTTCTACACCAAAATGCAGCCTCATGAGGAGAGAAAAAAGGTTTTAAGATGCAAACAATGAATACATAACTAAATAAAACAAGACAGAGTAGTCGCAAAGTGGCCAGTTTGGTTTTATTTATACCCAAACACATTAGCGCCACCTTTCAGAGTTTTCAAGTGAAGCACTACTTTTCTTTTCATGTCGTTAGCTTTTCAAGCAAATACACTCATTGATTTCTGAATAATGAGTGTAAAAGCATTATGGTGACTTCCCTGTGAGTGTTTGCTTTTTTCCAGTACGTTGTTACTTTTTTTTCAGGTAGCATATTAGTCTAGTCTAGTGCATATTTAAATTGAGTTGCTTCCAGGTGTTTATAGCGGGGCACAATTGGGTTGTAGCTGAAGTTAGTGTGTTTCTCTCAGTGGGGCAGTATGGTGTTCAGTGAGGGGGAGGATGTGGCACTCTACTGATGACAGAAACTGCAAGGCTCTGAGACAAATGGCTTATGATAGCACTTTTAAGCGTATTTGGGACATTCTGCAAATGGCAAATTTATCAGATGAATGTATTGTGTTGGCCAATAACAACGAGTGCATGTGTGCATTGTCAATTTAAATAAATGTGGAAAAATACTAGCTGCAGTGTCAACTTTTGCTTGTGGCAAAAATAAATGTGGATAAATACAGATAAAATGCCCAAAAAATAAATATGGATAAATACAGACGGAAATGGTAAAAAAATAAATACCATAAAACCGGGAGCCCTAGTTATGATGTGATCTTTGACCTCATTCAGTCACATCTCTGTCTCCTTTTAAAGACCAGCTGGACTGTACTGTAGGCCTGAGCCAGCGGGCAGCGCTGCCCTACAGAAACCTCTTCAGCGCGGTGCTACGGGAGGGGTGGGGTGCATCACCCTGAGTGCACACGTGCGAAAAAGCAATGTTGCTCTGCGTAATGATGTGATCTCTGACCTCAGTCAGTCACATCGGTCTAATTTTAAGGACCTGCTGGACCGTACTGTAGGCCTGAGCCAGCGGGCAGCGCTACCCTACAGACACTTTGGCTTTTAGGACACTGTAGTGAGCTCCTTACTATGTGTATATGCACACAGGCTCCCGCCACTGCATTACACGTGCACATTATGCTTCTAGCATGCGCTCTGTTCCTTTGTATGTGAACAGTTGCATAAAATATTATTTAACCTTGTGTATTCTCGTGCACTCTAACTCCTCTTTGAACCATGATTACCACTGACAGTTGGTAGATCGTACTTCAAAAACGAAGGATGCACTCAACTCCTATTTTCTATCCAGCTTGAAATAAACCTTCATTTACCTCCAGACATTTCCACCATTAAATTAGGTCTCCCTTTTCAGACATTTCATTGATTGCCACAAGAAGGGCGGAGCGGGAGCTGACCCCGCAATGATGCCCTGGCATTCTGCCACCTTCCATCGTGGTATCAAGACACCGTCCCCGACCGGAGACCTGGTCTATCGTACAAACATACCCCGGACTACGAGCTTGCACCAACACGGCGTGGGACACACCAGTGGTGGCAGGTGAGCAGTGAAGCCTGTGTGCAAGACCTACAATTGAGCACAGTGCAGGGGAAGGGGTTGAGGTGCAGCACCCTGGGTGCACAGGTGCATGCAGGGGATTTTCCCGTAGCTAATAATGTAGGACTATATTATCAAACAACGGCGATAACATTATCACCACTTTAGCGACAGGAAACTGCCGATAAAGCGACGATAAGGGGTTGATTATATGCCCTTGTAAATTCCCATAGAAGCCCAGGTTCACACCAGAACCTGGGCTTCAAGGGAATTCACAAGGGCATATTATCAACCCCTTATCGCCACTTTAGCGGCAGTTTCCTGCCTCTAAAGTGGCAATAATGTTATCGCCCTTCCTTCATAATATGGCCCATAATCTCTGGCCTCGTATTTAATTTTAAGGACTTGCTGAACCACACTGTTTCTCGCAGACCCCAATAGGCAATTGGCTGATGCTCTGTCTCCTCCTCCCTCTCTTCTTTTGACTCTCCCTCCCCTTCTCCCTTCCATCCACTCCCCCTCCCTTCCATTCTCACTTTGGTCCTTTTATTCGGACTACCTTTCTTTACCTCTTCCACATAGCACACATACTTGTGTTTCATTTTTGTCTTGCAGGTTTCCTACGCTGCTTCCACTGGAGTCCAGCCCACCTTTTTTTTATTATACTGTTCTATTAAAGTTACATTTCTATCTATTTCTGTTTTAATAAAGGTTATTTATTTTTTCAAATAAATAACTGAGTGTATAGATCTTCTTTTTCTGATGACACTTGTCTATTGTTTATTGTGAAAATC
The DNA here is from genome assembly GCF_964204655.1 of Triturus cristatus. Taxonomy (NCBI): domain Eukaryota; kingdom Metazoa; phylum Chordata; class Amphibia; order Caudata; family Salamandridae; genus Triturus; species Triturus cristatus. Next base: position 1,327,768,099 of record NC_140591.1, read on the forward strand.
ATCTGTTTATAGGAGATTTTAAGGACAACATTATTTAATATTAGAGTGCACCTACCAAACATAATCTAACTGACTATTAGACAAATGAAGCCTGGGTAATTGTACAACTGCAAGAGTTCTATGAGTGTATCACTTTATAACACCATAAGTACTGCCCGTGTGATTACAGAACAAATAAGGCACTGCCTAGGACCACTGAGGCTTCAGGGACTGCCGAGGCCCACCCTGCATATTTAAATAAAGACCCGGAGTGTGGCGATCCCCGGACTTCAGTTGGCCTCGAACCCCCCGAACAATTAGTAAACAATACCCGGGAAGGTGGCACTCCCCTAGGCTGCAAAACGTCTCTGTGCCCTTCCGCACCTAATTTACATGTGACATTAAGATTCCCAGACCTACAGAAACCCCGCAATATAATAATTGGATTGGCCTTGGAACATTACGCACCCACCAGGGGCCTCAATTTAAATGAACGAGTGAGACCCCGCTTTTTTTGTTGTTCTTTTCCCTCCATTTTTACCATCCGCATCCCCTCTATTACCGCGATACGAGGTTTTCCTCCTCTCGCTTCAAGTAGTCGAACAAGTATTTGCTATCTCAGGGTGGAAGCCATGCACCACCCTCTAATAGTAAACACAAATGTCCAGCGAATGCACACCCTGGGACATTGTATGAGCTGCGCCTGAGTGGTCGCCCTCCCTACTACCATGATGCATTTGTTCGTATAAACGCATACTAACACTACTTACACACGTGTAGTACAGCGACCAGAATGTAGTGAAGAAGCAGTGGAAGCGCAAAATCTAAAAATATAAATCCTACCCGAAGTCGTATGACATAGTTCAATCAGCCGACGACCCTGGCATGAGTAGAAACAGCTACACAAACAAAACGGGTCTTCAGCACAACTCAAGCAATTTTGAAATATTGCTGAGTGGTGCCTTCTTTTTGCCTTCTCCCACTCGTCACCAAATTTATTTAGTGAAGAGGCAGACAGCAGTGAATCCAATAAGTAGATTTATTACAAGAAAACAAGACACCTGAAACAACCACCAACAGGAGCAAACAGCAAAACAACCGTCTAATCCAGCACCATCTACAAACTCCGCAAGGTTCCCCTCATGACTGCCCTACATTCTAACATTACATACTGAGGGCCATATTATCAAGGAACGGCGTTAAAATTATCGCCGTTTTAGCGGCAGGAAACTGCTGCTAAAACGGCAATAATGGGCTTGATAATATGCCATAGAGAATTCCAATAGAAGCCCATGTTCTCGTGTTAACATGGGCTTCTATTGGAATTCTCTACAGCATATTCTCAAGCCCATTATCGCCGTTTTAGTCGCAGTTTCCTGCCTCTAAAGCGGCGATTATTTTAACGCCGTTCCTTGTTAATATTCCCCTTAGATTCAAGTAGAATTACATATTAACATTCTACTATGACTTACAATGGAATGCTACACAGAGCACATGACTTTACAGCAATGAGCTCATAGTTTCATCCACGAGTCTTGACACCGGTAGGGGTAAGACTTTCGCTTCCCACTCCCTATGTAGTATAAACGTAAACTAACACTTCTTCCAGAAGTACGCTACAGCGCCCAGAGCACATCCCTTTATAGCAATGAGCTCACAATTTAGGCTCACGGTTTAATCCCCGAGTCTTCACACCAGTAGGGATGAGTAGTTCGCTTCCCACTCCCTATATACTATGAACACATACTAACACTACTTACACACTTATACTACAGCGGCTAGTATCCTACACTGCCCAGAGCCCATCACTTTACAGCAGTCAGCTCGGTTTCATCCCCAAGTCTTCACACCGGTAGGCGTAACTGCTTCGCTTCCCGCTTCCGGTATACTATCAGCACACAGTAGCGGTCAGTAGTTCGCTTCCCACTCCCTGTATCATATAAACGCCTACTAACACTACTTGCACACGTATGCTACAAACATCAGACCACATCACTTTACAGCAATAACCTCACGGTTTAGACTCTCGGTTTCATACCAGAGTGTAGCACCATATCATGTCACCACCATGCCACTCTGAGCAACACTGCACTTTCAGACCGTTAACAGTGATACCTACTGGTGACCGCCAGTAGGTAATCAAGAACAAATTACAATAGTTCCTTGATTCTGTTAGCTTTCAAAAATTCTCTCTATTACTGTCTTTCTACTTTTCCATATAAATAGTTTTTTTAATATTCAAGTACACATCGAAGTCAGAAATGGAAGGTATTCTATCAACACACTTTCTAGAACATTCTACAACACGTGTAGGTTAAAAGTTCATCAATTTTTTTAAACGTAACGATATTTTTTTGCAACATTTTCTCGAACATTTAACGGCACGTGTAGGTTAAAAGTTCATGATTGTTTTAAGTTTCAACAGTGCCTTCCAAATGCAAGTAGCAGGTGTGGTTGAGTTGAGCAGATTTTATCCTATAATATGTACTATAATATGTACATGCAAACTGCTTTCTCTTAACCAATCACAAACATACTTTTCCACAAAAAGAATGTTCACCCTACTTTTAAAAAACAATGCTTTTCATCTCCCAATCAGGTACAGTTTTATATGCGAAAAGAAACTAGTTCCCCATCTTTAAACATATCTCTTATTCTACGAAGGAACTGCATGAGCTACAGACATCTTTCCATACCTTCCAGCCATACCTTCAAAATGCTAGTGTGGATCGTAGGACATAGCTATGTTTTCTGGTGCAAGAGGTATGCAGAACAGAGAAGTATTGACTTAGACCTAGGTTTACAAAATGTGGACATTAAATGGTTTGGTAAAAACCTGTTTGCCTCTCCAACACCCTGACCTCATGATTGTGCACTGTGGTGGAAACGACCTAGGCACATTGACTGGGGTAGATTTGGAAATGCTTATGAAGGACACCTTTGGACAATTGATGGTACGCTTGCCTCAAACTGTCTTTGTATATTCCAATATATGCCAAAGACAGAAGTGGAAATGGTCCAAATAATTTTGTCCTCAGATTGAAAAATCTCGGAAAAAAGTCAACAAAGCTGTCTCTGCATACCTCAGAGACCACAAAATGGGGTCCATATACAACAACAACATACGTTTTGATAAGGCGGATATATACAGAAGTGATGGAGTACACTTCACAGATCAGGGAAATCGAGTTTTCCTGAATAACTTGAAGCTGTGCATCCACACTTATAATGTAGCTCCAACTAATGAATGCAAGGACTCTTTTTAGAGCCACCCTATAACTTACAACTTAGGCCCCCTATTTTAGGGCCATATAACGCCAACTCCCGCACCCTCGCCAAAATGTATTCTCCACACAGCTGTGGCACAGCGGCCAGACCATCTCACTTTGCAGCACAGACCTCTCGCTTTGATCCCCAGCTCTATTCATCCATAGGGGTGAGTAGTGTGCACTCTACAAATACCATATTGATTTACCTTCGCGCTCCCTATACAACACCACCTAAGCCCCATACACAAGCTACAATGTTCTAAACAAAAGTTCATCCAAGTACCTATAACTACATGCTGACACTACTTGCACAGATGTGGCACAGCGGCCAGAGCACATGACTTCACAGCATATGACAAACAGTTTCGGCTCACGCTTTAATCCCCAACTCCGGCAGCAGCTCAGCTTAGCAACATGAGACTCTAGACAATACCTCACATATATTCCGTACCCCAGGACTTTCATACCAGTACGGGTCAGTAGTTAATCCTAGTAGTTATAAACCCATCCACCACCCATTCAAATGACATCAATAATAAGGTAGGAGTCCAAAATCCAAGCAAAGATGCAATCCCATGGACCCGTGACACAAATTAAAAACCTGAGCCCATAAGGTCATATTGTTTCTCATCAAAATTAAATGTTCACCTAAAGTCGTATCAATCATTATTTAACCTGAAGTGCAGAACATGGGGAGTTAAGAAAAGAAATGTGACAAACCTACAAACACGGCGTGTGTTTTCAGGTGATCCTGAAAACACACGACGTATTCGGTGCTGTTTTCTTTTGTTACTACAGCATGGCTGCGAGGTGATTGTGTGCTTCTGTTTAAAGTATTCATGTTAATCGCTCGTGACGGTCACTGCAATTAACATGAATACTTAAACAGAAGCCTCAGACACACTCTAGAAAAGAAATGAAGTGCTCCGTCCTTGAGCCCACAAGTTGCCTCTTCCTCTGTAACCAGGAGATGCAGTGCAGGTTTTTTGCGCCGCTCGCCTTTTAAAAGCGGCGACGAGAACACTCTCGGGAATGTGTGTGCGCGCCACACACATCGCACTGCGCGCTCGGGGGCACAGAGGTGCGTGGGCGCGCAAGCGTGCAGCTTAAATGGAACAGTGGTTCTGACACCAAATTCTTCTTCCACAGAAAGTAAGACAGGTGCAGGAATTTGAGATTCATCTCTGCCACAATCAAATCTCCTAAGCCACTTGTACTAGAGTCTCCCATTTAGACCCTTCCTGATGATTTATATTTGCATTTGTTATTTGGTTGTCTCTACAAACCAGTAATGCTATAACCTCTGAAGGTGCGAACCAAATTCTACAGAGACCCAAAGAATTGTTGAGCGTTCCCTCCAAACTGTGGAGCGAGTCGCCACTAATGGTAATCAGTGCCCCTGTAATTTGAAATCCTCCCCAACAGTGGCCCACCAACCTCAATGACTGGCATTGTGGTGTGGACAACAGGGACAGGAGTGTGAAATTCTCGGCAACCAACCACCATTGAAGGCCTTGGGTCACCTCTAAGGAAAGTGAAATCAGGCCCACGAAACCACAGCTGTAGTGGCTGCAAGTTGTCTGTGGACCCTCAACCAGTTACAGACTGTGGCCTATTAACTCAGCAACAGTCTCAGGTACATCCTTCCACCTTCTGGTAGGAAGATAGACCTCCGATGAATAGAACCCCCAATGAACTTTCTCACCTGTGCTGGTACCAGCTGAGAATCCTCTTTATTCATGAGAAATCTTAGTTCCGCTGCATAATCGCCAACCTCCTAAGTGTCAGAGTTTGCGTTTGTAAAAGAAGGAACAGAAATTAACCAATCATTCAACTAACAAACAAGTAAAATCTCTTCCATCTGCATACAAACTACGACAGAAGCCATTGCCTTTCTGAATATCCTTGGGGCAACTGAAAGGAAGAAAGAAAGGACACAGGGCTAGCAATCAATGTTCCCCCACAGAGAGATTCAATATCTAGCTGCTTTGAAGAATCAGTAAGTATCTTTTGATCAAATATTACTAGAAAGTCTTCAGGAGATACCAAAGGAAGGACTGTCTGAAAGGTTGTCATCTTGAAAGGAACCTGTTGCACAAATTGGTTGACTCCCTTCAAGTCTAGAATTTGCCATGAATTTCCACCAGGCTTTTGTACCAAAAAACAGGATGGAGCAGCTCCCTTTGAGATGGAGGACCACAAATGATGGCTTCTTGAGATTGAAGAGAATTCACCCTTTCAGCAAGGCATTTGACAAATTGGGAGACCAGGCAGAGACATGATTCTGAATGAGGAATTGATTGGAGGATGAAGAAAGTCAACAGAATAAGTGTAGAAAGCGAATTATATTTTGGTGTGATCGACGGCTCACCTAAAGGTATAACACTTCTTGTCAGTCTGAATCCTCAACGTCACTAAATGAACCTGAGTTTAACCTCCTGTTAGCCTAGAACCAAGCAGACAGGCTTAACTTATTGCAATGTGTAAACTGTTTATGCAGTGGCAAAACAGTAATGAAGAAAAACACCAAGCAATAAAAATCTCAAACTAAGTTAGAAAAATAAAGGAACATTTAGTAAAGGAAATGACAAAATCCAATAACCAAAAAGCACAAAGCACCTATGATAGTCTATTGAAGAAGAAGATGACTGGGACCTACAAGTGATTTGAGGCCAACCTTAATGGAGGCCTTGTCGGATACAATCCAAAATGGTCATAATGAACAGTGTGAAAGTCAAACAAGGTTGAAAAAGTTACTAAGTCCCACTTCAGAAAGGGACTTTGAAACTTTTTGACAAAGTGCACACATTTCTTCTAAGGCCCAATGCATAAAGGGACTTTGTCACCTTTTTGAGAAGAAAAATCCTCCTTGAGCGAGACACCTCTAAAATGGTAGCTGCTGCCATGAAACCGAAGGCTGAATACTTGAAGCAGGTTGGTCCCGCTGGAGTGTTGGAGATTTCTCGCTGAAAGTTTTCTATGTCCCAGCGCAGAATGGGAGTTAGTCATATTTTCAAAGGTGCTGGGAGCCTTGACCAGGACAAACCCTAAATTCAATCTGACACTCTGGAACTGCTGGTCAGATACTTTTTCCGGTGGGTCCCATTTATTCTCTGGAGGAAAAGCTTTCAGAAGTTTCCAAACCTTCTTCTGGTGCACAACCAACCACAGGAGTACACTTTTAAGGCCTTCAGGATTTCAGGTAACACACTTATATACTCTCAGGGTAATAACAAAAAACAAAAAGAAAATACACCAAAAACAGCTTAAAGTATATCTATGTCTGCTTTTCTTCATTCTTTTTTCCTTGTCCCCTAAAGACCCCTCTTGTAACCAGACTCCTCCTTGAATGTAACTCAATATGCTGATGAGAGCAAAAGTGATGTGCAAATTAAAGGTGTGCAGATCACATAATTTTGTACGAAGAAAATAAAAAACTCAAAAACGATCATGTTGAACTTCTACTGGGGTGCAGATCACAGTGTATAAACACTACCCTCAATCAAGTGTGACCCCACTGTTGCCGATGTACAGATCGCCGAGTAAAACACAAAGGAAAATAAAGTGATCCCGCTATGCGAATCACTGTGCTGTTACCTGCATTATAGGTTGGTGTGTGTAGTGTCCGTGCATGGACACGTTCTAGTGTTCTAACCTGTATGTAATACACTATACACCCACCCACCACCGACGTCACTGGGTCAGGTGACGCGGTCAATAAAAAGGCCGAGCGCACGTGCTCGTGGCCATTCCCACTAACCCAACTACGTGTCTGGTGTGAGTCATTCCAGCGCAGCATGAGGGCCTAGTTCCCCAACATTACACTGGCGACGAGGGGGCCAAGCCCTGGCGTGCAGCAGACCAGCTATTATGACGAGGGGGAGAGAGCTGCCTGCGTGTAAACCCCCAGCAGGCACGAACGGCGCCTGATCGCCCGCCGGGCGTGTGAACAGCCCCGGGCGTGAGGAGTGACCGGGAGCCCACCCCGCACCACCGCGACGGCCTGCGGGCGAGCATCGCGCCCCAGGGAGGGGAAAGCGAGGAAGTCGGGTGCCCACCCCGACCCCGTCGCGCTGGCCACCGTGATCCCGCCGGGGGATCGCCCGAAACGAAGAGCGGACCGATCGGAGCCCACCCGCATTGGCCGCGACCCGGCAAATGGCGGCGCACCACGCGAGCCCACCCACGTGGATGAAGACGCCCGCCGGCCGAAGGTGAGGAGCCGCGCGAGTGAAGCCAGCGGGAGCCTACCCCGCGCCTTCAAACCCCGCGGCCAAGCGTGTCCTGCCCGGAGCGTGGCACGGTCCGCGAGTGCCCACCCCGCGTCATCGGTTTACAGCCCACCCGTAATGAAGCAGCGGCACCCCGCCGCACAGCGTATGAAGGTGAGGCTGCTGCGGCGGGGGCGAGAAGAATGAAGGAAGTACCCAGCCCGTGGCCGTGCAGAGCGGTCTGCCGAAACTGAAGCCAGCACCCCTGCGCAGCATCGAGGTCCCAACGAGACCAGCGGCGCCCAAGATCTCGTCCCCGTGAGGAAGGGGTAAAGACTAACGTTACCCAGGAGCAGGCTCTGGCAGCAGCGCCGGTCCTACCCCCTCCCGCGCAGCGTGTATTCAGCGGGGCTGCTGCAGGCGGGGAGAGCGTCGAGGAAACAACCGGCGGCCGCTCTGAGGCGGCGTAAGAAGCTCAAGGGGGCATGCGGCAAAATAAAGCACGTGGAGGCATGCATTTAAACTGAGAGTAAGCGCGAAGAGCGCGAGGTGCCCCCTGAACAGCTCGGGTGAAAACAACAAAGAAAAAAGCACTCACCAGGAGTTGGACTGCCTTCCTTCCCTCTGCTCCACGGGTGATCGTTTCCAAGGCAAAGGAAGCAGTAGAAGCTCTGCAAGAGGCCTGCAGCGTGGACCAGTAGAGCTGCAGGACCCCAGTCAAGAAAAAAAAAACTGCAGCGCCATCTAGTGGCCGTTCAAGGTACTGCCTCCCTGGAACAATCAAGGTGCGAATGCATTGGGGGCAGTGAGTGCAACAACACCAGGGACACAAGGAAGAGCACTGAGGCATGCTATTGATCGGCATTAAGAGGCAGGTTCATGCTGTGCAAGTGGAGTACAGCGAAAGGTGGAAAGGCGCCACATGGAATGCACAGCAGCAAGGGGAATGCTGCAACACAGAAAAGCAGAGTGGGGTTATGCCCGACAGCCCACACCGGGGTGGCAAACGCACTACAAGTGCGCATACGAGGAATCCTCCAGGAAAGAACCTGCCGCCAAAGTTGCGTGAAGTGCGGTGATGCCTACTGGCCAGGGGTAGTCGCTGCAAGAGTGAAGACACCCGAGTGCACCAGCCTTGGGTGGCAAGGTTTGAGGAGACTCTACCAGGCAGCAAGTCTCAAAAGAGGATCAGAAGGAAGTGCGCAGCACGTGCATCCAAGGAAGCAACCGAAGGGCGCAGTCTGAAGCACTGCCACAGTTACAGAAAGAAAGGAGTGGGTGCACGACAACCAGAGATCACACGGCGCAAGGAGCAACGCTACACTGAAGATGTACCACGACGGTACGAAGAGAAGCACGCACCAGCGACGACAAGGCAGCAAATACAGATAGTCACACGATGTGACGCACCTCGTGAACACAGGTAGTCACACGACGTGACGCACCTCGTGAAGCCGACCAGCCAAATGGTCGCACCACAAAGGCCAAGCCGACCAGCCAAATGGTCGCACCACAAAAGCCAACCCACCAGGGGTTGCGAAAGGAGGTGACCGACGCACGGGTCAAAGTGGACATCACACCAAGTGACCAGCCAGGTGGTCAACACACAGAAGCCAACCCACCAAGGGTTGCAAAAGGAGGTGACCGACGCACGGGTCAGTGAAACTACGGAACAAGAGGTCTGACGAAAAGACCGAAGGTATCCTGCCAGAGATCGGCAGAATGGACCGTCAAGTGGTCCGAGAAGTTCAAGAACGAAGAGGACCAAGAGTATGGCCCCACGAACTTCAACAACCAAAGTAGCTGGTGAAAAGGAGAAGACGAAGAGAAGGTCATGACCCTAACTCGGAATGCTGAGGAAGATGGAGAGAGTGTCCTCGGACGAGGACAAGACCAGGGGGAACACATGCAGAGTGCGCGCGCTGCATGGAGAAGCCTGGCCAGACCAAAAGGGGAACAGAAACGGTCCAGAGTAGGTCGTGAAGCGAAGGGATGAAGATATCAGAGTGGCACGTCCGCCACTACAAGAAAAGAAGAAGAATGAGATCTGAGTTGCACGTTTGCCACTACAAGAAAAGAAGAAAGAAGATATCGGAGTGGCACGTTTGCCACTACAAGAAAAGAAGAAAGAAGAGATTGGAGTGGCACGTTCGCCACTACAAGAAAAGAAGAAAGAAGAGATCTGAGTGGCACGGTTGCCACTGCAAGAAGAGGAGAAGGAAATAGATCCGGGCACGTTGGCCACTGTTAAGAGTGGTAGGAGAAGTCAGAGTGACTCGACACCCTCACGGAGATTAGAACCGAGGAAAGAGAGAGGAGTGTGGCAAGACTACTCACACCTCGAAGATAAGGAAGGCGACAAGTGCCAGAACATGGAGAGCAAGTCCTGAGAACACCTGTGGCATGGAGAGAAGACCATCTGCTTGATGATGCGTTCAACACACCTGGGATCTGCAGAGGTGAGCAGGCCGGACCGTTCGGAACATCCACCTTTGGGGTCACACGGACACTGGACAATGCCAGCCGTGGTGACTCAGGGGCAAAGGCCTCAGGGATGCCAGTGAGAGAGCATCCCCGCGATGAGAGATGGTCATCAGCCGCCCTTCAGCAAAGGTCCCAGGAGGATGAAGACATCGCGCGTGAAGACAGGAGCCAACAGCTACACTCCAGGTCTGACTGCGGAATCTGAGGTGAGACTTGTCGTCTCCTCTGCACCCGCATTTATCGACATGGGAGTAACACGATACAGGACACTCAACCCAGGACAGATCTGATGAAGAGGGCCTCAGGGATATCCCGTGGCAGGGGAACACCTTCGAGAGGGGCATCCTGGTGAGAGGGGTGTCTTGAAAACAATCCGTCTTTTTCCAAACAGAACACACGCTACTGATGAAGAAAAGGACAGGACTGAAAGATGAACCGCAAGAACTCCAACTGCGTTTGTCGCCATGGAAGTAAAGTGAAGAAAAAGACTGTGAGGACAACTTCAAGGCAGAGCTGTCAACAGACAGGATCCATCGAGCACCCATGGCTGGTGCCACAGTGAACTGTTGGTCTCCGCAGCAGGAAGGACGTCATCTGTGACTCCAAGCAGCTGAGGCGTAAGAGACTCGGCAGAAGTTTCGTCACTGTATTACATCTGTGTATATCTTTCTTTCTCCCACAGGTTGAATTTTGACTTTGGGTTTTTCGTCATTAAAAATTGGGAGGGATGTAGTGTCCGTGCATGGACACATTCTAGTGTTCTAACCTGTATGTAATACACTATACACCCACCTACCACCGACGTCACTGGGTCAGGTGACGCGGTCAATAAAAGGGCCGAGCGCACGTGCTCGTGGCCATTCCCACTACCCCAACTACGTGTCTGGTGTGAGTCATTCCAGCGCAGCATGAGGGCCTAGTGCCCCAACATTACAGGTGTGCAGATCACTGCACATCAATAGCATAAAAGATTCACACGCTTTCAACGTTGTGTGCGAGCACCTGTGATGCGCAGGAAACTAAAGCTGAAAAACCATACTCTCCACGTACATAAATGTGGAGACAAACCAATCCAAGATGGCATTATGCACAGCTTGCGACGTGTGACATCACACACTCTTCCTGAAGCCAGCCACACTCAGAGCGATGACGGAGATGTAATCTTGCTAGCGTGAGCTTTCAACCGCTACTTGTACGTTTTTGTAAAGGATTTCAGTATTACAGTGCATTTTCCACGTTGATTCTCAATGCAAACTTTTAAGAATTACATCAAACATCCAGTGATGTTACGGGTTTTTCCAAGCAGAGTATACTGAAATACAATACCTTATGCCTGAACACTGCGACTAATGTGGATTCACACCTTAGAGTGACGGGAGCGCATGCAATTGTCGCCATACTGTAGTAAATAATATACGTACTCCAGTTGACATTTTATGTAGACGTTTATTCTCCCATCGCATTGAACGAGGTTCCCTCGCCCCGATAGTCCATCAACTGCCGTCCTCATCGATTGTTGCTCGGCTCACACCAAATGCACGGGACTGTACATTCCATGTGCGTCGCTCAACATCCATGCCACTAGCCAAGTTGCGAAGAAAGCACGCAAAGTTCATTACACACAGACAGGGTTGGATTGGGATTAAGAATCGGCCCAGGCACGCTAAACAAAAGTGGCCCACATTTGAATAATGCTTTTCCACAAAACACTGCTTCGGCAACATTTTATTTTTTTAAAAACGGGCGGGCATGGGGGTGGGGAGGGGGAAATAATTTGGCCGGCCCAGCGTGAGAAAGAGTGACACCTCTGCCCTGATAAAAGGGAGGTAATGGACGCCCATCTGCCTCCAGAAAGGCCACTCAGGCATCCACTGGGCCGCTGGCAGTATCCGAACAATGCAGAAACCGCCCAAATCGGTCCCCCAGACTGCTCAAAAAAGCAGCCCACAGCGGAATTGGACACCAGCCCCTCGGGCATTGCCCAAGTACCCGCATTACCAATCCGACGCTGCACACACATCATAACGTTCTCCTCATTCGATACATTTTCTGATAGCAGAACCTGTTCCATCTCTCGTCTTTTGTGTTACAGTTCTTTGATTTAGTGATTTAGCCAGTGTGGTGTTCTCCTTCCAGAGGTTGAGTTGTCCATGCTGTGAATCTGTAATATCTGGAGGAAATCTATGTGGTCAACTGGTTCTGTCATATTTGGTATTGCTAGTCTTCCTTTGATGTCTCTGTATGTTGAATCTTGTGCTCCTCTTGCATCGCTCAATTTACAATTCCAGGACGAGAAATCTCTTTTGTTTGAAAAAAAATGGTTGACAGGTTTTGTGAGCATTGCCTTTCAAAGGAGCTTGTTTCTTGGTAGATGAGAGGATCATTCTTATTTGCTGGTGATTCAGTAGGCACATAAAGAAGGGCCATAGACTGTTGGTTGACGCAGGGTTCTGTTCCCTTACCCGTGAGCCTCCAAAACAGCCTTATTTGGCCATCCTATTGTCAACATAAAGGTGCATCTCCTGAGGTTATTTGTCTATAACTGTGATACACTGTCTGATCGAGTCTGTCCCCAGCAGAATTATGCTTTGTGACAGTTATTGGCCCTCCATCTGTGTTGTCCAACCCTGTGAATTCATTTACCCACTTTTGGGGTTCTGTTGTTGAAAGGTTAATAGTGCTTTTATGGTTTTGATCGGATATTGGCCATTTAGGTGACATCTAGGCATTGCGTAATGAGACATTTCATTTTGGACTAGCTCAAATGTTGGTGTGTTGTGGCATTTGAGGTCCCACGGCTTCACTGAAAATGTAGTATGAGAGATTAACTGATTTTTATATTCAAGTTGATTCATAAACAGAGTATTTCCAGAAGAAGAGAGGTTGGTTTATCATTGCTGCTCCTCCTAACTGACACTCTACAAGTTTATGCTGATTATTTTAAGTGTTTCCTATATAATGATTGAGTGGGTATATGGCGTACTTTCCTCAATGTTCACTGCTGATCATCTTTGGCCTCTTGGTTGCCTAAGGTGTTAGTGTCTTGTCCACAACTGGTACAAACAAGGGGCGGGCCGATGGCTGAACCCATTGTGAGTCTATGTTGCGGCTTTTTCGTTCAAATGCATGTCTAGTAGGAAGTCATAGACTGAGTCTTATTTAGTGTTGTGTCTGCTTACTGCATTGTTTGCCTTTATGATTACACTCTTCCTCTGGTACCAAAAGAGTAGTTCCCAACTGTGTCTCTTTGTGGCATGAGCCTGTTGTGCAGTAATCAGGGGAAGCAAAAGCAGCACAACACACAATGATTTTGAGTAGGCTGTTGCTCTCAAATTTAAAATTATTCCAAGATGTGTTCTCTGTTGGTAGTTCTTAACTGAGCCTCTTATTCTGGTCCTTTTCAACTGTTCTTAACAGCGAGGTATTAGAGATCTTTGGCCCTTTCGTGGACAGCTACTTCTCAGATCATTATTTTTCCTGTTGGTGTCTGTCTTGTGTTAACGCCCGAAGATACCACTTCAAATGATATTTTGAATGGTACAGGGGCAACAAACTTCACTAGTGCCCTGTGGAAGATTAATGAAAAACATGACAGTGCCCATGAGTCCCTTACTTCCACCTTCCTGCAAAGCTGATCAACAAAGGAAGCTGCTCTTTGGTGTGTGTAGGGATCATTGGTATATAATCATAAATGAAAGATTGCTTGATGATATTCCTGCCCTGCTCACATAGAAGAGTAGTATGAAGTCTTCTTTAATCAATTATAGTCTTCTTTTCAAATATTCGGTTTGCTAACTAACCTGTAGATTAACCCTGGGCGTAGTTTGCGTAGTAGCGCTACGCATAGCTACGCGAAGTGTACTTCGCACTATACGAGCTACGCGAACTGCGTAGAGCACTGTGCAAAATGCTGTTCGCACTGATTGCACAGTGCCGGAAGCATGTCCGCACTGTGCAATCATTGCAAACCGCATCTTGCACAGTGCAAGTGGTCGTTTTCTGCCACTCAAGTAGATTTGTACTCGAGCAGCAGCTTTCTCAACGCGGACTGGTAGTTTCTCATTGCGAGCGGTCGCCAGCATACGCGACCACTCGCAATGAGAAACCTGACCTCCCCGCATTGAGAATCTCGCTGGGAGGTTTATTTTCCACGCTCGCGTTTGGCAACTTGATGTTGCTGATCGCGAACGAGGAAAAAGTCTCGCCGGGATGTTATTTTGCTCGCTCGCGTTCGCCAACTTGACGATGAGGACCGTGAGCAAGCAAAAAATGCCCGCTACGCTATGCGTTTTTGCACTGTGCTACATGCAATTCACGTAGTGCATAGTTGCGCAAACTACGCGAGCGTAGTGTAGTCCTACGCCCAGGGTTACTGGAGTCTTTGTGGAGTGATTATATAAATAATTTCTCTTAACATCATGCTAACTCCGAAAGAGTCCTCGCCCTGGAATTTTAAAGATGACACAAGGCACCATAGTGTAGCAGAAGGAAAAGTACATTGGAACACTTCCAAGAAAAGAAAGTTAAAAGATTTGATAATTACTGCAGTACAACTTAATGCTAACGGATGAACTCTTGGTAGCCTCTTTTGAGAAAGATGTTCAGGTCCTCGTAGCAGGAAACGTTCCCATGTGAGGCATTATGGGTAAATAATAAATCTCTGAAAATTGCCCATAAAGATTTTAGCTTTAACAAATTAATTAACAACTCGGGAAGGCAGCAATTTTTATAATTTTCAAGGGGAAGAAGAAAAAAGATAACATTATTAAAAAGGAGGTCAACAAGATGGAAAGCAACTATGAAAAAGCAACAGTTTGATAAGATCTGGATAGATCTTCGGGAAGCTGCTGTAAAGAAAGACAGGAGATGGTTGTGGCACATAATTAATAACTCAACTGGGAGTAGGATTAGGACTAAAATTACCCTAATTCCCAGTAGCAAGTGCTGCTTCTATATAAGCCTTTATGTAGCTAATCATTTAGCAGATGAGGATTTTCTATCCTTGGCAGGTACTCCCCCTTAGAACGGGAGAGTTAATGAGTCCCTCAAGGGCCTTGATCAAAGAGATCATACATAATGCGAGACCATCAGGAGCAAGGGGCCCTGACCGAATTCCGATAAATTGTATAAGATTGGAGGTACACCTGTGGTCAGACTATTTGGCTGCTCTTTTTAACTACTGTTATCAATCTAATTAAATCCCTTCGTCTTGGAGAGGTAGTATCATACTACCACTACATAAGAAAGGTTCTAAGACCCACGCTAATAATTACAGGCAACGAGCACTCATCGACTCAATAGGGAAACATTTTGCTAAGTCCTTGCAAGTCCATCTCCAAGAGTGGACGGACGTAAATAACATCATTCCGTTGGAGTTCCAACAACTCTACTCTAGATAACATTACAGCCCTCCAATTAATACTGGAGAAATATGTGGTGGCACGTAATATGCCTGTCTAGGCCTCATTTATTGATTTTTCCATGGCTTTTGGCAATGTACACCATATTGCTCTCTGGTGAAAGCTTAGACTCTTAAACATTCCTGATCACCTGCTAAATCTTAACTTTACTCTTCTACTTGGTGTCATGTACTTCTTGGGGGCAATTGTGAATTATCACCTAAAATTCTGATAAACGGTCTTAAGCAAGGCTGTCTGATAGCCCCTCTACTATTTTCTCTGTATATTTGGGTTGTACCGTCGGCTCTGGCTGCCTGAGGTGGAGATGCCCCAAAGATGTGTCATTGGAATATCATTTCACTGCTTTATGTGGGTGATAATGTGATCCTAGACCTATCTCCAAGGGCTTTTCAGTGCTGAGTGGATAGTTTGCAGGAGTATGCAAATAGTCACCACTTAAAAATGTATATCAATAAAAGTAAACTGATGAGCTTCTGTGATGAAGGTAGAGGAAAACTGAAAAGTTACAAGTGGAGATTAGACACCCAGGATTTGGAATGTGTGAAGTCTTATCCATACTTAGGCAAAATACTCTCTGCCAATGTTTCTGTGAAAGAACATGTCTTTCATTTATCTGGGAAAGCAAAGTGATAGCACACAATAATGCACTTTTGACACTTTATAGGGCAGAAGGCCTCAGACACTTTAATCACTTATTATCCGTGTATAACGTAAAAATCCCATCTACTCTACTTTATAAGATTGAAATAATGGATGTAAAACACTAGAGTTTTCTCCACAAAATATAGGTGAAAACACTTCATAAAATTTGTAATGTAAATACCCTTGCATCGGTTGAAGCCTTATGCTTGGAAATAAGACCCCAGATCATTTATTTTAAAGGGCTAGCTGCTGTCCTCCGTTGGAGCCACAGCCTCTTGTGTAGCAATATAAATCCTATTAGAGGCCTACATTGCAGTGAAGTGTTCTACCCAAGTAGGACTTCCAACTTGTTTTTTAAGCATTTCAATAAAGCACTACTATGCTTTAATATGAAAAAGGAGGGCTAATGGCAATGTCTCTTCCAGCACTGAAGGTATTTTTTAAAACACAGTATTAAGATTACTTCAGTGGAATGACCTCAAGGGCCCGATTGAGATATGCAAACTGCCACTGTGGCCCTTACAATGGTAACCTAGAAAGATCAACCTCTACCTGTATTATCTAGCCTCACACCTACTAGTTATACATAACTGGCCTAAAGGGGGTTGGTTGGACCCTGCCTACCGCTATCCCTGTTGGGATTCGTTCAGATCCTATCCATGCTTTATAGCTCCCCCATTCCTGACTCCACCTCATTAGTGACAAAATCAGCTCTTCATACCTGGAGAGCAGCTTTGCGATGCACTCGCTGGGATACCAAACTCACGCACAGACACCTCTTTGGCAGGGAAACTGGTTGAGGGAGGTGGCATCACTACAAAGGTTTGGGCTATGGGTCCTTCTTGGGAATTCACAACTTGGGGACATCTGCTTGGGGACACACATGCGATCGTTTCAAGAACTGCAACATGCCCTCCAAACTCACCTCTCACACACTGATTATCTTCCTGAGTTCAGCCCACTGGAGGCTAAAATCATAATGCGCAATATGGACACGGGAGGATTTTTTTATAAATCTACTGCGCCCTAGCAGTCAATACCCCTGGCACTTTAGATCACCTCAGGACTCGATGGGAGGGATGGGTGGAACCCCTCGAGGATGATGACTGGTGCGACACGTTGATGGCGCGAAGTGTTATCACAATCTCCTCAAAACTGTGTCTGATCAAAACCTATTATCTCTATACTGCCTATCTCTTCCCATCTCGACTCCACCGAGTGAGACTCCTCACTGAGCCTGTCTGTTCCCATTGTGGCGAAGCACCTTTTAATTTCTATCACATGGTTTGGTTGTGTCCCATGATTCAAAGCATCTGGGCTGGGGTGATAGGGGAGCTCACTGAGGTGCTTGGATAGTAGTTTCCCACACCGCTCTGGTGATTTTGTTGGGTGTCCTGGAGTGCTCTGGCAGCACGAGAGCTGATTGCTCCTTCTGGGGGGTGCCCTAATGGTCGCCAAGCGTGGCATTCCTGGACGCTCAAAATCCCTTTCTCCTCCCACCCTGTCACTTTGGTGCCGGGTGATGGACTGGTTCACCCAGCAAGAGAGACCGGTCTATGGGGCCAGAGTATGTCCCCTCAAACACGGTCCTGTGGGGTGGAATTTGTTGGGCCAAGGGGATGATGGTCTTGATTGAAACCAAAAGTGCTGATGTTGCTAGTGTTTTGTATTATCCCAATGTATCAAATGAATGCCATTGGCCTTGGCGACTACAATGTAATTATCTCATACATGCTTACTGTGTGACCTATCTTCATCTGCAAAAGTTTAATAAAATATGTTTATCAAAAACAAAGATTACTCCAGTGGACCAAGATACGCTTGCCTGCAGGGAAAAAGGAAGTTGGAAGTAACTGTTTCTTAATGTTCTGGGTCTTATCCCCAATCATATCATATCTAAGGTGGAACTTGAATTATGGTTTGCAGCTTTTTTTTCTATTCTTCCGTTAAAATATTCTTCCTTTAAATTTTATTATGGGGGCTTGGATGGGAGTGGCTAGGGAGCAGACACTATGCAAACTCTGAGGGGTTTCGGTACAAACACTAGAGTATGTTCTTTTTGTGTGCCTTGCATTGTACAATAATCAGTGATGTTTTTAAAACCACTGTTTTCAAAATATGGAGTGCAGTCAGTAAAAGATGCCAATTTATTTGTACTTCACCGGGTAAATTAAATTGTGTTTTAAAATGTTCACCTTCTATAAATGTGTTTTAAATTTATATTGATTATTTAATCGATAACTTCTGTAAAGTGGATCTCAAAGTAGATATGTATCTTATAATAAAATGTAATTGAAATTGACAGGGCCCATGATGAGAAAACGAAAATAAAATGTATGTGTGTGTGTGTTCAGATGACCTCCTTGCCAGTGCTCCTCTCATTCAACATCAAGAATATCCATTCAGGTTACTTGTTATTCCTGTTGACCCTGGAAGAATGCAAAATAGCAGTTTCTGCTTGGAGAAATTTGCTATCTCAGCACATTGCTTACCATTTTTCACTGCACAAGACTGAACTGTTAAGCATGTTTCTTAGTATCGTGTTTTGGGAAACTGGAACAGTTTCTAATGCAGGAATCCTTGCAAAAATTATGTCGCATACCTGATAAGCTGTAAAGCATTTTGCTTGTACAGGCCTCCTATTCCAGGAAACTATAAGAACTCTGACCGTGGAGATCTGTATATAAACTGCCTGTGTTACCAGTCTCGGGAGACGTCTGGTGGCTTACATTCTCCATTGGTCAACACACTTCCGCGATGCATCTAAATAAGTGTGTATTCCTGCATTACCTGAGTGAAGTGTTGTTAGGTCTCGCATAGCGTTGCAGTGCAATGCGCTGTTCGCTTTGCGAGGCATGCAGTATACAGTATAGGGGGAAGCTCCGCCCACTTTCAGTCCATGTTTTTAATTGGCTTAAATCGGAAATGCTGCATTCTGATTTGTTTTCGGTTTCTTTGTCCCTCCTCCTCACGGCCATGTCATCATTTTTCTCCTTCCATTGCTATCGGCCCCTTTACTTTACAAACTCTTTTGTTCCTCTGCCCCACCTTCCCTCCCGCAGTCTGTAACTTCTCTGCTCACCACCCCACTCCCCCCCCACTCTCCCAGTCATGCAGTCTTGGACGCCCGCAGGTTTGTTTATAATGCAACAGGTTTCTCGTAATACGAGTCCTATTGCATTTCTAAATGGTTGTTTTCTCCTGGGATTGGCTGTCTGAGTCTCGCACTTTATTTTGCCTGACCTGTCCAGACGGTTGTGTTACGCATGTGTCGTCCAGCAGCCGCTATACATCAACAGTGTTGTTTTCCCAAATCATGGCGGGAGGCAGTGACAGTACAAGCAGCGAACCCTGGTAGCCAGTACTGCATATCGCAAAACCACGGTAAGATAAATACAGTGTGGAAAAAACGGTACGGGCTGTTTTGAACATATGGTCTCAAATTTGCTGGACCCTTTTCTCTGCCGAGGGACGTGCATTTAATTATGCATTAAAAAACTTTTTTTTCCGCGAGCCAATTTTTAATGCACCGTGACTGAACAGCGCAGTTGCTCACAAGTACGCGGCTACCAACTTCCCCTAGTTGTCCCTTGGAGTCACGGAATGATAATGTCCTGGTTCATTTCAGGCTCAGCTGCTGGCCCGCCACGCTTGCCATGTACACAACCAAGCAAGGGGTTCCGTTGCGTTCATCGAGGTAGAGTTTTATCTCATCGTGTCCCCTTCAAGCCACGGTAGCACTCATGGCGGATTTAAAGGCGAAACAGGAGTCAACAGACCAAGCAGCTATAGAGAACAGGTGATTAAGAAAGCTCACTAAGTTTGGGAATAATACTGTTTTGTTAGCTCAGGTCTTGCATTTTTTTGCATCTACCATACACTTTTTTAAAACCTCTTGTAGCTTATGTGGTTACATATTTGCATACATACCGTTCTGTAAGCATCAGGTTCGTGTTTTCACATATCAACATTATATCTCATTAAGCAAACCCAACAAATCGAGACAGTCAGAAGTATGGTTTTTCTCGGGTCTACAGAATTACTCCTTAATCCGTTGTGTGGCATGAAGCGACCCCCCGATTAATTGGGCCTGTTTCTGAAGTATAATGCGCCACATGCAGTGTAGGCAAAACTATATTACAGAGAAGTGTATCAGGTTATGTCATGCACCACATTCTACTACATGATTGATGCTTGATGTGACCCCTGTATAAGCTCGTATTCGACAAAAATAATAAGTTTGACAAAGGGCATCTACGGAACACTTATTCCTCCTCTCACCTCAATGCATCTCTGCCCTAGTCCGTACTTTGACATCCCTTTTCCATCAACCACACTTTGGGCCACCAGCAGGGCTTTAAGTGGGCCGCTAACATTGATCGATTGTTTTTTAGGAAGCACCTGGTTTTGGTGAACTAAAGCAGTTGAGCGAACATATATTCAGCAAAACACCAGAGAGTCAATAAAGCCCCAAATAGTTTTAAAATACACAGATATTTTATTTAGTGGTCTTTCACAATTTTAAGCTGATCCTTAACTCTCTTCAAGTCTCTCAGGACTTCCATGTCAAACTGTTTAGTGCACCCAGCGTTTCGTGATGTGCTAAGACTTAGCACTAATGTGGTAACACTGCAGCTGCTTCCTGTATTGTTTTATGGTACAAAAGAAGCGTTCCTTTTAGACTTTGTTACTTAGCCAGTATGTTTTTAAGTTCCTCCCTAATTGTATTTTGTTGGGGAAAGATGTGACGAATCTATGGTTGAACCGAGAAAGCTTTATATTTATGAGAACTAGACAACATTCTTAGTAAATACCACACAATGTGATATCACTTTAACACCTAAATGCCCCAATCAGCAAAAGAAAGTTGTCATGCCATTGTGCGTTAAAGGGCCTGCCTCTGCGCAGAAAAACAAGTGGCAGCATTTTTAGTAATTTGATCTATTTGAGCTAGAATATTTTTTTTTATCTGCAAATCACGTAGAAAATTAGGGATAATTTGGCAACCACTCTATTCCATAATTGTGCAGAAATATCAGCACTGCGGAATCACATCATTCTACTGACCCTAAGTCTTATCTTGCAAACAATGAAATGGGCCACTCCAAACGAGGGTCCTAATGTTTTTTTCACTAAACTGGAAGTAACACCTTGTTGGGCAATTGCTGTTTGTGACAACATTTACCGCCCAATTTAGCATTTCTAGAGCATAACTGAAGCCTTCCATTTCTGCACTTGTCATTGTGGCCTTTTTTACTACCACCTTATGGTTTGGGGTAAATTGTAGTGCAATACCTGGGAATAATTTGCTCTTACATTTTCACTTGGAGCATGTTTACTAACCTCCACTAAAGTTATTTGCAACACGTTTTCACTTTTTTTCTGACCTGTAAATAGGGCCTAAGAGTTACTAAATGAGCAATTGCAGAGTGTGAGGCTACCATATTAAAGGAGTGCCGGAGTGGTGTCTAGTCGACCATTTTAAAACACGTTCATCAATGTTTTTGCAATTTTCTAATTGACGGCCAACATTTCCTATTTTTCAGTTCCTACCCACTTGCAGTTTTGTAGGGGAAAGATGTGGCAAATTCATGGTTTAACACATAAAGCAACACATTTCTGACAACATGCTGAATTCAGCAAGGAGTAATTTGCGTAGTTCTCGCAAGATTTTCCCAAGTAAGGTATTGCTGAAATTGAAAAACATTGAAAATAAGTTGGAACATTTTAATGTATAAATGTTGGCACAGAAGACTAGTGCTTTAGGCAGTGCTGCTAGCTGCTTCTCTCATCCCATCAGTAATTCCTCATTTTAAGTCCTCTAGACAGAGCTGCAGCTGTGCCTCTCTTCCCAGTGGTAATTCCTCATTCTAAGTTCTCTAGGCAGTGCTGCAGCTATGTCTTTCTCACCAGTGGTAATTCCTCATTTTTAGTCCTCTAGACTCCTCTAGTAAAAAACAATATCATTTACAACGCCAATAGTTCTAACTTTAAAAAATGCATAACCGATTGCATTGCAAGTGCTTGTTTTTTTCATCTGCTGATTTTGGTATTGTGTTCTCGAAGTACTAGGCATTGTCATTTTAAGGGCTGCAGTGCAGATGATTCTCCCCTCAACAACCAAGTGCGCACATCTTGGAAAGGTAAGGGACCTTATTAAAAATCCCTGGTCTAACATTTCTGGGGGGACTTCGCACCTTCCTGCACAAAAATAATCAATAGAGGTGATGATTTCTAATTCCAATGCGTGCTGTAGAATGCAGCATGCATTGAAACAGGAGAAAAACATGGAGAAATGAAAACATTTCCTTGCTACGTCACCCATAGGGTGGCGTAGTATTCTGACGCATTTCCAGATTTATGATTGCGCCTAAATCTGGAAATGCATCAGTGGTGGAGATGGGTGTTGTGTGGGAACACACAGCAACACCCATGTCACGCCCCTAACACGCAAAGTGTTGCGTGAAAAGGAGCTATATTTACAAGCACAGGTAAAGTAAGCAGGTTGGCTTTACATGTGTTTGTTAATATCACTCAGCAGGTTGCGCCGCCGGTGCGTCATGCAATGTGACATACCGCCAGCACAATGGACTTGTAAATCTGCCCCTCTGTATTTTCAGAGGGGTGTCATACAGCCTTTTGCACGTAGAATATGTTTACCAAGCGATAAAGAAAAAACGTAAAATGTGCAAATCCACATTTGTACCACAACACAGACCTAATGTACAAAATTTCCATTCACTAAAAGTGGTCCCAAACTGTGCACTGACTTTTTGTGAATGGATAAGATTTTTGGTAACCAACCTATGTACTTATAGGCCAGTTCACAAAATTCTGAGGTTTTTTTGGGTGGCAATCCGACCTACCTTATCAGTATTCATGAAATGTGCGACTCAATACAATGGATGCGTTTTCCCTTTCCCTTTTGTGAATGCAGTACCACCCCAAATTCAGGCGTCAGTACTTATTTGGTTGCGAAACATTGACACCTAACAACAAGAAATTGCTATTTCGAAGGGAAGCCCAAAACACACACTGTATAAATAGTACTTTGTTATGCCTTTCTAAAATAAATTCATTAACATGTTAACAAATTGGAAATGGATTTCATACATATAAAAAAGCCATTTTGCGGATTTTGTGAATCACAAGTACACACCAAAACCTATGATTTAGACTTACAGCATTGCTGCTGGTTTTTTTTACAAATGGCCACTAATCCATAAGTCCTCACAAATCAAAGGCGCAGTGTTACGAATCATACTTGAACATTTTCAAATTCTATTCTGTGCTTAAAATTCCTCCTTCCGCTATTCATGTATTGTTGTATTTATTCTATTTTTGTGATGGCTCAGTGACTAAACATTTACCCTGAAATTGCTTTCAATATGCAGATAATGAACATTTGATTACTGCTAGTCGTCCATAAAGTTTTCTACATATAGGTTTCATAATAAAATCAATACCATCCACTTTCAAAGTTGAGAGGAAAATTGTTTAAAATATCACCTGCAAGAAAAAGGCACATCCATTTTCAGTTGTAGCCAGCAATGGCAAGGACATATTGCCAGTTTATGTGGATAATGTATGCCAGGGCATAGACACCGAAAAAGTAGGTCAGTTCACAAACTATGGATAGGCCAGTATTCTGGATATAGATGAGACTTTACATTGTGTGATAAAAATGTTTCACACTTCTACTAACCAAAGCAATCTGCAGGGCACAATTTAACTTGTATTCCATCTGACATTTCCCTGGTGCGTTGGAGGTTCTGGAGGCTGATGTTTTTAGGTCGAGCCTAGGCAGTGTGCATGCGCTGTCTGCAAGACATGCTGTATTCAGTAAAAGGACTTTGATCCTACCTGCTGCTTACCATAGGTTGACTCCAGTGTCGCTCTTCTTTACTGCCTCCTAACAGTTTTTTGCAGCCAATAAGTCACTTCCTTTCTTAGCTCAGGAGCACCAGACAAGTACTGATTATTCCTCTTAATAAGTGCCCGTCCACTGCGATGTAGGTAAGATTTTGTCTACCCCCTCCCATTACCCCTGCCCTCTTTGCCAAGGCATGTATGTTTTTTTAGTTGCTCTCAGACCGGAATGTAGGTGGTACTCCAATACTTTCGGATCGAGTTTGTGCTTATACAAAACAGCAACAAATATTGGTAAGAGAAATTGTACAGATCTACACTTCTGTTCCCCCCCATCATAACAGTTTTTTTATGTATTTGTTTAGTTATTTAAATTACTTATTGGTATCACCAGAACGATTCTTTCAAGTTATGTAATTACGCACGTAGCGTGGATGCACACGTCAACGGATGCATTGCTTGCAAGTCATTCCTCTAATCATTAGAGTCTAATGGGAACTTCCACCGAATATGTTTGTGTAGAACTAGGCATCGACTTGGACAGAGATTGTAAACAGCCTACCATGGGTGAACGAACAGCTAAGGACCTCCTCCCGGGTGTTTTGAGGTGAGGAGAACAAAAGCTGCCAGTGAAACATTACTTTCCCCCATCACATATTGATTAAGGTAATTTATGTAACGCAGGTTGGATTGCTTTGGGCTCGGTAGCAGTAAGAGAGGCTAAGCTGCATGGAACCCTGCAAAGGAAGACAAACTGTTTCTTGCTTTTGTGTCTGACACACCGGCTCTAGTATTGTTGTCTGTTGTCTATCTCTATGTGTTTGTCTGACAGCGTCGAGTGTCTGCCAACAGGGACCATATTCAGAGAAGTGGAGGAAGCATTGATGGCTGAGAGCTGGGTGGTGGTGAGGCAGGCTAACGTGTGGCAGACTTCAGCTGCACTGATTGGATCCCCTTATCCTGCTGAAACCTCCTTATTCCTGTTCTCACCTGCCTTTTCTTGGTGTATTTGAGTATTTCAGTCCTACTAATGCCACAGGTTGTGCTGTGAGTGTTGTGGCCCTCTCTTGTCAGCAGTTCAAGTACCCCCAGCTTGTGGTGCCAAGAATTAAAGGCAAAGCAATTCACCTTTAATGCAAAACAGGAGAGAGGGACACCCATGTAGTGGCTGGATTGCAACAACTACCGCTCTGTTTGTCTATGAAATTCCAACCCAGATGAAGGAATTGTTGCTTCTGTACTGTGCAATACCTTTCCCACTGATTAGAAAATGTCTTTTATTTAATAGCCAGGGAAAGAAAACCATTTAAAATCTTTTGAGGTACCTTTGTTGTACATCTATAGATATAGAATTTGTTCAACCTGAGGTATATAGTGACAGCTTTTATTTATTTGCGATTTTCAGGGCGATATTGTCGTCAGGGACCACGTTACATCGCACACAAGTCTCAAAGAAAAGAAGCGGATGCAGGGGGCAGTGAGAGAAGCGCTCCACTATTTGTGTGATTGTCCATCATAGAAAAAAATTACAATTACATACACAAGTGTCAACCGACCGTCTGTGCTCACCACAAAACGAATCCATAAACTCAGACAATACCTCTCACAGAACCTGAACCGTGGTCAGTGTGGACAACTAGGACCCATGAGTAGGCAATGTACAGTGGCATCACTGCATCACTACATGGGCTTCTTTATTGACTAACTATGTCTGTACGGTGTTGCTGGAGTCAGGTTACATTTTGCTTTCTGGTCACAGATAAAGATTCTTCCCTAGACCCTGCAGAATACCTGAGTTATTTCTCTTAAATGTTAGGATAAAGAAAAACAGGCCATCCCTTGTTGGTAAGGCAGACAAGGGGTGCATTTTACACCAGTGACGCACATATGTAGTGTAAATAATGCACAAGGTCTTTCACTGGTAGAGGGATGGATGAATTTGCACAGGCAGGGGCACATACTTTCCTCCACAGCAGCAATGCCAACCCGAAGTCTGTGTCTCATCTGTGCCAGCTCTTAATGAACTCCAGTTCTCTGTCTCTGTCTGCCTGGTGGTCTCTGTGCTTCACCACTACAACGCAGACCCCGTAGGTGCATCCCTTGGCGTAGAGTGGGTTCTACATGTCTCACACGATGGTGCTTCAGACAGAAGCACTGATGAGGTTCTACAGTACAAAGAATGTTCACCATTATGCTACTTAAAGCATCGCACGGTGATGAGCACCATTTTGCCAAATATATGAGGTCAGAAACTACCACCACTGCATAGATCTGCACCATCCCTTAGAGGTCTGGCCTGCATGGCCATATTTGCACTTTGCTTGTATATTCTTTGTACATGTTCGGATTGTCACCATCCTTCAGTATCAGCAGTGTGCCCCTCATGCACTCATCATTGGTGTATGTTTATATTCACATTATCAGCTGAGCCTCTGTATGTATTTGGATTTGAACTGTCACTCATTAGCAATCACTCGTGCTGATATTATAACCACAGCTAGATATGTGCTCACTCATACTCTTAGTCCAAGGTTTGTACACTGTCAGTGCACAGATGTCAAAGCTGAGGCAGAGTGAATAAGGGAGCCATTGCCCTAGCCTGGGAATGATTGATGATTGCGGAGGGGTATGCACATGTGTACTACCACTGGTTTGTGATTTGGTCCGCCTAGATTAGCACTGCACTACTAGCACTGTATTGAGTGAGCTATACTTACAGTACCGCCACTTTAAAACAACGTGTTCTCTTTGTCTCATGCAGTGACATAGTTTTAAAGTGCTGCTTTCCAGCACCATGAGGCAGGTGGCAAGCACTCATTAATCAATTGTACCTCCTTTTTAAATCCGATTGTGTGTCCTGACAGTGCTGCACACACATCGGAATCTGAGTAGACGAGTGAGTCATCTGCCATTGCCCTGGTAGTCATCAAGATTGATGACACTGATGAGGTGTGGTTGAGGGACCTGGCACTCAACTACCTACCCTGCACCTGGCTAAAAGTGCTATGATTACAGATAACATTGCCTTGCTGTTTCACAGTGCAACCCTCCTGCTGAAACACGTATGAGTGATAAGTGTTGGGGTGAGATTGGTTTAAAAAAAACTGACTATGCCCTCACTTCATTTCCCTTCTCGGGGGTTTGCCCGACATCTAGAATTGGGTGTTGCAACACCGAGACGAATCGAGTTGTTCTTGTAAGTAGAAAATGGACAATTTAAAAATAATATGTCAGTTACTTTTCTATATCCAAAAGATTCAATGCTCGCAACTAGCCACTCAGGACATTGATGGGTGTTAAATTGTACAGCCATTCTAATCCCCTGACATCTCCTCTCAAGGCCAGAAATAATCACAAACTGGTGGTAGCTCAGTACGGAGAGCCAGGCCACCACATGCTTCCAATCAGGGTGGGAGGGATGTAAGTTTTTGTGGGCCGTAGCTCTGCCTACTCTAGTGCATCTGGGGCGCAGCATCTTTGGGTCTGGGTCTAGGTACCACTTATACCATAACTTGCTTCTTTTCTCTTTGTTTTGCTCCTGTCTCCAAAACTCTAGGCCTGCACCGAGGTCATATCCAGCTCCCAACAAAAACCCTACGCTATCTCGTGAGAACCGACATGATACCATTCCCTGCTAAAAAGAAATTGTGGAAGTATCGAGCACATACTTCGCACAGTGCTACTAGCCTCCTTCTGCCTCAACTCCCTTCCTGCCTTTCTTTGATTCAATCCTCTAGTCCTCTTTTCTCTTTCATTCTTCTCCACTCCATCCACACTCTACCACCTAATGTCCTTCCTTCCATCCGGTATTACTTCCTTACAGTCGCTTCATTCCTCTCACCTTCCCTTCCTTCCCTCCTTCCCTTCTCTTCATTACTTACATCACCTCTGCCCTCCTATCTTCCTCTCATGCTCCCTCTATTTCTCGTTCACTAATTCCTTCTTTTCTCTCACAAAATTGTTTTATTTTCTTCCTTGCTTAAACCTCCTCTCTCCCTTCCCCCTTCTTCCATCCCTTTTCGTCTTACACTATCTCTTCCACCCTACCTCCTCCCCTCAAACCAACCCTAAACTCCTACCTTCTTTTACTCTCTCCTCCACCTTCCTTCCAACCCACCCATCCTTAATTATAACTTGATGTTTACTGTGACACACAACACCACACAAATCCACACCACACAGTGAACCAGCACACAATTCAAAACCACCCAGTATAATTAAACTACACATAATACCACTCGGCAAAAGTTAATTCAACTCCACATAATACCCCCCTACTCACTACCACATAAATACACCTCACATAAAACCAATTTTTACAACATAGCAACAATCCACATAAATACACTCCACACCATGCTTCAAAATTCCAATCAGCATAATTTCATTCTGCCCCACAAAGTTCCACGCCACACAAATCAACTCAACACATTTCCATTTCACACCACATATTTCAATAAGAAACCACATTATACAAAACACAATTACATAACACACCACATACATACAATCCACACCACAAATGTCAACAGCACACCACATTAAACTCCACTACATAACACGCTACTGCACAAAATACCATACCACACATTTACTCTTCATAACGCAGAATCTCACGCAACATCATTCCAATACACTAAATACCACATAATTACTATCCACATAATTCCACTGCACACCATACCACATAATTCCACTGCACACCACATACATCCACTCTACTCCAAAAC